>NC_139761.1:29387906-29942906 GCF_965231275.1 Zosterops lateralis | reverse complement strand
TATTTTACTGGAAAAATAGATATTCTGGAAATCTAAGAGGAAAAAGATTCATTTAAATAATATTAAATTGTGGCTGCTCTTCTTACATACATTTTAACTGTCATTAACTGATGAAGAAACCACCTTAAAATGTTATCCTCATTATCTCACTTCCAGTGTTGTGGTGATTATTTTTCTATCATAGACAGAAGAAAAGTAGAAACAAAAAGTATTTTAGAAGTAAAAAAAATACAAAAAACCCCCCCAAAACCCAGCTAAGATACTTACGGATGGCTTGTTCTTTTTCTTGTAGAAACCTTTCCAAGACAATACGCGCCATCAATGATGGGGCAAAGTCCACCTTAGCCCAACAAAAACAAAAACAGAATTTCAGGAAGTAAATGCATTTAGATGCACACTTGTCAGAACTGTTATTTATTGGTAGATTAAAACTAAAGAGCAAAATAGAGGAAACAGGATCTTTTTCCAATTATCTAGCTCAACTATTTGCACCAAATGTGTAGTAGTAATCCACAGTACCAGTGAAAAACCAATTAAGGTAGACAACATAAAATCCTGATTATTATGTTTGTACATTTTGCATCTGAACCACCCTTTGTAAAAGATGATAGCGAAATCCCTTTTATAAGGTTATTTATTAAGAAAAAAAAGTGGCGATCTTTTACTATGAATCTTTGTTCATGTGGTACCCACCAAGTGATACACATACCCTTAGCATCAATATCTCTACTAGCAGATGTGTTGGGCTTGGTCAAAATTACTTCCGAGTTTGTATTTCAATTTTTAACAAAGCTAGTCCTTCATTTCAACTTTTATTATACGTATAAAAAATGTATAACCTAGTTGATCCTGAAATTACAGTAGCTTTTTAGATACCATTAAAATACTGCTTTAGTGAATCAGAATTTTAACTATGAGACAGTAAACCTCAGTCACACATAGTCACAGTGAATTTTTTTTGACATCTTTTCAAGTTCACTATTAGTGCAAAAATTTTATCTTGATTTAGTAACTACACAGAAAAGGTTACTCCATTTGTGCATGCATATTTTTCCAAATGTGTATGTACTTGGATGGCCTTAAATTCCCCAAGTAGAGAGAAATGCTTTCCATGGAGCTGCTTATTTCCAGTAACCCACATCAGAGCTGACACATGAAAAATGGTGAAATTACTGAAGGTAGTCCAGCCTGAATAAGGACTACCTTATTAGTTCAGGTACTTGCATCGCCCTAATTTTCATATTAATCATGTGTCCATCTTTCTTTGAAATAGGGCCATCATGCTTCATGTCAGAATTTAGCATGTAAGTAAAATTCATAGTGCTTCAAATCTCACTTGAAAATATTTCTATGAAGAGAACAGTGACTAATTTTATTGTTTCTAACAAAAATGTGATTTATTTTCGTATTTTTGTACTACATACATAATATGAACAGTTGGCAAATAATTTCATTTCAAAAAAAAAAATTAGAAGTAGTTTTACAAACCCTAAAAAAAAATCCCCAAAAGATAACAGTATGCGACTTTTCCTATTTAACAGAGCTGCTACACACTGTAATATAGCTATGTTATATATTTCTCATCAATTTTTACAGTTTCCACTGATTAAATATATATTGACTCATAAAGTATTACCATTACATCAATTGTCAGCAGATGCAAGAGTATGTCATTTAAATATTAACCATCATATAAAAATGGCAGCTTGATTGTTTGGAAGCAGTAATCTGGTGCTGGTTATTGCCACGTTTCCCTAATGCATTAGGTGGCAGCCACAAAATGCATTTCTTTTCTGATATACCTACTACTACAAAACCAGAAGCAGATAAGTTCTTTATGTATCTCCCCTTTCTCTTAGATTTAATTTTTATTTATTTCTGAACTGTAGATATCTTTGATCTGAATTGCAAAAATGCATTAGTGAAATATAAACAAAGATATGCTCACTGGAGGCAGAAATTATATGCATCATCTCTAAATCAATGGAAAAAATATACAAAGAACCAGTAACAGATATATTACTCTGTGCTTGAAATATTTTTATGAGCGTTCCCATATAATATGGGTGCAATATATCATCCATCAGAATGTTTACCTAAATTCTTAATAAGACTGTACTTATTTATGTAAAGTACATTCTAGTCTCAGTACTTCAAGACTTGTCTTTTGCAGAGATGGTAAGAAGCTACACATTAACACTAATATGAAATAAATCCTTTATTCTATGCTAACTGTACGATCAGGTTACACAGACACTTCACAGACCATTAAAATCTTTCAGTAATTGATAGGTAATCGCTCATTTGCCGGCTGCAGCAATGTACATGAGAGTAAAACCATTCTTTTTTACTAATGTAACATGTAGAACTTGCTGCTATTGCTACACTTAATGTTCACAGTGCCATATCATTTTTAATGCAAACACTCATTTTCTGCTTCCTCCTTACATTTTCTATTAAAATGCAACACAAAACAGCATACATTTCATTCTATCCCTCTGAGGATTGCATAAGCAGTTCCAGGGAGTACCAGCTATTGTACTGTTACTATTATGGTATATAAATATTTTAGAGTTTAAAAAACAGGTATTTCATCTTTTTTTTTTTTTTTCTAGGAAATTCCTTGCCACTTTTTAAAACTTTTTACCTCTTCATTAAGCTAGTGCTAAGATAGCAGTTTTTAGTACAAATAACACCTTGTATAAAAAGGAAAATTCATATTGTAGTTAATAAACAGCATTAATAAATTTGTCAAGACTTTAATGGCATCCATACAGAACTTTTCACACACTGAGGAATTTATTCTGCTTAAGTGCTTAGGTAAGAAATTTTATTTCTTAAGGTAAGAAATAAAAGGAGTCAGGACAATGATCTGTTTTAAGCCTTCCTATTACTAAAAAATAGTATTAACTTAGATGGGTTTTGTTATTAAAAGCAAGGAATCAAACTGATACAACTCCATTTAATCAATGTGAGAATTTTTACTAAGTTTATGCATTGAAGACCTGCAGTCTGTCTGAAATTTTCAGCAAAATACAAATTCAGGGTATCCTACACATTCGCCTTGAATTTAAAAGGCTAATTACATGAACTGATTTATTAATAAATGTGGCTTTTTGTCTAATTATTTTAAGTACTAACAGACTGGGGAACCATTTTAAATGTCTAATGTGCCTTGAAACCATTTTTTTTAGGTTAATTACATTTCTCACTGAAGTCACTATAGATATGCCCCTCAGGTTTTACACTGGAAGATTAAAGAAAAAAGAAAGATGATTACCTCATTGGCCAGGTCCAGTAATACTGGGGCAGCTGCATTTTTCATCACCCCATTCAGGTACCTAGACAAGACAAAGCCAGGTAATTTCGCAGTGGCAAGAAAAGGCTAGTTCATACATGTCAGCATCCCTCGTGAATCTTTTTCATTTGGGGGAAAATACCCCTTTACAGAGTAGTTAATGGGAAATCTTTTAAGAAGTAAGTATTTTAAGAAATCACTAACTCTCCAGGGCTGTCTCCTATTCTATTCATCTGCAAAATATATCCATCTCAATAAAGTCACTGGTAAAAAACCCAATATATCAAGAAATTTTTAAAAATGTGGCTTAATGACACACAAATAAATTATATCTGTACCACTTAAAGATGCATCACAGACAAATAAACCTCTATTATTCAGAGTAAAGATTTCTGGTTCCACATGACCTTCAACTATGAAGGTGCACTGTACATCTTATTCAATTCATTACTACACACAAAAACATAAATTCTCAAATTTATTCCAGATTTTATGAACCAGGCATTAGTTTAAATACTAAAGGCTTACTTCACTGTAATCAGTCAAACAATTAATATTCTAAAGTGAAAACAAGAAATATTTAGGATTCAATAAAGATTGATAGAAAGTCATTATCCTATCAGTGGCAAAGGTTTAATGTTTCTGGTTGAGGGTATTATGGAATGATGTTTCTGACCATTGTTTCATACAACATCACTTTCCTGTTACTTTCATTGCTTGATATTTACATTCCAATAAAGCCTGAAACCTGTGCTCAGAAGCTGATGGGAAGGAGCTATGATACTGGAAGACACTTTGTGCTTTGCAGACATGTGGAAAAGAACAATATTTACCAACATTTGAACCTGCTCATTTATCCTCTCTGTATTCACATAGCACATCATTACTGACACCATTAGAAGGCCACAGCCTTTCCAGCTCTATCATTAGCTATCAGAAGACACTCTTCTGCTCATTAGTTACAGACATTAAAATTCTTTATCACTTTACCTTTCTGTGGAATGGGTGGCACACCTTTATAAAACCCCTTCACATAAGATTAGATAGAGGGTTTTTTGCTTGCAAGTTATTCTGAAGCTTAATGAATTAAGAAAATGAAAAAAGCTTTTTGCTGTAACCTATGTCAGTTCCACATTAAAAAAACCCCACAAAACAAGATGCCTCGTGTATGCTTAAACATTGAAAATTTATAACAGAAGAAAATGAGAGTTCATATACAAAATACACAACCAGGAAAATCTACTTGAGATTAATATTCTCAAACATGCATCTAAATGATCGAACAGCAACACTACAGTGACAATGAAGTAAATTTCTGTCAGATATTTCTAATGCTTCTGGCAACTCCATTATAAACTAACAGGTCTCACATGCTGATGGCAGTACTCTTCTGAAAACTTGCTGATCCTTTTTGTACTTTGTGTTTGCCTAAGTTTCAGGCTAGTAAATCTCAGCCAAGCAGAAAAAATTACTTTACTCAACCATTTTACTTGCTCTTAACAGGGACCACTGGAAATGTCTGCCTTCAAAACCTGGTAGTTTCTGACCTAAGAAAGAAATGACAGCACAATTATCTGCTTGTATGCCAGCAGAAATACTAAGGAGCATAGCACCCATACTGGGGGTTACAGCAGTAAAGTGGATGCTACAGAAGAGCAGAGGAGAAGACATGTTTGTCATATTTACGCCTGAAGTATTTCAAAGTGGCTTCTAACTCAAGTTGTCTGCTTCTGTAGCCTCCTGAACATACTACACAGTAAATCTGTTAAAACAGGACTGAAATGAGTTTTTTAACTATTGACCAGAACATCTCTGATTTTAAAACATGTGCATTTTACTCAGCCATGTTAATACACTTGCAAAATGACACACTCAGAAACAGCATAAAGAATGATATTCCCTACCACTACCACACAGCTTCATACATAATGCATTAGTTATGCACTGCTATTATACTTCAGACTACAGAAGAAGACAGGAGACCAAATCTCCTACCTGATGTGAGACAAACTTAATCATACCTACAACCCTACTGACACCAATACAACTGCTGCTTTGCATAAAGGAAAATTTTGTCCCATGTTTCAGGTTGGAGCTAGTGATTTACAAATCCTCTAAGAAAAGGGTTACTTACACAGCAGTTACAATTACCACAGGCCACTTCACTGAAATTATGCTAGCGAAAAATAATTTAAAGTAGTACTGTATATGTATGTTATTAGCACAACAACATTTTAATCCAATATTCTTCCTAAACGAGAATCAACCCTAGGAAAAGTGTGATGTGATCCAGTACAAACTTTACAGAACAATACAACTACTAAAAAAAACAAAGTCAAACACTCAAACTAGTAGACTTCACACTAGATATTCCAAACCAATGTCTGATACAATCAGGCTGTGGTTAAGTTTTAAATACATGACTCTGGCAGAAGCATATTTAATTGTTTACAAATGAAGGCTCTTTGTTTATTTTCTTGATTCATACAGATTAGGTATTAAGCATGAATATCATACATCACGAGTATGAATTCACTTGCCATGCATGCTCTTCAGATATGTCAGTCTACAAAGTAATATTTTAATTGCATATCTTTACCTGTTATCACTATGCCCCAATTATGTCACTGGAATATTTTTAATAAAGTCTATAGAACTAACAGAAAAACCATAAAGTATAGCAAGCACAGATTATTAGCTTAAGATGCAAACAATTGTAAAATGACATAAAGGTTTTCATCCTCCCTTAAAAACTACTTCTGACACTTCTGTTGATAAAACAGAAGTGATCTAAAATTAGTGCTTTAACTGGCAATACATGAATATGTAACTTTTTGTAATGTAACACAAACGTTGTTTTAAACAAGCAACTGTAACAGAACAAGCTCTCTTGCTGTAAGGAAGTAATCAAAATCAGTCTTGACACAGAAATCCTAAAAATTATAAACTCTAGGCAATACATAATAAATGCCATCACACAGACTGAAAAATTATTTGCTTATCCTGACTTAGAGCCAGGTAAGTAAACACCTTCTTAATCAGAATTACCAAATCCTGAAAAAATTCTGTAGTTCTAGTTAAAAACATTTTTAGGTGAACCATTCTGTATTCCCATATTCTTAATTTACTGTTATATAAAATTAGCTTCATAAGCTAATTTACCCACAACTGCCGTAAAAACCAGTAGCTATGATGAGAGTCTTAACTGGGGTGGGGAGGTCATACCTTTGGTAGTAAGTTTCGATAGCTTCAGCAGTGTGATGCTTGGCATGTGTTCTTTTAATTTGTTTCTAGAAAAATGAAAAAAACAAGAACTTTTACAAATGTGTCATAGATCAAAACACAGAAATCATGACTACACAAACACGTGATCCTTGGCTACACTTTGATAGATGGGAGCCATGTTTTTAGATTCCGTACAGAAATGACATTCAATCTAGCTATTGAATTGAACGTCTTCAGACTGTACTGCAATGTACCATATGTAAAAGCCAGTAAGGTCACAATAATTGAATCTAAATAAGTTTACTGAAGGCTGCTGAGGGCAAAGAAAAACTTGTTCTCTCTTTCAACCTTTGTATTAATTTTCCCTCAATTCAATTCCATCTAAGTCTGCTGCACTCTAGTTTTACAATTCAATTGGCATTTTTAACCAGGAAGAACATTGCTTAAAAACAACTTATTTGAAAAACTACAAAAAGTAATTCCATTGAGACTTGCCATTTGACTGACACCTGTCATCTCATGATAAATGACTCCATTTTCTGCCTCTCTTGCCTTCTGCCACTCCGGCAATGGTCATTTATCATCATCTCTGTCAGCAATGGAAAGCAGCACTGACAGTGCAAGTCAGCAAACATTTAGCACATGGAACCACGCAACACAGGGAAATTATTATTGTCAGAATAATAATGGTTTAGCATAATTTATTACAGGTCCACCAAATAAGCAAAGGCTAGATGTTATTAGACAGATGGATGGGTAGGCTTGGCAGCCATCCACTGAGACTCAGGCGGTGCTTGATGTGGAAAAAGGAACATCCTCCAAACCAATCAGAAAGCTGGCAGTTCAATTACAAAGAAATAAAGGGACATTCATCATTCAATTAGGCACCTGTCAACCCTCACAAAGGAGAAAACTTCTAACCTGGTACTCCTGGGAGAAGATGCTCAGCAGAGTGGACTGCGATTGACTGGAACAAATAAAAGAAGGACAAAGTTAATTACTGGAGTGCACTGCAAAGAAACAAAAGAGAAGGGAGCTTCAAAGGTAGGCCTGCTGCCCTGTAATCTAACAGAACATGAAAACAAGTGTGGAAAAGTTGTTCCAGATGAACACCTCAGACAAAGGCTTCCTGCTGCTAGGTCAAAGAGAGAGCATACGAGGGAGGGGAGGAAAATATAGCAAGAATTTCAAATCAAACTAGCATATTGTTTGGGTGATTCAACTTCAGAAACCAAAAGTCCTACCAGGAGCAAGTAGCTGGAGCTAAAAGGTGACAGGAAAAAAAGGAAATTAAAGCAAAATTTCCATTAATAATTGACAGAGTTAAATTCCATCAGCAGTTGGGAACATGCCGTTTGTTCATTGGCAACATATTGAAATTCATTTTGTTAGCAGCAAGGGAACTTCTTCAGTAGCTGTCTCATATTCAGGTTAAAAACTTCCCCCTCTGTCAGAAGTAGCATATGGGACCAGTGGAACATTCCCACTGAAACTGATGTGCTTTGAAAATGGAAACTTTCACAGCAGGAAGCCAAGATTCCCCAGAGTCGGTCACTTCCAAAAGCTGCCATAAGCTTCATTCATCTAAGGCTCCACTCAATGTCAAACACCTGGCAATGAAGCAACCTGGAAAGCATTCTTCCCAAGTGGGAATTTTTCTCTCTGAATTGTTAACATTTAGAAACGAGACAAGATTTTTTTTCCTCTGAAAGGCAATCAATACCACACTGCTACTGTTTTCAATTGTCCTCTGTGGATATATCTACCTCATCACATCCTGAATACTACTAATTACTCCTGATATATTTTTCTACTACATGCAACTTGAACAAATTATAGTCTCAATAAATCGAGTTTTATGGTACAATACAGCATTATGAATAATTAACATTTTTTCCTCTTATGAATTTACCTATGGCACAGCATAGGTAGTTCAAAGATTCTACAATGTCTAGTCTCACTCTTCTATCAAGATTTCTTGTATGTGAATTTAACACCTGTATCATAATTACATTAAAAGTACATGTTCTCTACCTACATAAATGACCCTTCTGCTTCTAACTGTCACACTTCAGAAATACTAATTTAAGATAGAGGAGTCCTGCTCCCACCTTCAAAAGAGAACACTGAGGCACAAAACAACTAAATGGCTGGATCAGAGTTAGACAGTATATATATGCAGCATGGCATGAAGTTACCTCTAAACCAAGCAGCTGAAGAATCAGGAACAAAATGATTAGATTAATGCAGTGCTGTATAAAGAACTTACAAGCATGCTTTATCCATAGCCGTGCTCCCAGGCTTTTTGCCATAACTCTGCATTTTGGGCTAGTCTGCCCAGTACAACATCTGCGTGACAGCAGTAAGTTGAGCCTTGATCTCTGGTATTTTACACATGGGACTGTTCACCCTAAGTACTCACTGAGACTCAACGTTAAAACTGTAGAAAAATTAAAACAATAGAAACTGACTAATAAACAGATCTATTAAATTAATGGATTTCAGAAAAAATAAGTACAATACAGTAAAGAATTTAAATTTTTATTAAGGCTTCTATTTAAATCAAATAAGCACTATTTAAAAATAAATATTTATTTAGATATACATGTAACACAGAGGCCAGGAGTTACCTGCCACAAAGCCTCTCCAAAAGGTGCACAATCCAATTATGACAACCTGCAACCTGCACATGTATTCACTACAATGTGAACGAAGGAAAGAAATTAGGAGTATAGACTTACACAGGCTATACACATACGGAAAGCTAAAATATTTCAAGTTGATTTAAAAAAAACCCCAAACCTGCAGGCTATAAATAAGTTGGATACATATGGCCCCCTAATGGCTCACCACATAACTATTATTGCCTTGTAGATTTACATGGTCATAATGGAACTGAATTTAGAGATAGATGTGGGAAAAAACCCAAAACAGGTCAGGACAGCATCTGACTAGATTTCTGGTTTGAGCTCTCTTCCACTGACAGAGCAATTTTTGTGTTTTTTAGGCTATTCCTGGTATGATAACTGTACTTATACTACCATTATCCTATTCTACACTGACACTGACATCAAAAAAGACTAAGACCATTATCCCTCCCACCCTTTACACTCCACCTTTAATGGCGGACTTGGAAATGCTAGGTTAATGGTCGGACTTGATGACCTTCAAGGTCTTCTCAAAACTAAATGTTTCTCTTATTCTTGTCCATTTTAATTGTCCCTTTGGTGTCCTTAGATTTTGACCTTCTACATCAATTTAGTTCAACATTCCTTTCTTATGCTTCCAACTGTTCAGATAATTTAGGACTTAGCACAAATACTGAAAAAAATCATCCCAATAACAGTGCAAATTGGATATATACTGTACTGCAGTACAGAAACTTTACCACTGAGGCCAAGAGAATTATTTCAACAACACCATTCAATGAATTTCAAGCCTTACGACTGGATGATCTTTCCCCTTCTCCAGGAGAAGTGGATTTATATCTTCACATGGCTGCTTCCATGTTTCTTTTTGTTAACATAGTTCCTGTCTTAAACATTAAAACCACTCATCTGCCACTCAACATTTCCTTGCTACAATTTCATTGAGACAACTTTCTGGCAAAATGAAATAGCTCCTCAAAACACAGATGGAGCATCTATTACAAGATCCCATTGAGTGAAAACTGAAACATCATGGTTTCAGAAAGCACTGAAAAAGACAGTACTATGTACTTGAAGAGAGAAGTCACAAACATGTATTTGAATAGCAAAACAGCATGATCACAAACTGCTGATACTGACAGCAAGAATACTACCATAGAAGTTACCATTACTGCTACAGGAACAGCTAAGTTCCCAGGACTCCATCCATCCTCTGATACTTCTACACAAGATTTGAAAGCAACAAATGAGCAGACAAATTCATTTATCAGTGAGCTATCCAGAAAAACAAACGTAACACTGAAAGTGTTTTTTATTCAAAATAACATTTGAGTACCGCGTTACTGCCTTTCATGGACTAAACTATATAAGCCTCATGGCTTACTTGAAGACCAGGTATATAGACATTTGTGACAAGCAGACTCCTGTCAGAAACAACTGTAGAGCCTAGGTACATAATTGCTGATTTTCTAAAACAAACAATTAAAAAAATCCAGCAGTCGTAATTCTGAGTACTACCTTGTTTAAACATTTAATAAATTAACTTGTTACTCCTCTTGTAGAACTAAGTATATTGTCCAGGGAAAAAAGCAATTTTTTCTCTTAAGTTCTGTAGTGACAACTTTCATGGAAACATTATCTTCTGCAATTCCAGCTAGCAATGAATCTACGTCCCAGAGCTCTGTTCAAAGCATCCAGCCCCACTCTTTAGATACCCTCTTTTTCTTGTATACTGGCATCCACAATGACACCAATTTACCTTTTGCTACTCTGTGTTGATGTGAGTGGCATATTTCCATCCAAATGCCTGATGTATTTTGTGCTCTTGTCAGTACGTAAGTGGATTTGAGCAGAAAACTGTGAAATCTAAAGTTGGCTAAAAATGCTCATTTTTTAAAGATAAAATTACTTTTATTTTATAAAATGAAGCGTAATTTCTAGGTTCCAAGTGATATAAAGATATAAAAATTTGCTCGCTGTTAAAAAAAAAAGTTTTACAGCTATGAAAGTTATTCCTAATACACAAATCCAACATTTAGAATGGGATGCCCAAGTCAGTCCAGACAAAAGGATAAGAAATTGTTTCTAGGAACTCAGATACCAGTCAATCTAGAAAGAAAACTGAAAGCTTGGCATTGGGAAAAGAATATGCCCTTTGATCAATTACTATGTAGGAATAAACATTTAGACCATTCTCTCCTAATGAATCTCAGAATTTGGTAAATGAGGAATGCCATAATCCCTGGACAGTGTTTCAGAAATGTTCTGGTTTGCAATGAGTACTAATATATAAAGTAGTAACAGGTAAGTTACTACTTCATATAAGCAGTTTAGGGCTTCATAGCTAGAGTAGATACAAAACTTTGGCTGAGAAGCAGCGAGTAATGATGAAAGCAATTTAACTGTACAAGACCATCACCTCAATAAAACAAAACTGTAGATGCAGCCACGATTTGGAGTACTGTCCATCTCAATATCTGCTACTTACTTCAGCTTCAACAGGAGAAAATCCAAGCATAACAAATGTTATGCAAATATTATATTATCACCCCCCTTGCAATAATGAATTCTCTACAGAGAAGATAAAACTTACACTATTTTACTTTATTTTCTGAGATTACTGAAAACACGGAGTTATAGGTGCAAACCAAGTTCCCACTTGTTTCAAGTTTTAGAATGAGTTTCCTTTCCCTCAATTTTAACTCCACACTTGCCTAAAGTAGAAAGAGTAAAAAATCAGTTTTACAGTTAATGTATTTTACCATGGAACAAAGGAAGAGTATCTAGAGAGATTTGTAAAAAAAAAAAAAAAAAAAACAACTAATCAAGAGTAAATATGAACTGCAGTATTTCATCCAGAAGTATTCACACAAGGGGAGACAAGCAGGGGGAAAGCATAGTCCATAAAACAATATAAACAGAATAGCTTAATTGTTTCCTTTTCACAAAATGAAGTATTCCATCTTATTAATATGATGAATATATTGGTTAAAAATATATTTTTATATATTTTTATATATAAAAATATATAAATATAAATACACTCTCGCGAGTGTAGGGGCGGGAGCTGTGTTTCCAAAATTCAGAAGCTGTCACACGTGGAATCTCAAAGCTGCAGTATCAAATCTTCTCTCTGAAGAACATACACTGCCACTTAGCTATAGCAGGAATTCAAGTAGGGGGGGAAATTGTTTCTTTCCTTCCACAGTCTCTACTGAGCATGCAGTGCTACTTATATCTTTCATGGTATGTTCTGAAGTAGATAGCAAGAGTCTCTCATTTTTTTTTAACTGGAAAAGAACTTTCCTTTTCCATGTATAGTAAGTTTAAAAATACTTTTAACTGATTCAATATTGAGCATTAAAATAAAAGTAATAGGGCTAGCCAGACCTGTGTGGTGCTGCCACGCCAGATTAAAAATCTATTTGAGGAAAGAAAGGTATAAATCCAACAAATTTAAAAGACTAGTGGTGAAAGGGGAAATCTCCTTTCATCTATGCAGAAGTTTCAGAGCATGCATCTAAAACGTGTTTTTCGTGTTACATTATTAAAGATATGGAAAAAATCCAAACAGCAAAATTCTCGTCTTCCGTACTGCAAATGATTTGGAACAGGGACTCCTACAGGAAGCAACGTTTGAACCGCTTATCACATGCTACCCAGCCCACTCTAATTCGTAAAACCTCTGTCAGTAATGGATTTCAAATACATCTAGCAGCATTGTTTCAAAGGCATAACGTGCATGGATGCATAGAGCCGCAGTGCCTTCCCAGAACTGCAGAATGTGGGCAGCAAGCACCACAGTTACACCTGTAAATGACCCAAGGCCAGTCTGATGCCAACTACCCACCTGAGAGGAGGTGACAACTAGCAGGTTCTCAGAATTTCTTCCACATGTCAGGATTGTCTAGACAACAAAAAGGCTTCCCAGCAGCCCGAACGATTCTACAAGAGAATCCAGGAAGGCTCAGGAATACCAAAGGCCTACCCCAAAGCTCAGGAACCTGTTAGGCTCATATGCATCCAAGCACTGAAGAACATGGAACAAAGGAGGCACACTGACCTCTAGTTACAGCTTTAATCTTTCTTCACTGTAGCCTCCTCTACTACAATCTTTCTTATAGTTTAGTATGATTGTGGTCATTTCGCTGAATGAAAATTCTCAAAAAGCAGAGTATTGTTCCTGTATACATTTGTACTTTTATCATTCACATATCTATTAATGATTTATCAGAAGTCAGTGAATTACCAATTTAAGTTAAATCAATATATGCTTTAAGTTATATCAATATGATTTAAATTAAATCATATACATATATGCGTGTGAATATATATTTTTAAATCAAGAGCTGAATTTGAATTAGAGTTACTAAGTAATATGGAAGTATCTAAGTCTTTAGTTACAACATGCTAACTTCTATAAAGTGGCCATCTTTCAATTTTCCAGCTTTCCAGCTACACCAAATCCGGAATATGAAACCAGTTTTATTATTTCTGCATAAGAAGCCTTCCATACAATGAAGCATAATTGGTAGCTACTCCTTTGGAAATAGTTCTGTAGAGGAAATACTCCCATTAAAAATATATTATTATTATTATTGTTGTTGTTGTTGTTTTGTTGTTATGCTGTGTGTGTAGATACACATATATATATGACAAGAAGTACATGATAATATGCTCATTTCAGACTTAGTAGGATTACATTTAAAATCAAGATGAAATTCAAGCACATTTGAAGAACAATAGCATTAATCAATTTTAAAATTCTCTGATATTCAGTTCAGTAAGCTGTACAACAGCTCAACTCAAAAGAGATAAATACAGATCCCTAAAAACTGCCATTGCCTCAAAGTCAATCTCATCCCTTTGGAAGGATCAAAAATAAAACCCAAAGTAAAGATTCTGAGGAGACAGATATCCTGCATTGCAGGCTTGCACTATTCCATGATAATATAAAGGTTAAATTCTAGCATGTGCATACAACTTTGCTGCCTATAGCCAGGGTTATGAGTATAACTGTATGACAAAGCTCAGTGAAGGCTTCTTGAGAAGAGTCATCACTTCTGTGACCTTGACACCGGTTGGTCCCACAACTTCTATACAATTTAGTGATGTGCGAGAACAGATGATGGTGCAATACATAGAAATGGCAGCATTTAAAATTCATAGTAGCGTAAGGCCATTACTTTTCCCAGTGGGCCACTTGAACTTTAATAATGTCTGACCTAGTTGGCCAATAAGTTCTAGCAGCAGACAGAGGAAAATTGCCAGTATTAGATACTGTTTGATTTTTCATTTAGGAAGACTTAAAAGTTCCTTTAAGAACAGAGCACCAATTCTTCCTGTAGACACCTAATTTTTTTGTGTCTCTTGTAACAACCAATATATCTTAAAACAACTGCAGACTATGAACAATCTGTATCAGATGTGAAAAAAATAAGTTGCAGAGGTAAATACAAATAACCAATATGGGCAGTGGTCCTAAAATAATGCTAGCTCTTCACAGACATAAATTACACCTTTTTTCATCCACACCACAAAAATCTTACTTCCAACAGCAATAAGTGTAACTAAAAATATGCCACATTCAAATGATTACAAAGTATTTATGATCATTCTCCCAACCTGAAAAGAGAAGAACAAAAATGCTCTGTTTTCCATACTTATGGTTATGATAAGAACAGCATCATGTTTTAACAGTAGATAAATACATAACATGTTAAAAACCGCAGCAATATCAGCACTAGAAAAGTAGCAGGTCCATACAAAAAGAAACTACCTCTTCAGTTTTATAATCTCAGTAAGCAAGTAGTGAAAAGAGACAGTAATTTGCCAAAGATATTGCTCTGATATAATTTCTTTCTGGAATTAAACAATGCCTGTTGCATGAATGTTTGGAACCCATTCCAATGCCAAATCCACACAGAGACCTGTATAAATAAATACTATTTCACTAATTTTTCAAGTTTCTTCCATTAAAATATAAAACTGTTTTGTAATGTCGAAGTTTCAAACTTAAAAATATTTTCAGGTGTAATACAGAACAACACATCTTTCCAATAAGAGCTTAAGAAATATACTGTCAGTGCTAAAATGTGAAATTAAAATTCTCAAATATTCTAACATCAGGCTTCAATGACTACTGAATGTCCTCATCTCATAGACAGCAGAACTTGTCTGGTACCCTTTAAGTATCTTATCAGAGAATCCACTGACAAAAGAAACTGACAGGAATCAAACAGCGTTTGTCTCCAAATACACCTTGATAATCTCAGCACTTGTCCACCACATCTCCATTTCCTCATTTTCTCTAGAATTCTGCTTTTAACTCTAACACTAATTTTTTTGAGAAAATTAAATTTAAAAAACCCAGCACTTGACACTAGCAAAAGTAAACGATTTGCCCTACGTCCTTGATTTCAACTACTCCAAGTTACTTAGCAAGAAGGAAAGTTTCTTAATATCCAGGAAAGAATGTCCCAAAGCAGAGGCACACAGCAGCATACAGAGACTGAGGAAAAAGGTAAAACATGTGTGAACTCCTCATCTGCACTCAACTGAACATCATCCACACTTTATTTCAATTTACTTCAGTAGGACTGTACCAAAAACATGTTCGCCAATTTGACATCTTTATCTTAGTAGTACGATCTAAATGCTGAACCATCAGACAAAAATACAGTGAAGTAGTTCCTTATCTGATGCTGGTTGTGTGAAGAAGGATGTTCCTAGGGTACAACAGCAATGGACATCAACAAGCAATTAGGGCAAAGAAGATACAATTTAAACCAGGGTTTTATCCTTCTCCTTTTTTATCTACCCTACCGATAGGGCCAAGGTCCACACATTGAAAATATACTCAGTAGGCTATTAGTGGAAAGCAATATTTGAAATATTTATTTTGTGTTCATCCCCTCATTTTGTTTGGATTAGTCTATCGTGCTATTTCCTCTTATGCCCAGGAAAAGAAATAGATCAGGAGAAGTTAAGGTAAATTTTTCAAACTTCAAGCGCAAATTTACCTACTGTGGACAAAGGAGAAAATAATTCCATTTTATAGCTTTTTTTTTTCAACAAAACCATATTGTCCTGTACGAGTTAAGTGTTAAAGTTTAGAAAACTATTTTTATGAATGAATGGCAATTCAGAGCTAATTAGATTGTTCATTTTGTATTAAAAAATTAGCCTGCGTGTAAAAAGCATATCTCTATTGAACTAAATAAATCCCTAAACACCCTTAAACAATTTGCTCCTAAAAATATATAATCAAATTTAGAAAACTATAAACTACATTTAAAATTTATTATTTACAAGCAATTAATTACAAAGACAGCCAGGTGGCTTTCATTACATAAATTACTGTTAATGACACTTGCCTCATGCTGCTACTGTATTTAGCATTTGCATGCATCACATGTCAAGCACACACACTGTTGCATAGGTTTCTCCACATTAAGAAGCAAACATCTGAAGTCAAAAAAGCTTCCAGTTACCCAATCAAAACTTAAACAAGTCAGGATCTTACTGATGTTTCCCATTCAGGATATAATCTAAAATAGATTCAGGATATAATTTCAAGAATCAAACATGGATGACAAAGAAGTGGCAGTTTTTAGTAAATTCCCATTTTGGTTATGATGCAGATTCAAGGCAAGAGATGAGTCCACTTATAGCTAGTTTCCTTGAGACTTTAGAGCCCTAGACAGTGTTTAAATAATAATTAAAAAAAAAAAATAAAAAAAAATAAAAAATAAAAAATTAAGCTATTTGTAATTATTGAACAAAACAAAAGGAAAAAAAAGAGATAATAATTCTTGTCTACCTTCCCAACAGTGCAGCCTTTTGTCTTGTATATCTAAGTTGTTGTACCACGCATGCAGATATTTACAAAGCCTATTTTCAGCCCCAGGGATATATAGCTTATTATGCCATAGAGGGAATAAAGCCATTCAATGCCACTACTTACTTCCCCTTGGAAAGATTGCAGAAATGCACAAGAAGGAAAGCCAGCTATTTCTTTTAACTGGTGTTCTTCCAGCACTCTCTTGTAAAAAAGGCTTTCTATCTAAAACTGGCAGGCAATATGAAGGGAACATCACAAGAGCTGATCACAACATTACATTAGTGTATCCTAAAACTTCTCTAACCCTTTCCACTGCTATCAACAGGCTTTTCCTTTCTCTTCCTCCCCTCTCCAGAGGATTTTTATGGTGTTCCTGATATTGCCCTGAAAATGCATACAATGACTGTAAGCTTTGTTTCCCACAGTGCCACTACAGGAGAGGCTGGCTTACCAGAACTCTTACTCCATGGAACAGAATCTAAAGGAACACTAATGGAACAGAGTTATCTCTGATATAAACACTCAATAAGACTGACTATACAGCATCACCTTCATCAAGCACCAAAATTTCACTGGTTTTGGTAGAATGAGCCTAGAGGCTTTCATAAATAAATGTGGAAGCCAAGCAAAAACAAACGTGAGTTCTCTGTTAAAATAAGCTGAAGATGACCTCAGCATGCATCAAGTAGTATGGGATGACTCACTGACACTTCTTAAATTTTTGTGACTTATCAAAAACACAATAAAAATACACATCACCATCTTTATATTAAGTCCATAAGGACTAAAGTTAAAAAAAAAAAATCAATGAGAAGGGTGTTTATTAAATAAACTTCACTAGAATTCATTGATATTTGACTGATAATATACTTCAGGCAGCTTTCAAAGATGTCTCACACAAAATATCCAAACCTAGCCTCTCTTTGAAGTTTTAATATATTAAAGTAAAGCAGCAAAGGCCGCCTTCTTCTTTTCAGATTAATCTTAATTTGTTCTTCACACTTAAATATCAGGTCTTTATATGTTACCTAATTTCTAAGCGTGACAAACTAACAGAATTGGGTCTTCAGAAAATAGTGGAAATTGTGAGAGAACAAAATATTCTCAATTGGAATGTTTAAATGTCTGCATGTTAGTGAGTAACTAACAACTTATATATATTCATTATACATGACGTATCTTATAAGAGAGCATATATTCTCATAAAAGAGATCTCTACTTTTAACTAAAGGGGATCAATAAGAGGATGTTGAGATCAAGTTTCTAGTTTTCAAAAACCAAAAGATTTAGAGTGAAGAAGGGAGCCAAGCCATAAATTAGCACTTTGGGGTGGATATTCTTTGTTTTCAAACTTATCTTCTAAGAATAAGTAAAAAATCCCTCTATCAGCTTTTATTTAGAAGTAATTGCTCCTTCTTCATGACAGTAAAAATTTAAGGCTGAAAGTGGAAAAAATGGCATGAATGTAATTTTTATCACAGCAGATATGCAAATATTTTTGTCTCTCTGTACTCCCAAAGTATTTTGTTAATGCATCTCTTTCCACTAAACCAATTGCAAAGAAATATTTAATTTAAAAGTTATGGCTGTTCATATGTAATCTGTTACCTGGATTAAAAAAAAAAAAAGAAGAAGAAAAAAAAAGGCAGAAGGCCTCTCTATCCACCTAATCACCATATCAATGACACATGCCACAACAGAGAAGCACTAGTTTATTTGATTGATCATGGTAGATAAACTCCAAATAACAGAGAAATTAACAAATGCTTGACATTTGCTCAACATCCATTATTCTGACACTGCTTTCAGGATTTCAAAGCCTGGGAGTATGCTTAATCAACATTCATATTCCCTAGTGAGTTACAGGCACCATATTGCGCCCCGCCTTAGTACTGATGAAAACTGCATATTGGCCATTTCCAAAATGTTCTGGGACTCCACGCAGGGCCCCTTCTCTCCCTTGCTCCTGTTCTGCAGTTTTCTTTTAAACACTTCCAAGACAAAAGCATCTGCCAGTTTTTCTCTCTAGGGATGTATGCAAAATGAACTTAACAGTTTTAAGGCAAGAGAAACCCTCACATCTAAATTCATTCATAGGACAGAAAAGGGCCTAAGAGGCCTCTCTAGGGACAAAACCCTGCTGAAATTTTCCCCGACAACAGTGGGAGCTTTATAAAATCTAAGTCCAGACAATTTCCAATTCAAATGCCCAGCATAGCATGACCTTTGTCAGATCTATGAGCCCTAGATGCACCCACTATTTTTTTATTCTAACCAGCACAGACATTAGACAGGGCACTACTGCTAAGCAGGAGGTTGACTATTTGCATGCTCTTCTATTGTGAAAATGTAACAGTGACAGCACTGTGTCGAATTCTTTTCCCCCTAGAACTTTAACTCCATAGGAGAGGCATAGCTGACAGATGACTCTCCCAACATCTGTGTTATGTACACTGCACAGCTGAGGAACCTTGGATCACTGTCACGGCTTCTCAGAGATGACCTACACCTTTCTTATATCTGCTCATGATCAAAAAAGTAAAATAAAAATTTGAAAATGCCTGTTCTTAAATGAAAAGTAAATATGGCAAGAAAGATTAACATAATTTAGTCATTAAGCTGTTCACATAGCAGCTCACCATATGTTGTATAAATGTCCTATACAAAATAATTTATCAGACCTGACACGTTGCACATCATATTGTATTATTTAATATGCTTACTAAAATTTCATGGATCAAGCGCCACTTCTGAAAGCATACAGAAAGCCCTAGAAAATACTTCTTCATCTTCTGTGATTTATTTTGATTGCCTTTTACAGCTACATGATAAAGTAGAACTTGCAAAATTACGAGGTTAGGGTTTACAGAGCTATTGCTTCATATACTATAACATAACAATTGGCCTCATGTCTATATAACATTTTACTTGCATTTAATATTCAGAAGCACATTAAACTAAGCACACTGCTTTCCACTGCATATTTTAATAATTTCAACTGGTTATTTCAGTAAACATCTTGATCCACTAATGCAAAGTTCCACTGAGAGAGAGATATCATTGAAAAAGAAACAAAAGAGCTAAGAATTACAAAATAAACTAACACAGACAAGTAATATGTGATACATGCTGACCTCCCTAAATCCATCTACATAAAAATATATTCATTTCTACACAGTAGTTGAAACATTTGAATACTATCTTTAAATTACTGTGATTTAAAATGTAAGAATGACAGGCATCTATTGCAGATAAATGGACAAAATTGTCTATCCAGAAACCTTGAAACCACAAAAAATAACAATGTGTAAGAATGATCGTCTGTCACTGTCGAGGTCTGTGTCTAAATAGTAAATTAAAACAAAAAGTGTAAGCAGGAAGCTTGTGAATAACAGTTGTTGGGCAACCAATGGAATTTGTTTGGAAAAAAATGCTCAGCACTTAGATGACATATCAAGCAGACAGATATGGCTAGGATAATATTTAGACTGAAACTATGCATTTATTCCATAACGGACCATTTTCTTTTCTTTCTCAGACCACTGATGTCAAAGGAAAACCATACAAAAGAGACTAAAAATGTAGCCCAACTCACCCTTTTTGGTCAGCAACTCTATATTATCCTCTTCCTAATAACAGGATAAAGGAAAACATATTCCTGTGTTAGATCACTCATTGAAATAAGGTCATTGAACTTTATTTGGACTGGAACTTGCTTGGCTTATTGGAGTATCTGCCAAGGGGTTAAAGCAGATCTTCCTTTTTAAGCTCTGTAAGAACCAGAGATCTAACTTCCAAGGTTTTTTTCTCTTTTTGTATTTTGTGTACCCCAAGAAAATGCACTTGTCTAGGAGGACATATCACTCAGCTGCGTTGAAAACTGAAGGAGAGCTACATTTACAACATGGATTTTATATTAATGCCATAAATGTCTAATGTTCAATAGCCATTTCATAAACAGGAACAGATACTCACTCTGTGCCTATCAATTACTGTACTCTCCACAAGTTGTAGTCTCCAAAGGAGCATCTATATTCCACAAAAGACATGCAATAAAGGACTGGATGTTACCAGTATCAACATAGGACTGCTAAGAAGCTGTGCCATGTCCCAGCCAACCACAAATAGAAACAGATACATGATGTCTTTATTGTTGTCTGTGTCCTCAATTAAAAACAGGGAACTCCAAAATACCCTTTATCGTAATTCAGCGACAGGAGTATTGCCTCCATCCTGGTCACAGTTTCCATGTTGCCTTTGAAAGGGTTTCAGACAGGCTGCATTGCATAAGGGGATTCCTTTGTTACCACATGGATCTTGTTCAAAAGAATATTTGATAACACTTTGCTTTCTGTAAAAGAAGAATGTGTGCTATCTTAGGACATTTTTATTCAGTATTGAAGTTTCTGGAGGTACATGGGAAACCAGTCCATCAAATGCTTCCAAGACTTTGAATGCTTAAATACAGATATACAAATGGAGGACAATCACCCAAAAAATAAAATCCTCTTCAGCACTACATCCTGATCTGAAGCTTTTCTCCCCATTTGGATAGACAGCAACACTCCTTAACATTCTATTCAGACAAAAAGGATAAAACAAGATAGTGAAGTTCAACAATTCTCCAGTAGAAAGCAAAGAGACTGTCACTATGAATCAGGCTACTGGATATCCTGGTGTGGGCAATGGAAGGGATAATATCTCCTACCCACAACATTATAATTACTCAAAATGTTATGGACACAAGAATTTAAAAAAAAAAAGTTGTGCCAAAATTAAAACAAAAAATATGTAAAAATGATTTAATTGCTTACTAACAGAAGTGTTTATCCTAAGTTGTTCACAAGCCATAATGCTTTTCCCACAACAGGCACAGGTTCCTGTTTGGTAAATTTAGGACTTTTGACAAGAAGTTCATTTACTCTGAATTCTTCATTTGAAGTCAATGGACAACAAGGACTTCATGAGACACAAGCTGAAAACTAATGAGGAGTTTGAAATGTACTTGTATGGTACCAATCAGTCAAACAAAAACATGAACAAGGCTTTTAACCATCATCTGATCAGAAGATGCAACGCTTTATCTTTCCATTCCTCTTTCAGTGTTGTTGGTTTTTTTTGGTAACAATTCACTATCAGGCTTGTCTTAGAAGACAACGTTACTAGGATTAGTTCCTGTACTCTATTTTCTTACAGAAATTATTCCTTAGCATTATTTCTCTCAGTTTAGAGTGCAATTCAAGGTTCTGAAGCTTTCACATTACAAATAGAGATGTTACTTTCACCAGGAACTTAAAGGAATGAACAGTTAAAAAATTACCCTCATAGAAGCATATATGCTGTTTCTTAAAACGATGCGATAAGCCATAAGGGGCATATATCAGAACCAAAATGGTTGTAGTCATTAATTTAAGTAATAAATCATAGGTCCTGCCAACAATGACAGCAAACAGATGCTAACAAGAAAATGTATTATTTAATATGTTGTGCGCTATAAAAACGTAAGCATTTAGGACACTTCTTAAATTTTTATAATAATACACATTTAATACATTAATGCTTTGACACATTCAAGAATCAAATGTATAGGTCTCATGCAGGACTTGCTTTCTCTTCTGTGAATACAGAATGGATTCCTGAGAGAGAAAAAGCTCAAGAAGTCAATGTTTCAAATAGATGTTTGCAACAAAATCAAGTTGTTTGTCTTGTCTTGAAGTAAATATCATGAGCATTGAATCTCATCAGAAAACGAAAATCAACTTATTTGCTTTTATGTAAACAGAAGTTTTCCCTGAAAGTTAGAAGGAAAATCAATTAACTATGATGTTTATCTCTACATATGGAAAACAAAAGATTTTATCATTTGCCATGAAATTAAAAATAATTCTGTACAATCCTTACACACAGAATGTCAATACTGAGTAACTCTCAATGAGTCTGCCAAGTTATAAAAACAGCAGTTCATTTTCCACTGTGTCTTATTATTTGTTTCTTTTATCAGTTTATACAGTTTCATGTAACACTACAATTATTTTCACCAAAAGCATCACTTGCAAAAATGCCAAAACCAAACCAAAATCTATGCTAGCAACTGAAAACTTGATAAATTCCACTCTCTCCATTCACAGCCACCCTCCTCAAAATGATGATCTGATTCTGGTACTAACACATGAGAGCGTAAGAAATGCAATTTTGCCTTTTGGCAAGCTCTGCCACACTAAACAGAACCACTGTGCAAACACCTTTCCCAGCCCTGCATCTCTGCTGCTGTACAGCTTGCTGCATAAGGTCCCTCTGCAGGAGGGTCAATTGTTTCTAAGATCATCACTGCTTTTTCCAAACATTTTTGTTTTGCTTTAAGGAAACTATTTGGATAATAGTACCTCTGTTTCATTCTGATTTTCAATGAACTCCTCTTGTTATCAGCACAGTTCCTTTCTTGGAAGTGCTTTGCTCAATGCTTTAGAACACTTGAGAAAGCAGTGATCAGAGTATGGAAACTAAATTTTCTTCATTAAATCTACTGAAGCAGATATTAAAAATGCATTTAATATACTGGGGATGGCTGGTGGGCATCACTGACTGTGACAGGCCAGTTACTGATGAGCTGCTGTCAGACGGCCTTCTCAGCAGGAATCTGTGTCTAAGGCTGCTGAAGGACAGCAATATCTTCCCTTGTGTGTAAGCTCTATTCATCTCCCAAGTATTTACTAAATCACAGACCTCTGCACACAAACCCAGTGTTTCAGCGCATGCTAACAAATGATGGATGGCCTAGTCAATTCGTTATGTCCTGAAAGCGTGATTTCCTGCCATTCCAATCATCAAACCTCTAGAGCCTTCAGAGCTGATCAGTCCTGGAGAATATATTTTGCAGGCTCTATTAAAGGAGTAGAGGTTCTTTCCATTAGTCTCAAACTTTTTTTTTTTTTTTTTCCCCCCTGGCTGATTTAAAGAGAACTCTCTCCTTCCAACAGCATCACTGCTACCACTCTTCTATGTGTAAAGTATTCAGCAAATGTACCTTTGGTACATCAGTGAAATAGCACTTCTAGAACATAAGCTAAGATTTTCTTTGTGACTACCATAAATGTGACAATATTTTATTTAAATTCATCTATATGTATTTATTATGTAACCTAGACAGCCCCAAATCATTTTGCAACTTACGTTTTTTTATCAAATACCTTTTACAGCAATGGAGTGCTCAAAAGGAACTGTTTCCTTTGTATTTGCTTAGTGAAACATATCAGAACTCTCTTAATTACATTCCCCTTAAAAGCATAAGACACTTAGGAATAAACTTCCAGTGTTCAAAAGACAGACTAGCTGTCAAAGAAACAAAGCTTCTGGATTTCACCCTTTTCATAGCGAGGCAATATCGTGAACAGTCTTCTATCCATTAGAGAAGAAATTTTATTTTCCTATTCAGTGATCTATAGGAGCAGAATATACATACCTCACACCTCTTATTCTGAAACACTGAGCTTCAAATGAAACAGTCCACAGTTGCTGACGAGTTAGCTGTTTACAGTACCACAACCTTTTAAAGGTGGTATAACAGATATGAGCAAAGTTAAGGTAAACAAGCATTTGGTTACTCTGAAGAGCAAAGACCTTGGATTTTGTTGCTTGCTAGGTGTGATCCAGACACAGCCAGTACAAACCAATGCACACTGCCCTACCGTTCACCTCAACCTTGACCTGGAGATTAAACTCACTTTTATTGCACACAAAGGTCATCTGTGTTAGGTCAAAATTCAAAGTCCCTTGTCAGCTAAGGTTGATATATTCCAACCTTTCTTACTCTAATGCATCAAATTTTTCATGGTGAGGTCATATTCAGCAGACAGTGTATTCAGCAATTTATTGTGCCATTGTAATATAGCCCAGAATATGATTGCACAAAAAACAATGCATGAATAAAATATTTTCCATTCTGATGTAGCAAATCCCCCACACTCACAAAACTCAAGCCTAGACTTGCTTGCAGGCTTCAGAAGAATGATACATTATGGGGCTGTTTCTAAAATACAACCAAGAATTACCATTTCTATCACAATATTCCTTAAAAACAAACAACATGAATATAATGGTATCCTAAAATCCACAAGTCAATTAAAAAGCACATATGGTCAGTGTTAAAACTTCCACTTCATCCTTCCTTTAACAACCACCATAATCTTGCCCTTAAATCTACAGACATCTGCTGGTCTGTCTGATGACACCAAGCTTGCTTTAGAATGAAATACTTAGAAAAAGACTATGCCACAAGACCTTTATTCCTATCCTACTGGTGATTATCATATCCATGGAATTTAAGAAGTGTCAGAAAGTACAACCAAGATAAATCTCAAAAAGCAACACAGTAGTGTATTAGGTGACCAAGACAACTCTCCCAGTTTTGACATGTAAAAGGATTTTCTTTTTTTTCTTTTCCTTTCCCTTTTTTAATCTTCTTCTGCTCCTTTTCTGTTTTCTTTCCTCTCTTTTTTCTCCATTTTATTTCTTTTTCTCTTGTATTTTATCTCTTTTCCCCATTGTCCATATTTTTCTCTTTTCTTCCTGTTGTTTTCTTTTTTCTCTGTATTTTTTCTGCTTCTTTTTTTTTCTCTCTTGTTCTTATTTCTTTTCTTCTGAATTAAACAAGAGTACTTAACACACAGTTCCAACAGATTCAGAATGCATTTTCAAATTGTAGGGAACTAATTTCCACATCTGCTTTAACAGGCCCCCTCTAATCATTGTATTTCACCATCAAATCTTCAAAGGACATAGGATTGGCTAAGTAGTTTGTATTAATTCCACAAGGCCAAAAAGGGTTTCCCTTTACTCAGCCAAAATGAATTTCACAAGTGTAGTAAGCCGTGTTCTGTGTAATTTTTTGTTTTGTTTTTGTTTGGTTGTTTTGTTTTGTTTTAATGAAAAGAACAGTACTCCCATATGGTAGCACTTCACAAACTGGAAGAGGAAAACATTAAAAGAGAAGAAAGATTTATCAGTACTCAAGAATTCAGAAAATAAAACTTTAATTTTCCTTGTGTATTTCAAACAAAATGTTAAGACTGATGTTTAAAATAGGTTTGGATTCCGCTAGGATGGACAACATATGTGAGAGTGCATGTAAGGAAGAAGATGACTACACCTATAAAAAATAGGACACAAAACCATGATGGACTTCCCTCAAAATTAAATTTCATGCTGACACACACTTATATACTACATCCTCTACTAATAGGTAACATGCAAACAACTAAAAAAAAAATCCCTTCTATCTCTCAAAACAAAAAAAAGAAAAGTACACATCCTGAAAATCAAGTATTTACATGCTCCAGTGGAAGTTTTCCGTCTAAATCCCATCTGTTGGTGTTGGGAAAGCCACAAACGTGAGCAAAACCATATTTTCCATTTCACTCTGAAATCTCCCACTGCTATCAATATCTAACTTTTAAGTCAGTATCTTCTGTTTAATTTAGTGAATAATAAAGGAGAGACAGTTTTTCTGAGTTATACACTGATACTGTTAATTTCTTTCACTGATGCTGTTGATTTCTTTCACACAATACTTCATATTACAGGAGAAAATTGGTATCCTTCCTATTTTGTGTCATGGCACTAGTAAACAGTTTGTTAGCAAGTCATACCAAATCCAACCAGTTACAAGTTCTTTAATGGCTGTTCACTGCTATTTAAGTGAAAAGAGAAACTGCCCACTGGTTCAGCCTATCAAAGCTGTGATAGCCAAGCGTTCAAATAACAAGAACATCTTTCCGAAGGGAATATTATCAGCTGTCACATAACTACTTTGCACAGTTAATTTTTATTTCATTTTAGGATTATTTCAAATATGCTACATTTTATTGTGGTTCACTTCTTGAAACTTGTACATTGCTAATTCTCTTTTCAATTAATGACCCAAGACCTCTTTCTCATCACTTATTATCAATCTGTTTACCTACCTGTGAGGTCTACTGCAGCTTCAAGTACATAACAAATTTTAAATTATATTAGGTTTTTTCTACATAGAGTAGACAAAAACAAACTCCATGTCAAACTTTGTTTACTCTGAAGTCTATCTAATATAAAAGAAGAAGAAAGCATAAAACTTTGAAAATTCTACTGCTTCATTGATACTCTAGTCAAATCTTCCAGAACAGTTAAATACAGTACAGTGGTACAAAATATTTGCCACATGATGAGATGGTTTATATAGTCAGAGCATGAATTTATGTCATTGTAAATGACTGAGAATATAGAAAAAGGGAGTTTGAAATGTGCCTTTAAACTTTTTTTTTTTCAGAATAAGTTTCTAGCACGTGTAGGAACAAAGGTAACTTTCTAAAAAAGATTTGCTAGTGTTTGCAAAGTAATGAAAACTAGTCTAGCTGTTCTGCTTTTCAAAATAATTAATCAACTATTCAGAAGAGCAGGGAGAGCAGAAGTTCCAAGAATAATGCTGGGTTTGCTAAGACAAGGACCTTTCTAGGCAGAAGAGAGTGCAACTGAAGTGCCACACAGCAGCAGGTTGTCTGCTCATAAATACAACCTGTCTAATAACCCTGTGCCCAAGTTCAGAGCCTCGAACTCCGCGACACAGGGAGGCAGCTACCTGCCTCAGGAGCCTCACTGCCAGTTCCCCTTCCTGCCTAACAGCAGCTCCAGAGAGTACCAGAGCAAAGCATGAAGAATTCTTCTTCTACATCGGCTCAATCTCCAGGCTTCAGACACCAGAACACAAAATTGGAAAGAAAAAAGAAAAAGGGGGGGATGAAAGAGAAGAGCAGTTCCACCCTCCTGCTTCTCACCACAGCCATCGTGGGCTCATCAGAACTGCCTGACAATCTGAGCGACTGCACAAAAGCAGAATAAAATTATTCACAAAGAAGCAATATATTGCCTTGTAAATAAAACTGGCTTAAAGAGGAAAATGAGAGGCCTATCCACCCCCAACTCTAAAAAAACAAAACCAGAGGCAACAATGACACTGCAAAAGAGGGAGAAAAAAATGTTTCCTCAGTCTCGAGCTGCTGGTTAAAGAAATAACATGAAACCATACATTTAAACTTTTTGTTTCAATATGGATGATCACAGAGAAAGTGATAAAATTGAGCAAATAATAAACAGATTATTTTTTCCTACTTGCATTTTAACACACTACTATGCAGATACAGTTGTTGGTTTTTTTTTTTTTTTTTTTTTTTTTTTTTTTTTTTTTTTTTTTTTTTTTAAATGAAAATCTTGCTGAGATGCTTTCCAGGCCTGGTGTCATTTAATAAAGCTATCAATAATTTGGAGAAATAATGTGGAGATAATTTCCACACCATTACTGTGTGGAAATGTGTGGAAAACTGAAGTGATACTAGGTAATGAAGAGCAAAGGTCATCAATGTAGAAGAATGTGCATCCTCTGATATGCTGTGGGAATAAAGTGTGTGTGTTCCAATAATCAAATATGAAGTTACACACATTAAAACGAAATAGCCATACTCAAGTATATCAATATGAAGCAGTGCATCGCATTTTATTCTTGCTTACTGGGAAAAAAAAAAAGATGAAAAATTTTTAAAATTACTTCTCTTCCATTTATCCCAGGTTCCCTTAGCCTTTCTGCTGTGAAAAAGCCCCTCTTGATGACATGAAAGTAAGTTTTCAAACAAGGGACACAAATAGGATGGTACTTTTTTGAATAGAGGCACAAAAGTGATGAACTGCACATGGCAACTGATAAAAATAAGCTGATAAAAGCAGCTGATACTTCGAAACTCTAGTACTTTGAAATTATCTCAGTTTGCACTTAGTCTCACTTAATGCTCCTTTTAAAAGGTGGAGTTTGTGAGATCTAGCAATTTTCTATCCAGTGGTTATTTACTGTGATGTTCACCTTTTGCAGTTTCACTTGTTAGTAAACTGCTATTTTTCTCACTTCCATCTGCTCGTATTTTGTTTCTCCTTATTGGTGAAAAGGCATTGGTGAAAAACAAAGGAGAAGTATTCAAGAGTGTCCCCCTTTAAATTGTCTTAAACGAAGACAAAGATTCAGTCAAGAAAACTATAATATTCAATCAGAATTGGACACAAAGAAGAACAGGAAAACATGTACAAGGTATATATTTGAGAAGTTCTACTCATAAATCTATCATGTTACACTGGTAAGAAGCCTTAGAAAGAGTTTCTGAGAGGAAACAATGTATTCTGCCATATACAGAAGAACTGAAACAACTAAAACAGTGAAGAGTTAAACTGAAGTACTAGAATATCACTTTGGGTATGAATTTAACTTTCAGAAGTTGGACTTCTCAGGACAAGTTAAAATAGTCTTTGAAAAAAGATAGACCTTTAAAATTCTAACTTACATCTTGTCACTGTAAATAGGTAGCGCTAAGGTGATTTTTATGTAGAAGATTCTACTTGTAGGCAGCTATAACTACCATTTAAGAGAGAATCATGCATTGAAAAGAAAGATTTTAACTTTCTCAGAACATTTCCTGCAATGGCCTAAAACCAGTCTACAATGGCTCATTCAATTTAGACATTAGCTCTCATCGAGAAGAAGAGTATCTCAGAAGAACACAAGTCCACAGCTGAAGGGAAAGCTGAAAAATATAATACAGAAGTAACAAAGAAAACCACAAATTATTAGCAAATAGAGAAATTCAGGTGAGAAACTAAGCAGAAAAGGTGATTCACTTCAAAAGAAAAGCACAACACCGAATATACAGAATTATCAGTCCAGTGGCGTATGTGTGAAAAAGATCAAAGGAACTACGGATCAGTGATCCAATATTGGCAGAGATTTATTGTGCTTAGTGCTCAAAATCACATTTTGATAATCCTCAGGTCATCCAAATACCCTACTGTTAAATGGGAACATGTTAGGAAACAACTGCTAAGGATGTAACAAATACCTTAAGAATAAAGAAATGAATAATACATTGGTAATTGCCAGGCATGAAATACAAAGCACAGCATTAACAGAAAAAGAACAGCAATTGGATACCCAAGCTTTTGCAAAATAACTGGATTTTAAGCAAAGTAGACTAAATCCACGTTGTATAAAAAGTTACAGGGTTGTAAAATACAAGAATTCCCAATGCTTGTATTAAAATACTTATAAACAGTATGAGAAGCAGTTTAATTTCGACTTTTTGACATTAATAAGTCACATGACAATACTTGTTTGAAGTAATAATCTCACAAAGTAGTTGTAGTACAGCCCAAACCACCCTGTTAAAAAATTATTTAGATTCACAGGTCAGGTTGGTAGCTACCACTCACCATACTTGTGCATTAAGTTGTGGCAATTGTTTACAGGAATTAAAACTTATTCTTAGGGAGACACTGCAGAACAAGAGTAGGCCCTTTCACAAAGCATGAAAGAGATCTTATACAAATTAGGAGCATAAAATGTGAGGCTTCAGGAAACACAACACCTGAGGGAGGAACCAAGAGATAAGACAGTATTAGAAAAAAAACTGAGTAGATTAATGCAGAAATCCAAAGACTCTGAAGATCTATGAAGCAGTAGGAACCAGAAATATTTGAAAACTGCCAATTTATGTATTGCATTACCAGTGGAATACCAATCCTTCCCAGGGAAAGATTGAAAGCACAAGGTGAAAGCAGCTATTATGGATGTTACTACTTTCCCGTTTGAAGCAACTGTTACCATATAATAATGAGAAACTGGCTATGGACACCTTCATCACACTGCAGGTACCATCACACATTCTGGAATATATTTTTAAAAGACTGAATTAGAAAGTTCAGGTGGGTGGAGGGGCTTTAGTTGATTCTGGCTTTCATAAAGAAAAAAAAAAAATCCATCCAGAAAGTCCAGTGAGACCCCTCTTGCCCTAGAAGAGAATGACAAAATTTCTAGATTATAAGAAAAACTTACTCCACAGTTACCAAACACATCACTGAAAAAGCCCCCTTTAAGATGGCATAAAAAGTCTACAAATCTCTGCAGCTTGCAGCTGCCTCTTTTACAAGATAGGGGTTTTAGAGAATGCCTGTTTTCCGCATCCTATGTATCTATTTCAATGTATCTATTGGATACATGTACTTATTTCAATACACCTTCCTTACTGCTAAGGAAAGCAGTCGTCTTGGAATGTACTGTTTATCTTCCACATCTGACCTGCTATGAGAAACAAACAAAAAGACAACAAAGAAAGATCACATTCCCAGAAAGAAGATGTGGAGACCTCCTCAAAATATACTTAAGACAGGCATTTTTATAAAAGCTATCAATTTATCATTCATATAGATTTTAGCTTTCTAGCATGAGCAAACAAAATTCAGGAGAGATCTACAATCAAAATTCAGAAGCCATTTTCCTGTCATAATGTGAATAACAAGATAATAATATACCCACTTAACTGTGGAAACAACTGCTACAGCTAACCTTTGCTCTTCAGTGTTCACCACACTTGAACCAGCTCCTTTAGGAAAAAAAAATGTAATTCTGTCCCTAAATAACCCTATACTATTAGTTGCACATGGTTGGTCAGGAATCAAGTTCTGAAGCAGAGGACTCAATGGATCTTTTGCAGCACCAACTGAGTAAACTGGGAAGTAAAACATATCAGAAAAGACCAGTCTTTTTTGGACAAATTTGATTACAAACTCATGTGCTACAGATCTGTCTTGGAAGCAGGCTCCTAAAAATAGTGACTGACCTGGAAAACCAACCCAAATTCTAACCTCCTTTCAAGACAACTTTGTAAAGAGAGTAGAGAAAGAGAGCATGTGCATGCATGTGTATGCACACACCCACAAATGCACACAAACACCCTCTACTAACTTCATTAGCACTGAAGTGATAAAGCTAAGCCTAAGCTCCTTAGACACATGATGTTATGGTGCTTTTCCAAGTTGCAGAAGTACTGTGCAAGGTGAGCTGGGTTCCCAAAACGTAACTCAACGCACTCCCTGAACCAACCACAATGCTTTATTATCACTCCTTCTCTGTAACAGGGCAATTCTCTCACACTTTGCTGGAGAGGAAAGGATTTCACTGGACAGTTTAAAAGCCTAAGTAAATGTTGGCTCTTCATCCACTTACTGTAAGTTACACACAGCGTCAGTTTTTTCCACCACACTTATGGTTAAGACTAGCAAGGTTCATTCAGGAAGCAAGTGAATGATTTTCTGTTTTGCTAATTTCTCTCTCTCACCAAAGCAGATACACTATCTAACCTCCTACATTTTTCTGCATTAATTCTGGTGATTTTAGAAACAGAACCACTCTTCTCCCCACAGGAGCAAATTTGCTTTCCTGTCCAATTCAGCAATAGCAACCCTCCTCAAAATCTGAAAAGAAAGTGAAAAACCTTGCATCGTTCCTTAAAGTGCTCTTGTAGTTGGTAGTAAGTAAATTTTAGCAATGAAGATTGGTGCATGGAGCATGTCCTATCACGGATACCTTTCCATCTTAGCCCATGGTCACTTGCAAAAGTCTTTGAGAATCCTCAACACAGCTCAGGCAAGGAAGCACATGAATGACCATAGGTAAAAACACAATCCCTTTTCCAGTTTCAACTGGAATGCAGCAGCAAGCAGAGAATTATGGATCCACAAACTCCCTTCTCCCTAAGAAACAGGGGCAATGGTAGTGCAGGATGGAGTTCACACCTGGCCTCAGCTACAGAGGTTCGGCCTGAGCTGTAAGGCTTTATTCACACCAGAAGACCTCCTTGGTGAATAAGAGGCTCACGAAAGCTCCCAAGAGCTTTCACCTGGACGTGTGTTGGGGGCGCCGGGGGAAGCGTTCTTTATTTTGTGCCAACTCCTCAGGTCACGGAGGGTGGAGCAATACCCTGCTCCCAGCGGCAGCTGCAGAGAGCTGTGGCTGGCCGTCGAGGCCTGTGGGCGTGTGCTGGTGATTTTGTACCGTGTGGGGCCTGCCCTGGAGCAGCGGGCGGAGCGGGCCCAGGCCCGGCCGCACCGAGCCCACAGCCCACAGCCCGGGGCCGGGCCCTGCGCCGGGGGCGGGGTGCACTTACCTAGGAAACTTCTCCCTCAGCTTCCTCAGGCTCTGCCGGGTGGGCTGCACGTGGCCCAGGAACTGGGCTATCTCATCGTACTGGGCTTTGCTCAGCCTCATGCCTCGCACGGCGGGGGCCGGAGGAGCCGGCAGGGGAGGGAGGCGCGGGGCGCGCCGGGCGGCGGGAGGCAGAGGGCCAGTGACGGTGGGGCGGGGAATCGCCGCAACCCCAGGGCACCTTTTGCTACAGCCTGGCGCCGGGGCCGCCACCAGCCGCTTCCCGCAGCTCCGCCCCGCGTTCTGTCCGGGGCGGTGCGAGCGGAGCGGGGCGGTGCCAGTCGCTGTCCCGCCACCCGCCCCTGCGCAGGCGCTCTGGCGGGCCGGGCTGCTCGGCTCCCGCCCCGGGGGTTTCCGGCGGAGGAGGGCCCCGGAGCCTCACGGCTGGGAATGTGCTCTGTTTGGTGCCCCGCACGTCGCTTCTGAGAGCCGCCGTGGTGCCTGTGAGAGTGGAAGGAGCTGTGGGGCGGCCCCGGCCCGCGGCGGGCAGAGGGGCCCGAGGGGCGGGTCTGGTGTGGAGGAGTGCCCGCCCAGACGGAGTCGCCTGTCCCGCTGTACAGCGGCTCAGGGTGTCATTGGCAAGGCCCTTCCCACAAATGGCGCTGAAATGACAGGTGAAAGCTCTTGGGAGCTTTCGTGAGCCTCTTATTCACCAAGTAGGTCTTGTGGTGCGAATAAAGCCTTGCAGCTCAGGCCGAACCTCTGTAGCTGAGGCCAGGTGTGAATTCCATCCTGCACTACCATTGCCCCTGTGTCTTAGGGAGAAGGGAGTTTGTGGATCCGTAATTCTGTGCTTGCTGCTGCATTCCAGCTGAAACTGGAAAAGGGATTGTGTTTTTACCTATGGTCATTCATGTGCTTCCTTGCCTGAGCTGTGTTGAAGAGTCTCAAAGACTCCTGCAAGACTTTTTCAGCTGCCTAAATGGAAAATAAAAGCTCTGGTAGTAGAGCTGTGGGTGCAGAGAGGGCCTGCAGCCTTGTACACGCACAGGGTAAAGCCTCCTGCTACATTTCATGAGAAACCCAGCAAAGCTTGTGCTTGGATTTCCTTCAAACTTGTGTTAAGATTCGAACTTAGGCAAGCAATATTATTAAACACCATTTAAATATCAACAAGTATATTGCAAGTCAGTTTCTGTGCTGGGTGTTTTTAGTAACTATTATAAATTCAAAGGTAGGTCCGCTCTCCTCTAAACAGCATAAAAAGACTGGTGGTTATGAAGGGAATTGACCATGCAGGTCACCAAGAAATATAAGTACTCCCATTGATCTTGATTTAATTGCATTTATGAGCTACATATAGGCTACTGGTGTCCTAGCCCTGAGGTTTCAGGCACTTAAAACTATGGATTAAGAACTGATATTTTTATAGATTTTAGGGTCTGTTCCCTTGCTTTCTCTCTTGAAAGATTTAGGATCACATTTTGAGTTTTTTTCAGCATCTTAGCTGGAAACTACAATTTATTGTGAGAGTACAAAATCTAAAAGTTCAATGAAGAGCAAATAGCATGGGTATGTCAGCAGGGTCAGTCATTTACGTTTCTGAGAATGCCTGAAGAACCCTCTCTCTTGATCTTCCATGAATTTTAGTGAATTTTGTTTGGAACCAGAAGCCTTCCTAAGAACAGCTGTTTCTGAAACTATGGCCTAAATATAAGCGTTTGAAACTTATTCATTACTCCACAGTGAAAGGAAATGCAGTGAACTTAAGCCAAATTACAGAGACTATTCCTCACGCTTAGACCAAAAAATAAGATGTGAAATTGAAAAAAAGAGCATTCTTTTAACGAGGAGTGTTATTTGATGTAAAGATACTTTATTTTCTTTAGCTCCGTCAAAGAATGTAGTGGGAGATAAGTATGTTTGCGAAGGAAGATGGTGTTCCTTCAATATGATATCCACTTTAAAGGCCCATAAGGATATAATTTTCTTGAAATACAGAAAAGGTAATTTTCCCCAGTCTTTCCAAAGATGATAATTATGGCTTTTTCTTTAGGAATAGATTCAAAAGAAAATAATTAAATAGTCTTTCCACTACCATTACTACTGCTTCTTTAGAAACAATCAATAGTGCTTCGTAAAAAACAAACAAACAACATTTTTCTGTCTTTGTTGTGGCATAATTTCCAGTGGAGGTGTTTTTAAATACCTTAATGCTACTATCTGTAACTTCTATCTCTGTTCATTTTACTTGTTCACTAGTATATGTTCTAGATTTTTCATTGTTGTTGTTTAGTGAGTCAAATGTCACTTCAGTCTAAAATGCACAGAACAACAGGTTTTCTAACCTGTTGTTAGAAATAGGTTCTAATATTGGTCTGCAATATGAAATTATCAGTCTATGGACCAATCTACAAACATCTCATGTACGTATTATGTACACATTGGATGTATTTTGTTGTCTTTCCTGCTGGATCAAGGTTTTGTAGATTTCAAAATAATTTTTTTAAAAAAGCAGATTACTTTCTAACATGAAAGTTCACTGAAACCAAGAAGAGCTAATACTGTGCTGTCACAGGGAGGGAATGACCCTCAGATGTGAACTGCTGCAGGGAAACATTTTGCATGGCGCACTGCAAAACATAGTTAATACAGAACTTTTCAAATGAAACGTTCAAAAATCCAGTGAGGCCAAAAAACAAAGAGAAGTTCTTAGCAGAAAATCCATTAAATACTTTTTTCCATCAATCAAACTGCCTTTCCAGTTTTAGTATATCAAATAAACATCAGACCATCTGTAATTATTTTGTGGACATCTATATTGTAAGATGATGTAGATGCCGGAAGTTTGCATAAATCCAATAAGCAGCTGGATGAAATATGTAAGAAAAATAAAAGGTGGGAAAAACTTAGATTTACATTTGGCTCAAGGAGACTGAGAGCTGCAAATAGTTGGATGATGGAGAAAAGTTCTCGGGAAGTAGTTAATGTCTGCTTGCTTTGTTCGATGTTTCCATGGTATCTGCATGAGGCCGCTGCTCCTGATTTTTGCCTTGAGGTAGGTTTCCAGTTTGTCCGTTATATAAGCAAAATTTCCTTCCGAGAAGAAAGTAAAGAGGAAAAAAAAATGGGAAAAAAACCCAACAATTGGGGAAAAGAAACAAATCAGAGGAGAAACGAAGAGGACATGTAACCTATTGGAGGAAAATAAGGACAAGGGAGACAGAGCAAAACATCTGGGAGAGGACTTCCAGTAATGACCATCCTTCCTTGCAGATAGTCTTGGGCACAATTGGTGTAGGACAGTAAGTAATGGACCTTTGTTCTGTTGTTTTTTGGTTTGTTTTACCTGGTGGTGTGTGATATTAGTATATGTCTCCTATTACTTTAAGAAGATGATCGCATACTGTGATTTACAGCTAAGTTCAGAGTTAAAATACCATTCTTCCTTCTCCACAGAGCTTAAAATGACAATGTTTTGAGAATAGATAATTGGAGTATGATATTAATGAAGAGACGATTCATGCACAAAGTGCAAATTTTGGTTTGGTTTTTATGGCTTTATGTGCAGCTGTTATTTTATCACCGTGTTTCTCCATAGACAAAATCTCTGGTCCATGTTGCTTTCTGGAACAAAATTAATGAAAAGACTGCTAGCACTTGTATGTATTTTCCAATCTATTGATTGTAGATGCTAATTTTGGGAGCTAAAACTAGAGTCTCATTTGCCACTGATTGGGGTGCTAGTTAGAATTGTCTAATGCTTTAATCTCACTTAATTTGGTTTGGTGCATGTACTTCTAGAAGTGTTTTTCAGTTGTTTAATCTATTTCATGTGATTTTTTTTTTCACTGTAGAATTTAGCTCTTCTTATTTGACTTTTTTCATTGAAAGAAAAGCTTGATCATGCTTCCACTTAACTTGGTCTAATAAACACCTCCACAGGATACCGTTGTTACCTCATAAAAAGGGAGAACCCTCGATTTATGTTCTAATTTATATCCATAGGTTTTAATGTACTTTCTGAAAGTGCTTGTATCGTGAAACAAGCCACGATATCTTCAGTATATATTAAACAAATGGAAAAGGAACAGTTGGTCTACACATCACTGTTAAACATTAAATGTTTTCCCATTTCACAAGATGGTAAGTCACTCTAAGTTTTTTTTTCTCTAGGAGTGTACATGGGACTGTTTGATACCACAACAATGTAAAGAATGTGACATCAATAGAAGCAATAGAATGATTATACATAGCAGAATATCAATTAAAAAGGGCAGGCATTGTTTTCCTTCTGTCTCTACAGATTTGTTTTTTATAATTACAGAAGTCATTGAAGCAGATTAATCTGTTTTTCTGTACTATTATTTTATACCAAATATATGTTTTTATAAAATACTTACTTGCTTTTTGAAGTACTTAAAAAAAAGGAAAAGTGCACTGCTACAGTATATTGAGAATGTTGCTTTATACTCTTGGGGCCTGATCTATGGGCCAGAGAAAGTCTATCAATTTTAATGGACTTGGGCCACTTCTATGGTTCTTAGCTGCATGTTTATGTATTTTCTGTAACAAGATGTAAAAGACTGTTGAAAATGATGAGTTAGTTAAAAATCAATTTCTGTAACTGAGATGGCAACATGCCCAAAGCATTCTTACCCTACCACTTGACTTTCCTGTAGTTTCACATGATGAAACTTCTGGAGCTGGGATTTGCCCCTTTAAGCTCTTTGTTGTCAGATAAAGAAACTTATATGAAAATACCTTTCTGTTTTCAAATGCAATTATTTTAAGTTATTCTAAGTTATAATTATGTAAAGTATTTTTCCTCCTTTATGTTTGTTAAAACAATGCATGAACTACTGTATCCTGCTTTTTCTCCAAGGGATTTCACTTTCTTTCACTGTATGGAAAAAAAACAACTCTGTAGCCATATGATGAATAAATTTTTTTTTCTGAAAGACTCCTGCCTTATTTGTTGCAGAATTTGGAATACATACCATGTGAATGATGCAGGAACGTTAGAAAATTTAAGTATATAGATAATTGCTACTCAATGAATATGGATTCTGTCCTTGCTTCTATGAACTTTTTATGTATGCTTAGAAGTCATTTAATGGAATTTTCTTTTCTTTCCATGGTTTGGGGTGGGTTTTTTTGTTTTTGTTTGTTTGTTTGTTTTTTTGTTTGTTTTTTCTTTTGACACAATATGCATGGTATTCTGTTGCAGACATCTAATTTAATTACATTGGTACCATAAGCTGTTGGGTAAAGAGATCATCCCAGTCGGCTGTGGCCAGTTTCAGAGTAATGCCTATGCGCTTTTACTGTGCACTGCAACTGGTGATGGTCTCCATACATGGTCAGACTGATCAGCTCATCCAGCTGAAAACTTAACATGCAAGAAAACCACCTAAAACTATTATTTTTCATCTAAGTCAACTGGGAATTCAACTCGCTGAACAGCCTTGAAAATATAAGTGCCAACACATGGGAGGAAATAGGGATGCAAAACTACCTCTCTCTGTTGATGGTAGCAGAGCCTTGAGAGATTAACTTCACAAATTGGACCTCTAAATTAGATGCCAGTCATTAAGCAATATGATTATCCTGCATATGTTCTGCTAAGAGTTTACATCTGAGAGTGTCATTGCACTAAATGCTAAGCACAATCAATGGAGATGAATTTTATGAAAGTTGAACCTTGAACATGCAGAGTACTGGGCACAGTACTCTGAAAAATCAGGTCCTGGGTGTATTGTACTGGAAAGCCCAAATCAGTGAACAGCTTTGGGCTAAATCTTTCAAGTTTGAGTTCTCTCATACACATATATACAAATTTAAAAATATATACACACATGTACAGAAGTATGCAAAAATATACATGACGGAGGAGAATGTGTTTTGAAAATACATATACTAGTATATATTTTCTTGCTTGTGATTATTCAGTAAGATGCTATGGTAATGTTTAATATGTCTGACATGGACAGTTGGCAGTGAAGAATAAGTGAGGCCAAATCTTGAATTTAAGATTTAAAAATAAGTACAGAAGGGATACACTATTTTCTATGTAAGTTAGGCAAAGGAGGACAAAATTAGGAATTGGGAACTGTTCGGTAATGCAGGTAAAGAGTAGGACTGAAATGAAGTTGTACATAAAAATGCATGGTATAATGTACAAGTTTCACAGTGTTTTGCATAGTAACAGTGATGTTACAATATATAGATAAATCAAAATTAACACAATTATTAATACAACTAGTGAAATTACAAGTATACTTACTAAGAGATTACATTACGGTTTTTTGCTAATTAGCAAAATATTATAATTTTGTCATATATTTCTGAAGCATTGTTATGAGACAGCAATGCTCTGCTGAATTGCCTCAGTTATTTTTATTAACTTCACAGATACACAGTACTTCAGAGTAACTAGATAACTTGTCTATATCTCTTACAGCCAGAAGAATGTCAAATAGAAAAGTAAGTATAAGGCTAAAACTAGCTCCGGTATTGTGCTTTATTGCCTTCTATCAAAATCTCTGAAAGAGGAACAAATTCTGCCTGAGAATGAGTTGTGAGAGAACAGATTCCCATAAACTCTCTGATTTATCCAGTGCCTAACAACTGGCAATATGAACTTAATACAAACTTAAATTTGTAGAATTGTGTGCTGTTGTGTTCATTTGTTCATTTTTTTGCCTCCCTCCTTTCACACCCACACAAAGAAAAAAGGAAAGGTATGGCTTGCACCGAGTGACCAATTCTGGTTTGATTTCAGTAGGAGCCATGTATGATGAGCCAACCTGAAAATTAGGGCCTTATTATAAGTAGTCTGGAACTTGTAGGCTTGTAACAGTTTTTAGGGAACTTTGGGTTATTTTAGATAAGATTAGCTTTGAGGATGGACACAGAAGTAGATTAAGGGTGATTTTTTTCTTTTCCCCTAGTAGTGTAGTAAAATTTCTATTGCCACAGTATTATATTAAATAGCTGAGGTTATTTTCACTGTTTTTCTTCCAAAATGCATAATGTATTATTCAAAAATTCTTACCTCTCATTGCATTCAAATATTTTCACTGTTATGGAATTGGAATATTCTTTGAATGCATTATTGCAGAACCAGGAAAATTTGAATGCTGCTGACTTCAAGATCATGTAATCAACCTGATCAGGTATGTTATAGTATCAAATATGACTGTGCTGTATCATACCAAAATATTTCTAATTTTTTATTGTAAATTATCCAAGTGAGTTTTTTATAGTCTCCTTTGATAATATGTTCCAGTATTTTATTCCACTTGAACTTGGAAAGCTTCTTTCTAGTATTTAATTCCAAGCCTATGGATTGCAAATGAAAGCACTTTTCTCTGTGTACTTTGAGGAAATGGGAAAATGATAAATCACAGGCTTTTTTACTTGTTTCAGGATTATTGTAATGCTGATCCACTTTCTCCCATCATTCTTTGGAAGTGTATTCAAGCCCAGTTCTTTCTGTCCTTTCTTGTAAGTCATTTTTCTGAAAGGGTTGTCATTTTTTTGCTCTCTGTACTTTGGAACATCTTTCTTAAAATCCACTGCAAACACTGCTTCAGCTGAGGTATTTCATTTTGCTGAGTAGAATAAAAATCTCATATTTTCTAAGCAAGATTCCTATGTGCTGTTTCTCAAATTAACTACTGAAAAAATCACACTGTGAGTTTTCATTCTGGCTTTGCTCACTCTTCAGTCGATTATGCTAGCTTGTAGAAACAGCACCGTAGAGGGAAAGAAAACTATATGTAGCACAATGAATATGCTGGTCTGTCTCTCATATTAGGGGATTCAGTGTGCAAAATACAAGAAAATAAGATTCCAAAATACTAGTGGGTGAACACTGTAATATAGATATGAGATATTTTTTCATGGAACATTATAATAGCATTACAGTTTCTTGAGTGTTCCATTTCTTCTGTTACCCATTTATTCTTTCTAACACATGTAAAACATATTTGACGTTTATAATAATGGAATTATTAGGCATGTTACTGACATCAAGGTTTAAGGGACTGGGTGACACAGGGAATTTATGTTCCACTTTAATCCATTTATCAGCCTCCTCTGGGAACAGATTTTAAATCTAACTCAAGCCATACCAATTTGAGGGGAAAAAAAACCCTCCTTAATCCAAACGCCTGGAAAACATGTTAATGTATGAAATTGTTGTCTGGGTTCCCCCTCACTTCTCTTTTTTAAGAAGGAAAATATTAATGGTGTATATGATGACTGTCTGTTCATAATCACATGGCTACTTGTTCAGATGTGTTGTTTTTCAGTTCAAGAACTAAGAGAGAAGATGATACAGCTGCATGATACAGATGTATGAGACATTGACTAATTGAAATATAGAAGTATGTGATTCAATAGAGTATTAAGTAGGTAGCCATTAATTACTTCTTTGCACATCAAAGCAATTTGCTTTTAAATTATAAAAAGAAAAAAGATTTTTTTAGATTACTGGTGCTTTTTTTTGGCTTTTTTTTTTCTTTTTTTTTTTTTTTTTTCTTTTTGCTTGGTTAATGTTTTTGTTTTGTTTTAATTTTGTCAGGGAGGGAAGCTTTTGAGTGTATTTCTATTATGCATATGCTTACAGTAGCACTAAAACCAGTTGCTTTAAGGGTATGTGAAGGGGCAATGTAGGTTGCCTAAACTTAGGCAGTCCTGAAAGAGGTCACTGTTCCCCCATAATAAAACTAGTTTGCTCTTTCTGATCTACAAACTTAATGAAGCTTCCACTTGGTTAGTAATGAGTTGTATAAAACCAGGCTCTGAAGTACTCTAGTGTGAATCCAGAATCATTTAATGCTGATGTAAGCAGGATCAGAATCAGGCACATTACATGAGTCGTCCTGATGTAGTCAATTATCTTTATAATGTAGGGAATAGTAATAGAAGAATTATTGCCAGTCCTTGATTTTTAACATTGGCATTCAGGCACATATTTGGAGAAATTCAACTTGGAAACCATGTATTGTACATGTTCAGTCAGAATAATTTGCTGCATACTGAGATGCCAATCTTAGGGTTTAAGGGGGAAAATACACTCCTATTAGTCAAATATTTATGAGTAGTACCCAAAGTGTTTAAACCTTGTTGACCTTTATGTAGTTATGACATATATATCATTTCTTGGTTATCCTTACTGTTGCTTTGTCCTAGGAAAAGTGAAACAAGAGGTTAAGTAGTCCCTAAGGGTCAGTTAAAATGTAGACTACTGCCATGTTGCGTGGCTGTCTTTTAAGGCAAGTTGATAAGACCGCTCAAAGCAATAAAAGAGCTTACTAGAGGATGCCATTTAAGAAAAAAAATGTATTTTTGAAAATGAGTTTACAATTTCCATAGTTAGTGTTCTAGTATTGTAAACAATATATTTGATAGTATTTGTGTTACATATGTAAAGCCTAATCCCTGTGTTTCTCTTTAAGCAATTGCATTCAAAATGAGTTTAAAATCCAATCTAATTTGCTAACACATTTAAATGTTCTTTCTGATTCAAGGCTGGAAGGAAAGTCACCATGATCATTTAGTCTGATTTCTTGCTTAATATATATTTTAAGTATTTCATTCATTAATTGCTGCTTATAATTCAGCACCTGAATTAGGGGGCATCATTTTGAGACAAAATGGTACCTAAAAATATGCTTAGATCTTAATTTAAAGTCATCCAGAAATATAGACTCTTACTAAATACTTTGTAGTTAATTCCTTTTAGTGTCAATTGTAAGTAGCCTGATTTGAGCTTGTATGGCTATGTTTTTATCACTTAGTTTTGCTGTTATCTTGTTTTCCTGATTTTGGTAGGTTAAATGGTAAATATATCGATATAAAGTCAGTGTTGTTGCTCAGATCACCTCTTAAACTTTTCTTTGAGAAGCTGAACAGATGAAGTTCATTAAGGTTCTAAACACTAAATGCGTTGCTGTTGTTCTTCAAAAGCCTTCTTCAAGCATTTTCTTTTGTGGCCAGGCTAAACCTATGCACTGTCTTGAAAGCAGGTTTGCTGAGAGGAATGTTGGAGTCCTGGTGGACAGCAAAGCTGAATGTGAGCCAGAAATGCCACCTTCATGGCAAAAATGACCAGCAATGTTTTGGGCTGCCTTTGCAGGAGTATTATCAGCAGATTGACAATTGACTTCTCCTCTCTACTCAGTAGCACTGGTGAGGCTGACTCTGGAGTACTGTTTGTAGTAGTTGGCAGTAATGTTGTAGTGGAATCTCAGCTGACCTTAACATTTTCTCTGCTCTAGAAACTTCTATAGAAATACAGTGGTGACATAGAAATCTTTCCTGTAGCTTGTGGACCCTTTGCGCCAGTTGGAAGGATGAATTTCTTTCTACCTTGAAACTAATTTTTATGTAAACACCAATGTACTTAAAGCAGTGATTGCATGCTGCCTGCAGAAAATAAATAAATAATAATGGAGGAAAATAAAGTCTTCACTATTTGATATATAGTCTCATAAAGTCTTTTTCAGCCTTTAAACAATTGAAGTTTTGATTTGAGTTGTGAGTAGTGTTGTACGTAGTCATTATATAGTTGCAACTGATGACTCCCAGAACTAGTCTTTTTGTCTTTTTTTCCCACTTATTAGAGATGTCAGAGAAAGACTTATATACTGTCAGTGGATAGAATGCTTGCCTTTCTTGTAAAAATATTGCATACTATCAATACATGACACCCCTTTTCTTTAAATTGATTTTTGTCTGGTCATAATGTTTGGTGTACCACTTAGGCCTAATTTCTAAAGATGGAAACAAAGATTAAATTTTTATGCATATGCGATTTACCACATCTAAGTGAAATTCAGAATTTGCATTACTAGGATTTTTTTAAACTAATAAAGTAATTTCTAGGGAAAAAAGGTAGAATTTTAGGAAAACTGTGTAATAAGGTGAATTGAACTTTGTTCACACTACAGAATGATACAAATGAATGTTAGCTGCTCTTAACTGGTCAAGGTGAGTCCATCTTGGATCCAGAAAGCAGATTGCTGTGCCGGTGTGATGGTACATTTATGAATGTTCTATTTTACTTTGCAAGGCTAATCCAGCAAACTTTGTTATGTGGCTTTCCATGACTATCTCAGATGTGAATTTGTGATTTCTGTACCCATCTGCATTGCCATAAATGTGAGTTAAGTACTGAATGGGAATGGAGTTTATACAGGTTTGGTAAAAAATAATTGAAGAACAACAACTCAAAGATTTTGCATAGAATTTGATTTTGTAAGCTGAAACTGAAAGTGTAAATAGATTAAGAATTTGATGATGCAATCCTCAGAAAAGAAAGCTCCTGTGGAGATAATACTATTTGTGGCAAAAATTAAAATTTCTGGAAGGATTATTTTTAACTTTCATGGTTCAGTGTTAAATGCTGGGGTTTCAGCATTTTTATTAGCCATTTCAGAATGCTCATTTGGGGAACTAGAGAACTGATCCTTATTTTCTACCTACAATGCAGGCTGAAAATTAATTGGAATATTTATTCTATTACTTTACAGGTGTGCATAATGTGTCTTTTACATGCCACAAGGCTTCTCTAAGAATACCTTAGAAAAGTTAGCCCTTCTCTGAATCATGACATTAACCTCCATGACAAAATTTAGATCAAGTTTTTATGGGGAAGATAAAATACGCAAAAAGAAGTTACTTTTCTTCCACAGTTTCAATATACAGTAGAGAAACTTTACAGGCTAGTCCTAATGTAGTTTTTATTTCACAGCTAAAAAAAAAATAGGATGGGAAGGATGCTATCACACTGGAGAAAGTAAACCACATTTTTAAACCAAAAATATGCAAAACAAAACTTTTTGCATATTTTTGGTCATCTATTTACTCCCATTCTAGTCATTATTCTTGGCAGTCATTATTCTTGACAGTAATATTTCCTTGGTTATGGAAATTTAAAATAGTAATTATCATCTTCCTGTTTATTTAAATAAAATAAAGAACAACAAAAAGGAAACTGCTTCAAATCAATCCCCCTCCTATTTTAATGTATTTCTAGACTCACAAATCAAAGCATAATTCGTAAGAACCTTGAGAGAATATAATACTGTTCCTTATATGCACTTCTTTGCAAGTGAGAATGTTCTTAGGCAGTATCCTCATAGTTAACACTAGGTCTTAGCTGTCACTGTTACCATATGTAGTAATCTTTACTGATAAACTTAGCCCCTAATCAATAATTTCACAGACTAGGAAAGTAAAACATGATATAGTCCTTTGAATGAGAGTTATGTTAGTTGACGAGTTTGTAAAAACAATATGACACTTGTCTTCTAAATAATACCGCAGAAGTCTCTTGTAAATCCTTTGGCAATTTTTTCTAATCCTGTACAAGTTGTAAAATCATAGCTGAAAGGCAGGCAGAAATGGAATGCACAAGTAAGACATCTGTTATTGTTATATCAATGATGATGTATAACCAGCTCTGCAGTAATAATATTTTAACAAGGACTAGAGTCTTATCCAAAATGAGATCTCATCTACTTCCACATCTTCATTTGGTGCATTCATAAGAATGAAGTTTATAATTGGGAAATGTTACCAGTTAGTGCTTGTTGGACATCACAGGTATGCTACAGTCTGTTTTGGATTAATGGCTTTGAAGCCAAGTCATATTTTAAGAGATAGCAGGATCTGTAAACCAGCTTCAAAGTAATGTATTTGCATGCTGCTTATAAAGGTACTCACCATTTCTAAGTACAGTAACAGGAGTTCAGCACAGTGAAATGTATATAGTATTAATGTATATTCTAGTCCATTAAAGACAAACAGCACATTATACTTCATTTAGAAGAGGATTTACAAATCAGAAGCATGGAGGGCTATTCTGGGACAATTTTGGAGTGTAGATACAGCTTTCTTTTAGAGACTGTGTTATTGTGTTGACTCAAAACCAAATTCTTATTAATTTCATTTTGGTGTCATATAAGATTCAAAGACTTTAACTTTCAACTTGCTTGAAATTGGTATGAAGCTACAAAACTCTTAAATAGCAACAGCTTGGGAATGGTAAGGAACTATTCTGGCTGTACTGGAAAATGGGGAGAAAATATGTATATTTTTCACTGTTGTTACACTTTTTGGCTATGCATCAGTAGAAGCAAAAATAAGCCAAGGAAGAAATATCTGTGTACTTTTTTCTTTCCTTAAAACCTTTTGGTTTAATCAGTGGTAAAATGGGTAATTGTACATTCTAGTATATTTCAATACTGATTCATCCAGTAACAGCTAGTTAGCTCTTCATTTTTGTGACTTCATTGTGGAGTTAATATGAACTGAAAAAAATGACACCCATTCCATTGTTCTGTATGATTAAGTGTGGAGGTTTTGACTTTATTCTAACAGCCCATGGGACTTGGTCCAAGAATGTCTGTGGGATTTGGTCCAAAAATCCAATGATCCAAAAGCTTCCTGGTAGGGCTTTTAAACTCAATACTTCAACTTTCAAGTTCTTGGGCTTTCTGTGTGCATTTTGTTACTGATACAGCAGTATAATATTCCTTATTTTGTTATTATTTATTACTTAAAAATATATTTGTAACTATAAATCTTTTAGGCCTTTTACCAAGTTAGACTCTTATTGGGATTAGAAAAATTGATTGACTTGCTCTTGATGAGTCTGCTCTGGTTTTCTTTACAGGAAAAGTGAATGTTTATTGTGCTTTGCCTTAGTTGCAGACAATTCGGAAGAATATTGTGTGTGGGTTTTTTATCTTTTACAATGGATCATACATTAGTACATACTAATACTGTGGCAGTTTTCCCCCCATATACATTTGTTTTGCTTCAAAGTTATCCTAGTTCAGAGGGATACATACTTTTTATCTTCCTAAGCCAAGAAGATGTTTTTGTTATGTTTTTGAAAAGCATTGTATTACCACTATGCTGAGCTTTAAAGAACAGAATATGCCTGCCTTTGTCTTTTAGAATTGCAAATGGTGCTTCACTTATGGAAGAGCTTTTAAACAGATCCTACTGGAAGAACACTCAGGGGTCTAGTATATATTTAGATATATTAGGTACATTCAGATTCCTGAAATATTATTAGAGAGAGGAACCCTACTAGGACTTTTTTAACCATGGGAAATTAACTTCCCAGATACAGAATGGAGAGCAAATATTACTGTTGATGTCAGAATCCAGTTACAAATTTGTGATGGGTAACCTTTTTTCATTGTCCTTTCACTAAATTTATAGACTACAATGTTGATCTTAAACTCAATGTGTAGACTAATGAAGGCATTTATAAATTAAAATTAAAAAATGTGTAGTGAGACCACAGATGTTACTGAAAAGCAAAATATCGGATGCTGAAATAGTGTTCTTCAGGGAATGTTTCAGGGAACTATCAGATTTGATATTTTCATTGAAGACACTAGCAAAATAAAATATGCTAAAAAAGTAGTAGGTGTTAGAGCAGACATAAGATAAGGTTTCATGCAAAAATACCTTACTGCTGGGTAACCTTGAAGCACGTAGTAATACTAAATGGAATGAAAGTCTGTAATATGAGTTGAAAACAACAACAGTTTCTGCTATAAATTACACTTTTTTGACTGTAAACATGTAAAGGGCTGGAGGTTCTTGTGGATCTGATGTATTTATAGTTAAATCAGGTAAGTGTTAAATCCATTGTACAAGAGTTTCATGTGTCTGAACATCACCTGGAATACTGTGATGCATTTCTGGTTATCTGCTTTTAATAAAGATGAGTTCATCTGGGATGGGTGCAGCTAAATGGAACAAGGTAAATCTCAAGGAAATTGAAGAGCTTAGGTTGCTTAGTTTGGTAAAATAGACTGGCAGCTGGTACAATAGTTACCCATGAAAACATGAATGGACAATAAACCACAAGGCGGGAGAAAGACATTCTTTAAAGTAAAGGGCAGTTATCAAAAGAGCAATTTATCATAAACTGGGCTATTATTAAACATGAACTGAAAAAGGATATTTCTGCTTATAAAATGAGGTATTGCGGCTGCCTTGTGAATAGATGCAACAAAGAACCAGATAGTTTCCCCTAAAAAGTCTAATAAATTTATGTAAGGGTTTTTAGATGTGCTTACCTAAGTTACTGTGAGACTAGACGCTTTGGTCCCTGTGTTAACAAGATACAGCTTGGTTTCTTGGCTGTTACATATATGTTTTTTGTTGCGGTCTTTTTATCTCTTTTTCAGTAGATAAACACCATCCAACACTCTTTCATAAATATCACAAATGATTATGCACAATCTGTTTTTCCAGGTAAAGCACAGAGGGCTTTGAACTTCTTTTTTTTACTGCATGACTCTTCTCCTTCCCTCAGTGAAATCTAATCCCTCTTGTTTGATGGACTGTTCTCTTTCTCATCTTACTGTAATTGCTGAGGTCCACAGATGGTTCAAGAGTTAATTCTTTCATAGTATTTGATTTGTTTCATGCAAGAAACTAATAATAAAAAATGTAGACTATACAATTGACCCAATATTGTCTCTTCTCATGCTTGTCCTGATCCTGAGTTCTCTGTTGTGTGTGAATCGTGACATCATCTTCTTGAAGTAATTATTTCTTCATTCATGTTCAGTGAATATATCTGTGACAAAACCAAACTTCCTTTGTTTTCCAGGAAACAAGTTAATTAAACATTGTTAATTATTCAGAGCTATAGGCATACCATTAAAAAGCTTACTGGTTATGCTTAAAAAATTCTTTGAAGTATTGAAAAGTGCTCTTTGAATTTCAGAATTTTGAAAGTAGAATGAACCTGAAGTATTATTATACCATGATTTACCTTATAATTGTCTCGCACTTTCCCTTTGGTTTTCAACAGACTTGATTTTAAAGAAATAAGGGCATAAGTCTGTCTGTATTATATTTTATTACACCAATTGAAATATCTGAAAAAATTCTGCTTACAAGCACAGAAGTCTCTCTTCCATGTGTGAAATAGAAATAGCAAAAAAAAATAAAAGTTGAGAACAGTTGCTCAGAGATAGCAGACATACATCAATTCAGCTGCCTTTGAAAGAAAAGCAGTTGGTACTTGTGGAAAAATCAGGATAATATGGGGCTAGAGGAGAACAGGAGAGAAAGACAGACACTTATCTGTAGGGAAAAAAGGTGTCTGTTGCATGTGAAACACTGGTTAATCCAAGAGAGAAGGAAGAGAGATTAAAATGTGCTATAAAATCACTCTCCAGCATCCATGTTATTTCGCATCCAAGAGAGTTGCAGGTTTTGCTAACCAGAATTTTAAAGGTGTTTCTAGTTTTCACCTGAGCATAGGAGCATGGTATGTGAGCCATCAGAGAGGAAGGAATGAAAGATCAGAAACAGAGCGACAATTGAGAAGTATTCACATATGGGTACTTAATCTTCTAGAGTGTGTCTGTTCACTCCAAGTAGTTTCACACTGATCATAGGTCTTGCTATGGCAAAGTTACTGGGATAAACTGTTTATATTTGTGAAAGTGCAGTTGTAGAATTGAAAGATACTGGTGATTCTGTGAGGAGATTATTTACTACAGTAATAATAGTGATTTTACATTTCATCCTCAAATATGGCCTTTATTCATTCGGTGTCTTTGGGCTGTGCCTAGGATGTTCCTGATGGTGAGTTTTCTGAGGTTAGAGACTTAGAACACCAAAGGTGGTTCTTGGAAAGTATCTCTAAAATGACATCTTCTGGAATTGCTTATAATTGGTTTGTGATTTTCTCTTGAAGTGCCAAGTACAATTTTATTTGACAGCTGTAGTTCCCTCTGTGGTACTCGGGTATCTCTTTTAAATAAACACATCTTTTTGTGGAGGTGTACTTTTTAATAAAAGCCTTCTTTGGATAGTTAATGGTTCTGTGGATGGCATCACAAGATTTTTTTTTTCCACAGTGGATGGGATGGCATCTAAGGTTGCCCAATATGAGTGAGTGAGAGAGAGAGAGAGAGAGTGTGTGTGTGTGTGTGTGTGTGTGTGTGTGTGTGTGTGTGTGTATCAGATGGCTGGAGATTTTTGGAGATAAGTTTGTACGTTTGTGGGGTTTTGTGTGTATTAGCTTGTAGATTGCCATCTTTGATCTTGATCTGAGTACCTAGAACGGATCTTAGTATAGGAGTATTTCAGAGGCAGTTTGAAAAGAGTTATGATTATTGAATGCATGATTTCAGTTAATGAGGAAGTCCAGTTTTCTAGTCGTGGTGATGAGAATGTTTTCATATGTCTAATGGAGTATGGACTTGGTGCTACGTATCACATGGTGAGTAGTTGTTCATTTATTTAGCTTTGAAACCTGCTGCTTTTGATTAAGACATGAAGAAAGTTTGTGCATCCTAAAAGTTTATCTAGGATATTCAACAATGCCAGCTACCCTACTCCTGCTTTTGTGCTTAGACCATCTTGATTACAACAAAGTGCTGTGGGAGAAATAAAACCTTGTTGCCTTTCAAGCCCCCTTTTTCCTAGTTTATCTGCACTCAAGTTGACCTTTGCTAGCCCTGTTTCTAATTCTCCTTATACACTCATTTTTAGTAGAGGATATGTGTTGTAAGTAAGCAGGGTCAAATTTCTGGGCCCTTGTATGTTAACCCAATGATTTCTAGCCCCTTTTAATCCTTTCCTACACCAGCAGCTGTAGTAATAAGGGTCAAGGGGCTGCTAGGGATTGAGGTCATTAGCTTTTGGGTTCTATTTATTCATTTTGTTGGTGTTTTTTCACTGGTCAGTCTTTAACGGATGCTATCCGTTCAGCTGTATGGTATTAGAACAGCATTTGACCTTGCCAACAACATGAAGGTTTCATATTTAAGTTTCTTCTACTTTGACTGTGAACTGAATACTGCTTTTTAGATATGAGAAGAAATTGTCTCACTTTTCATTAGGCTGTGAACTGTCTGTATATCAGGTTGAATTCTGCAACAGTAATATGTATAAAATCAGGTCCCACTGAAGGAATAAAAAATCTCCAGTGAGGTCAATGAAACCTTTTAGGGATTTCATTGTTATTAATGATAATTTATTGGGAAATGACTTTGCAACAAGTAAACTGCTAGGTTTTATATTACTGCTTAAACCAGCACCTTTATCATTGCTTTAGCATATATTTATCTTTCTTTGACAGAACCACCAGAGCACACAGCCTGAGTCTTTGGCTCTATCACTGTTTCGTAAATGTAGCAAAATGGTGAATGCACACTGTCAGATAACAGTAAGAAAAGTAGAGATTTTATGGCCACCAGTTTGTCTTTAGCTGCCCCACTATAAATGCAAAGCTAAACGGTTAGATTCTTAGATTTCCCTCACTTGTACATAAGGTAAGGTAAAGACAATAGACATTAGCACATTACCTGAAAATTGACAAATTTTTGCTTTTACGAATTTTAGCAGAAACAACATGCCACACAGCGATTCTTCCCTGTGTCAAGCTTTTAGCATTCTTTCTTCTGCTGTAGTTTAAATAGTTTGGTTTATGCCTTAATGTTGTCAGCTGCTGCTGGTGAGAAGCAATTCCTTCACAGTGAGGAGGAAAGAGTTTATTGTATTTGGTGTTTTTAGTGATATGGATGCACGCTCACTAGGTATTGTACTGAGATCAGCTAACTCATTTCATTAAAAAGTCCTTTAGGTAGCAGTTATATTTGAATTGGTGTGGATCTGAACCAGAAACACAGAAGTGAAAGGCTTTCTATCCTAGTAACAATTTCCTGAGCCTTCCATTCTCCTATATTAAGAGAGGTTTTTATAGAGTGGAAAAATGCCTCATCATAAAGCTGTAAGGTTAAAACTGCAGCCCCGCTCGCTTCTCCAACACTCCTTAAACTGTGGATCTTGTTTGCTATGGGAAGTGAACTGCAGGAGGAAGCCAGATGGCAGCTGTATTGAGCTGCTGCTTTGTTGTGCAGGATGGGTGCCCCTCCTCCCTTCTCCAAAGCAAATGTTGATTCACGAATGAGGGGTTTATATATCTGAATGAGGGATTCATATGATTTTTTTAAATGTCTGCTCTTTATATAGTTTGCAAAAGGAATTGATCCTGTACTCATAATAAGAAACAGTTTGAGGCATGTATGTGGCAAAGTTGTATAATTTTAAGGTGGACTTTCTGAAATGGTGCATATAGCCATTGTTAATTTACTGCTCTCAGTTAAACTGCCTAAAGTGCTGTGCCAGCACAGCCTGCTTCTTGTGAAACATACTTCAAGCAGAAAAGTTGATTTATATTTTATTTTAAGGTAAAATATAATTATTTCTTCAGCAATGGACTAAATTTACAGAAAGTGTTAAAATATTTTTAAATTAACAATTTTCTAGCCAGAGAATGTTAATTAAATTGTAAGAGGAAGATACATTGGGTGGATGGACCTGATTTACTTCATGGAATCTGTACCAAATCTTTGAGTGTTTCATGGCACTTAAAAACATTTATGAAAATTCTACAGCACTTGTAGGTTAATCCTCAGGGCTGATTTTCTTTCTAATTTTTATTTGAAATTCTTCATAAAACACAACTTGTGTAAGTTTGTATACTTTTTAAGTGTTGGCAGACATGTTTGATTACCATTGTATTTACGATGCAGAAATCTTAGGAGTTTTAAATTTCCAAATGTGCCAAGCTAGATCTTCAGTTAAGACCACATACATACATAGTATAAGGTTTATGATGATAAACCAAAACTTTATTTCTTTCACTGGTTACTTGGATCATCATCTTGTAAATCCAAGAACAATGAACTGTTGTAACTGCAAAGCTCACCATAAGCACTTTTTTCTGAATATCCAGTGCTGAATTCTCTCTGGCACAGTTGTCAACTGCATGTTCCAGGCTCAGTCTTTTGCCATAAACTGCATTCTAAGCACAATGGAAATAGCATAAAAACATAAGAATTAGGAAATTGTGTTATTAACAGGCTGCATTTTTAACCACCATGGGGGATTTATTTAGACTGCCTAGTGTGCAGAATGTGTTTTTAAATGTAAATAGCTACTGAGAAAATATTCAGATCATCAGATGAATGTTAGAAATGAGCCTTAAAAAAATACTTGTAAGAATATATATGCAAAAAAGTAATGTGGTTTGCTCTGCTCTTTTCTTCTTCATCTTTTTGCTGTCTTACTCTCTTTCTGATGTCGATTTGTATCTTTTATAATGTAGATATAAGATGAGAGAAAATGGGGGAATAACTCTGTAGTAGAGGTGGAAAGAGTTAAATTAATTGGGTCAGAATGCTAAAACTGATATTCCTCCTTCTCAACATACCACAATAAAAACTAGTTTGGGGTGCCTGGCACCATCATGACTAGCAATATACGTAATATCAGCAGTATTCAGGATTATTCAGAATTGAAGTGCATAAGGTTTATAAATAAATAAATATGCATTATGTGTCTTTGTGCATATTAGAGATGCATAATAGGCAGACATATATGTTGAAATCTATGTTTTACATTAAACCTCTATAGCATGCTTCATGAGGGAGACAAGACCCATGTGTTTTGCAGAAGCTTTTAAAGCTGTTTCATTTATTTTATTAGCCTTTAATGAATGTAATTAGAACCCAAGTAATTAAATGCAATTGTGCTCAGTATGTTCCTGTTGTAAATTGCCCTAAACAATGTGCATGGTGTGAACAAATTTGTGGGATTAATAGAGGATAGATAATGTTTTTGGATAGTATTTCACACTAAACGGCTGCAGAGAGAAACAAAGAAGCTGGCGCAGTGTCATTAATCTTAGTCAACTGGCAGTTCTGGTGTAATTTGCATGACTTAGGCAGTGACACAAGATGGGGCTAGCTTGGGATGGGTGTTAGATCACTAGGATACATATGTATTTATTTCTCTTTAGTACTTTGATTTATAAGTAGAAAGAAGTTTGTTTTAAGAAACCGATTTATTCTCGTTTCATCTTTGTTTTTATCTAAGATTAATAGAATTTCTGGTAGTATATTCTATGTGTTTCTTTGTTTTTATAGTTAGCATATTGGTTTATGGATATTAAAAAACATCTGTGCATCCTTATCACCACAGAAGAAAAGCAGATGTGCTGTGATTGGATAGTGTGTTGCTAGTGAAGTAGATTTTCTTTCTTCATTCTCTCTGATGTGTCTTGTTTCCTAACATAAAAAAACCCAAACAGGATACAGTAAGACACTTCCAAATTACTTTCTGAAAAACCTTATATTAGTCATAGATAAAATATGCATTTTCATTTTACATTCCTTTTGCCACATGATTTTCTAAAAATTATTGAATGCATGTAATCTGACTGAGCAGAAGGATAACTCAACAACCATAAAATACTTCTTATATTTTAGTTGAGTAATAGATTTTCACAAAACAGTAGTGACCACTGCAGTTAATTTTCACAACAACTTTTAGACACCCTGGTTTGCTTAGTATAATTTTTCTTAAACTTACAGCTGGCTGAAAATGTTTGTCAAGGCAAGATGTTTTGCTGAAAGTCTAAACAAAAAATATTCCACTAGCTTGCAGTTTTAGAAGGAGTCAAAATTAATTTGAGTCTTGTTAGCTGAGTGTTTCTGTCCCTGGCCTTACATTGTTTTCAAAACACTTCTCATAGAAAGCTAATCTTTTTGTATATGTATGGTCCTATTTATGAAAAAAGTCCAAAATTCATCTTGACCCATTTCATGACACCAAAATCTTCCTGTAAATATATTTTGTTGTATATTATCCACTTCCTGTTTTGATGAAAAGCTCTGCCAGAATCATATGTGCTGAACTTATGAATTTAATATCTCTGGAAGATATTATTCTGTTAAATATGTTCCTTCTGCACACCCTGTTGTCTTCTTATTCTGTATTACCATGGTGTTAACTTAGAAGTGTGATAAAATTGACTGATAAGTAAACTGGGGATCTTCAGAAACTCTTGAGAAATTGCAGTCCTGACAGATAAACAGTAAGGGATTCCTGCTTCAGCAGTATCAGGGGATCTTCTAATTGTAATTTTTCAACACAGGAAGGTTACACTCAGCTAAGTCTAAGGAAGAATGAGCTAGGGTGTTCAGAGGCTGGTTAGCCTAGTAGTTACCTGATGGGCAAGTCCTATGAGCTATATTTCTTGTATTTTAGAAATCGTATATTTAATCTAAGCGTTTTCATCCATTTAAAAAGTGTATCATTAAATAGCAAAAAAAAAAAGGAATTTAAAATACAGATTTCATGGTCAACCCAACCTTGAATCCTCTTATGGCTTGATGATGCTAAAATGTTTGTGTTTTTATCACTGCATACAAAACAATTGTAATCATGCTCTTAGTATGTGAAATGTGAAAATAGCACATCTTTGTGTGGTACCAAACTTTGTATGATAAATATAACAACAAATACTGATAATGAAAATTTTCAGGCATTCAGTTAGGCCAACTAAATCTGAAGCTGATTTGTCCCAGTCTTGTGTCCTAAACTGTGAGTAAACAGTGCAAAAGTAACTGAATTAGAATTAAACATGTGAATAATTCTACCTTTGATGAAAAAAATATTGACTGTGTATCAATACAGAGGGTTATAATTGCATTAATAACAATATGCTTGTAGCAATTTGGGAAAATATAAAATGCTTAAGCTATAGAATATGCTTTACTGTGAATTTTAATAAAGGGAAAGTGTATAAGGACAGTAAAATATAGTTAATAGAAACTGGTTGGATGACCAAGCTCATAGAGTGGTGCTGGATGGACTCAAATCCAGCTGGTAGCCCATCCACAAGTCGTATTCTCGAGGGCACATTATAGGAGCCAATTTTGTTTAATATACTTATTAACAATCTGGACAGGGGGATTAAGTGGACCCTCAGTCAGTTTGCAGGTGACACCAAGTTTGGCAGAAGTGTTGATCTGCTGGAGGATAGGAAGGCTCTGCAGAGGGAGGGATCTGGACAGGGTGGATTGATGGGGTGAGGTCAATCGTGTGAGATGTAACGAGGCCCCAAGCCAGGTCCTGCACTTGGATCACAGCAGCCTCAGGCAGTGCTACAGGCTGGGTGAAGGAGTGGTCCAGAATTTCTTATTTGACTGTTATGAAAGTATGTGGAAAAAATTATTTGTGGGCTTAGCTGCACAAATGTTAAAGCACAGTGGTCTACTGACGTGAAAAACTGCCTGATGGAAAAGAACCTGGGCATGCTGGTCAACAGCCAGCTGGACATAGTTCAGTGTGTGTGCCCAGGTAGCCAAGAAGGCCAAAGGCATCCTGGCCTGTATCAGCAATAGTGTGGGCAGCAGGACCAGGGCAGTGATTGTCCCCCTGTACTCAGCATTTGTGAGTCCAAATCTCAAATCCTGTGTTCAGTATTGCACCCCTCACCACAAGAAGGACATTGAGGTGCTGGAGCAGAGAAGGGCAGAGAAGGGCAATGGGGCTGAGGAAGGGTGTGGAGCACAGTTCATATGAGGAGCAGCTGAGGGAGCTGGAGAAGTTTAGCCAGAGAAAAGAAGACTCAAAGGGGGTTGTAATTGCTCTCTACAACTACCTAAAAGGGGGGTGTAGTGAGGTGGATATTAGTCTCTTCTACCGGGTAACAAGTGTCAGGACCAGTAAAAACAGCTTCAAGTTGTGCCAAGGACATTTAGATTGGCTATTGGGGTCAACTCTTTTACTGAAAGGATTATCAAGCATTGGAACAGTCTGGGTTGAGTCACCATCCCTGGAGGTATTTAAGACACATAGACATGGTACTTAGCGACATGGTTTAGTGGTGGAGTTGGCAGTCCTCAAATAATGGTTGTATTTGATAACCTCGGTCTTTTCTATCTAAGTGATTTTGTGATCCTCTGATTCTCTGAAATATACTACTGCATATTTAATGTTACTTGCCTAACTTGAATTTTGCTTCTTCCTGATTCCTTAAGAGTTAATTTCTACACATTCTCACAGGTGTTTCCTTAAGAAGTCCAGAATGTTTAAAGTAGTCTTTCTCAGTAAATTTTTCATTTTAGAAGTACAATTAGATTTTTAGTTCTCAGTCTTCAGTCTGTAGAATTTAGACTAACATAACTGCACTTCTCAGGGAATTACACTGTTTTAGAGAGGTTGCAGGGAAGTAGACAATATTGTTCTTTTTGTATGGAAGCACGGTCTGCATTTTTTTTTGTTGTTGTTGTTTGTATGATACATAGATTATCAAGTTGTCTTCAGTGTCAACAAATGCTACGACAGTTTAACCTGCATACTTGTAAATACAGAAACACAAGTTTGTAGATCTGCACCTAGAACTACCTACTGGAAAGAGCTCTGCTCATATGAAAAGTCCTGAAATAAAAGAGCTTGACCTCCACTTGCTTATTTGTGTGTCAACTCTACAGCTGTCTCACTACACTACAAAACATTCTTAGTATTGTTTCTTACCCAAAGTATCTTAATAATAATATTTAAGAAGGCTCCTACTAGCATCTATGCAATTAAAACAATATGGATTATTTCTATTTTGGCTCACTTTTTAAATGTTATTCTTCTGTCTTGTGGAAGAAAAGTTCTGTTGTTTTTTCTTTGATAACTAGTATAATGTGCAAAACAGCAAAAGTAATTAATTAACAATTCATGAAAGCAGTTGACTCCAATTAATATGCCATTGACCCAACCATCACTGTTCAACATTTAAAGACCAGGACCATAATATTTATTATGAGGTTGGACATATTGATATAGCATTAAAATGAGTCACACTTACTACACTGCATAGCAATCATGTTAATGCAAAAAATATCAGTGTTACATAGATTTTAAGTGGGGAAAAAAGTTATGTGATCCAGAATTTCTTATTTGACAATTATGAAAGAATGTAGAGAAAATTTTTTATGGACTTTGCTGCAAAAATGGTAAAGTACAATGGTCTGCTTACCTGAAGTAATGAATTCTGTAGGAGGCAGTTTCCTTTTTCTACTCTTCAAATTATTAGCACATTTATTTTTACGTGAAGTTTGGGGAACTTTATCCTTCTGATCCATTAGACTAGATTGCTATAAGCTGTAGACTTCTAAAAGAATAATGGGATTTCCCAGGACTTTTTTTCCGTTGTGTTTGTTCATAATGAAAATCTTACACTCCTTCCTTCTTTCTTCGTGGCCTTTTTTTTTTGTTCTATATGTTTCTAGTGTCTGTTGTTCCATTAAACAGACTTTTTTGTGACTGTAAGAGGATGTGGGAGAAGAGACAAATGTATCTGGCCTGTCCATTTGTAATCAACAATGCTGTTTTGGGACATGGATAAGTTTAGCATTTAGCATAAGTTTAGCATTTAGGTGTAAGGCGGAAATGCAGCTAAAACAGCATTACTAATTTTTTCTTTTGGTAACTATTGCTTTGGACTGTATCACTGTATTTCAGTATCCAGCTGAAAAGAAGCCTGACCCTTTTTTATTCAGAGCAAAACTGTCAGCATAGATTCTGAGTAAAATATAATCAAGTTGGAATACCATTGAGAAGTTTGGTTTAATTTTGAGTGTTTCTAAGTATGTTAAAAGAGCATATGAAAGTGGATGAGTTTGAATTTATTCTGTTTTTAACCCCCAAAATATTTTTTAGATTTCAGTTCATAAAAGCAAAAATGCAAACTTCCTAATTTCCTGCTTAAAGATCCTAAGAACGTACATGTACAAGGCAATTCACAGATCTCCGTTAATCATGTGATTAATTCTATCACAGTTTGAGGTAAATGGGAGAGATAATTCTTTATTATTCATGAAGAGGCAGAGACCACTGGTACGATCTTCCTAGATGCCACACTGATTCAGATATTCCTGTACTCTTCTAAATCTTGTTCTGCTGCTTATTCTAAATTCAGTGTTCATCTCTCTAGTCTTACCTGGTTAAAGATTTTATTTCTCCTCCCAGGAATTTACACATCAGTTGCTTGAGGACATGTGAAAGCTATAGCAAAGAGTAGTTCCAAAATTAGTTATTAAATTTGAAATAAATAAAATATCTAGGAAAACTAAAATTTCTTGATGATTCTAAGTGGTAGTAATTTTTGCCTGCCTTTTCTAGAATTAACAAAGTAATGAATGATATTGTTTAGAATATTTCAACAGAGACCAGTTTTGCTGCTGATGTGAGTGGGAGGATGCTTTTGACATATCTTTGTATTCATATTGAATTTGTTTGGTACCTCAGCAAATGAACTTGCTAACAGTTTCATTAACTCCTTTTCAAAATTAAGACATTAACTTATGTTTTAGATGTTATTATTGTTTAAACTTATATTTAGATTTTATTGTTTTATTAGATATTAATCTTACATGCTATATATTAATAATTATCTTGTTATTAAATCTTGGTTCTTATTATTAAAGGAGAGAGTACACACATAATTTATTCTAAATTTCAAAAGAGAGATATCCTCACTGAATAAGTAAAAATAGTTGAATCATTCCACATTGGCTTAAATCAGGTGAATCTATAGAACTTGTTGGTCACTTCAAGGATTATTTCCTTCTCTTGTCTCCAAATAATGGCCTGATAATAATGGGCATGCAATAGATTGAAGGGTGTTTTTCAACCGTACTGATATTCCAAATACTCCTGCACCTTGCACAAAGGGCAAATAGGATAACCACTAAGCTATATTGCCTTATTGCCATTAATATTGCAAATTTTGTTCCACCTACATGGTATTGAGATGTCTACATACACGTGCACATGTTCACACAAGAGGAAGCTATTTACTATTATGCTGAACTCTGCTACAGTGAAATCTGTACTTCTGTAGCAAGCAAATTAGGATAAGTTTTGAGGGAACATCCAATGCCAATTTAAAACAGCTTCCTGTTTAATTTATTTGTCATCCATCAACAAGTAACTGACCCACTGGGATGCATGAGTGTAAACAGTGTGAAGGACACTCACATCCTTGTGACCAACTACTGTTTTTGTGTCGTGCAGGTTCTAAATATTGATGTTGTTTTAATATGCTTGAGCTATAAAATATTGATATAGATTTCATGAAAAAGCCCTTTTTTGTGAAAGAAGCAAAGTTATTACAAAAATCACTGATTTTTGACATGAATGAGGCACTTTGACTTGGCAGGGAAATCATCATAGCTAAATGTTCACTGTGTTTGCTTTTTATCATAAAATACAGGCCTTTTCCTCTCTATTTTCAAGTGCGTAACATAATTGAAAACAAAAGTTGCATGCTTAACACACAATTCCAGCTCTGTCCCTTTTATTTCTCTATGCTAGTAGATGGCTAAAAACAATCCCTGGTATCTTTGCTAGTAATTAAAGAAATCTATTAAGGGTGAAAAAGAACCTACTGGAAGTATAAATCCTAGTATACTATTCCACATAATTGATTACATAACTTTGTTGTACGTATTCCATATAATATTTATGTTTTCTTTGAAATGCTTTGCTTAGGAAGATAAAAAGAGCATAAAGTCATACACTTTGCCATAATTATAAAATTTTTGAATTGTACTACATACTTGTTTTCAAAATAAAATTGTTTTCTTATATTAAAAAGTTCTAAAATAAAAATATTTTTGTATTCTTTGCTCTAAGTAAAGAGTGGACAAGAATATGAGAGAATGTCAATGGGTGCAGAGGCTATTGTATGTGTATAGATTTCAGCCCAGCTCCAGTTACTGTTTTCATTATACACAGAGATTAGTAAAATAATAGGAATGGAGCTAGTTTTGACTTTCATGGCTTTTTGTTGTGTTCTTTTCTTATTTTTTTGCTTGGACTAAATTTGTTTTTGTAAACCAAGACAACCTACTGGAAGAGAAATGGAATTCAGCAGAAACTTTTTCTCAAACATATCCACTATAATGGAATTTATGACAGATTATTCTTTTTAAGCCCAGGGCAGAATTTTCTACCAAAATAACAGAGGGCTTTAAATATTCAGTTGCCTGTTGACCAGGGTTTCATGTTTTCCTCATGTCTGTTTAAATATAAGTATTTAATCTGTGTCAGCCATTTCCCAAATGTGGGAAGCTCGACTTCATGGCTAGTGCCATGAATGAGAGTAGCTTTTCTTGCTCCTCTGTGAGCTGTTTGACTTCTAATTAGTCCAGCAGACAGATTAAGGAGTTCCATAGTGAGATATTCACCTGACGTGTCAGGAAACCAACTCTGAATTTGTCCAGGTACCATTGCTCCCTATTATATAGCCAGTGGTGATTCCCATTCCCTGAAATAGATGCTTCCAAATCTCATGTCCAGGTATGTCCAATTTTGAAGTGTTTTAATGCTATTATTAATGCATTACATTTAGAGAGCTGCTGTCTTACACACAGTGGGATAGTTCAAGCACAGAGAGCTTGCAACAATTGCTCAGGATAAGCAATTGCTTAGTGTTAGATCACACATTTAGGATATTGCAAAACAGTGACCCAAACTTGCACCTGATTTTATAGGTGTTAGGGGAGTGTTCTAAATTTATATGCGAGACAAATACAGATTGATTTGCATTAACACCTGTGATGGTTATGCTGTTTTGGATTACTTCATGCCATTGGCTCATTACAAATCTCTGACTGTAAGAGAGAACTTGCTAGGCTGTCTCCTCACTTCGACGCTTTTAAAAAATTATGTGGTATCCATAGATTTATGTGATATATGGATTGTTGCTTTTTACTGTATCTTCTTAAGATAATTTTGCCATGTTATTGAGTTTAGTCCAGCAATAAGCTAACTTCAGATTTTTACCTATTTTGAGAAAAAATAGAAAAACAAGAATTTTAAGTTGTCAGAAGTATTGTCTGGCTATTCTACATAATTTCATGTCTTCTTAGGACAAAACTGTTTTCTTATTTACAGGCTTCAACTGTTTTGTGTCAACTGTATTTTTAATCATGTACTTTTATATAGCAAATATAATACTCAAGTACATTTCTCTGCAATGCATTGATCTGAAATAATAGTCTTGCTACTTTGCCAGATTTGTCCCGAGAGCAAAGGTTGAAATCCCTCTTAACATTAAAATACATTTATGTGTCTTCTCTTTCCAACCTTTGCCACTCCTGCTCAAGGGAGTTAGAAACATGGATTAAGCCTGATGAAGAGTGGTCCTCCAACTCTCATTCTTCAGAGCTGTAGAGTTGGCAATGAACCTTTATGATTTCTTGTAGCATGTCTTCTGAATTTTATTGCTGTGGAAGATAGTATCATGTCCATTGGAATTTGTGAACATTTGTCTTTTTTCCATTGATTTTAGCATACAGCACAAGCGATTCCCAATGAGAGAGCATCTAAAGTTGTGAAACTACATGAGCAGTAGGAAATATTGCTTGAAGAAAAGATGTGAACTGGAGACTGGAAATTTCTGCCCTAAGATCTATCAACTATTTTCTGAACCACAAAGCAGAGAGCTGTTTATGTTTGTTACTACTTTGTAATTCCTGTTGGCAGTGACATGCAGACTATGAAATGTGTTAGGCTTGATTTACATAAATCAGAAGGTTGTCAGCATCTTCCTTTTTGATGTCTATTTGCCTTAAAATCCAAATGGATGACCTCACTGTAACACAAATAAATAGTGTTAGTAAATGTTATTATAAATTTCTTCTATTACTGAACATACAGATGGAAATGCAAAGTTAAAATTTCTGATATTCCTTCTTACATACACTGTGCTTTGCTACCAGTCTCCCAGATTTTTAAGACCTTTTTTCATTATCAAGAAAGTTTGGATGTCTGTATTTCAAAATGCTTAATCATATTCTGTACACATGGTCTTTTGTATAAAATAAAATTTCTGTATTGATCTACCTCATTGTATTAATACAAATATAAATTTGAAGCCCTCTAGATGTTCATCTTAATGAAACAGAAAAGAGAGGAAATTTCAGTGGTTATTCCTCTGTGTTATCAAGGATCAGGAACGACAGATATATCGTAGGAAACATGAAGGGAAATAAGGAAAATATTGGAATTGGAAAAGTTCTGGATAATTTTGTGACAGCAAAGAACATCTGTTCATATTAGTAGCATACTAGGTGCAGCAGATGCAGCATCACCAGCAGATCAAAGGATGCAATTGTCCTGCTCTGCTCTGCACTAGTGTGGACTCACCCCAAGTCCCATATACAGTTTTGGATGCCACAGGATAAGGATATCAGGCTGTCAGGAAGCAAAGGAGGGCTAAGAAGATGCTGAAGGGCCTTGAGAGGAAGCCATACAAGAAGCAGCTGAGGTCACTTTGTCTGTTCACCCTGGAGGAGAGCAGACTGTGGGGAGTCCTCATTGCTGTTAAAACTTCCTCATGAGGGGAAGAGGAGGAGCAGGCACTGATGTCTTCTCTGTAGTGCCCAGTGACAGGACCCAAGAGAACAGCATGAAGTTGTGTCAGGGGACGTTTAGGTTGGATATTAGGAAAGGTTCTTCACCCAGGAGTGGTCAGGTGCTGGAGCAGGCTTCCCAGGACAGTGGTCACAGCACCAGCCTGACAGAGTTCAAGAAGCATTTGGACAATGCCCTCAGGCATAAGATGTGATTCTTGGGGTGTCTTGTGCAGGGCCAGGAGTTGGACTGCATGATCTTTTCTGGGTCAGCATATTCCATGGTTTTCTGTTTTTAAGATTTAAAAATAAATAATTTTCCATAAAATGCAAAATTTTGTTTGAAATCTTACATTTTGTATAGCTCTAAGATGATTTGCATTGGCCAGTCAGAGGTATGGTTATCAAAATGACAAAATAATTGTTTTTGTTACCACTACTATATATAACGTACAGCCAGCTGAATATCTGTCATTTTCATTACAAAAGCATTAATGTTTCACCTTTCTGTATTTGGATGGTTGAATGTTGAGCTACAAGTGGATAGATTTCCATGTTCGGGTCTGGTTTTAGTGTTCTCCTCAGTGAATACTATCTGTTATGCGAAATCATCCTGTCACTTCCTAAACAAACTACTTAGCTCTGGAATTTTTAAAGGAATACTTCTTTTCTTTTCACCCTTATGAATGTGTCCTTTCTAAATTCTGCCTCTTCTTGATTTTAAAATAATGAAAGTACTGAAAAGACTATGCTTGTAATTAAAAGTAATTTTTAAATAAACTCAGAAGATTGTTTCTAGAAATCAAAACATCTTTACGGTCCCATTTTTAAAGAAAGAAAGACAAATGACTGGGATCCTGTACACTTTACTGTAGTCTACATTAATTACCTTCTATTAAAAAATGACAAAGACCTTTTTGAAAGGAAATCTGGCACTCTTTCCACAGAAATGATGGCAGACACCCTACTCTGCTGATTTCTTGACACTTCTAATTACCTGTATTCATTTGAAATCGTTTTCTTTGTAGTGAGTTATTGGCATGATTTTCAGAGAACAAGAGGAAAATTGAAAACATTTTAGCAAGTTAAGAAAAAAAAAATCAACAGTATCATTGTTTGCAGCTTTTGTTGAAACTAGGTATGTGAGTCATTTGAGGGACATGAAGGTAAATGAAAGGTTATACTTTGCCCTGCACGTTGTCGCTGGTATTTGTAATGTCAATAACTGTAGAAGGTTGTCAGGAAACTGGAGAGATAAAGGTCAATAGCAATGACAAATATATCATTGTATGTGTTTGAATATGCAATATCAGCCTAATCTCACGGTGGAGGTTTTCACACCCTGGAAATATCAATCAGGTGCTGTATCAACTATCCACTGTTTTCCATGTACCAAGAATTAAATGGGAGATCAGTAGATTTAAGTTTTAGCATGTTTACACTATTTTTTTCCAGATTTCTTTCTGTATTTAGTACAGAAAAACAAGTTATTATCTCAAAAAGAGATTTTCCTGAAATAAAATACAAAGATTTTTTTAAAAGAAAAGATATTCTAGTTTCCTTAATTTGTTACAGTACATTGCATATTAATTTCTCTATAAAATGTGATACTGCCACAGTTTTCAAAATATTTTTGCAAACAATGTCTTTTTGTAATTATGTGCAAATCCTTTTTTTTTTTTTTTTTTTTTTTTTTTGTCTACAATGACAGGCAACAGCATTTCATTTAATGTAACTCTTACAGGAATAGAGGAATAGAGTATTTTTTTTTTTAACAAACTATATTGAAATTTCAGAGCTCAGTTAGAAGCAACTACAGCCTACAGTTAAATGAATGTGTAAAGGAATAATAGTTCTGAGAGAATTACAACTAAACATATCAAAGCAGAAGATTCTTAATTGTTACAAATGTGTATCCTGATGTAGGAAAACCTACATTGGACCTATAGGGGAGTATCAAATCACAAATTGTTACATTATTACATGACTTTCTGAGATTATGAAAGAACTAAAAATTGAGAGATGAAGAGCAAGGAAAGAATTTACATCAGAGAGACATGAGCCATTGAAAGTAAAAAGAGTAATTCACTGAGACTCTTGAGGTAGGAGGGCAGGGAAGAGACACACCAGTGAGAGGATGAGTTTTGAGAATAGGAGGAAGGAAGTATTGCTGCAGAATGGTCTTGCTTGAGAGGCAATTGGAAGAAATAGTAAAGCATTTTAAAAAGTGGCTGTGGAAAGCTAAGGGAAAAGTGAGTTCGAATAATTCACTGCTTAAAGATGTGAAGCTCAATATAGTGAAAAAAAAAATGCTGAAAATGCAGTAAGGCACAAAGACAGTGTTAGAGAAGGAGCAGAGCCATCAGCCTTCTGAAACATCTCTGAATCTAACTTTCTAAAGAAATAAACCAAGTTTTAAAATATTTACTAACCCTGAATTAATGATTTCACTCTCCCTGCATATGAATTCCTTTTACAAAATGCTAGTACTTTGAATATTTGTACTGATAAGGTATCACTTCTGTAGTGTCCCTAAAATTTTGAGACCTTCAACACAAAACCGTAAGAACTTCATAATCATATGCTGTTGAGTGACTTTTAGTTTCAGACTTTATTCTATTTATTGTGGTTTACATATTTAGTGCCCAATTTAAGTGCCATCAGCTACTTCTGAGCACATTTTGCCTTTTAGTATTTGGGTTTTAATTTAGTAAAAAATGTGTTTAATTGCAGTTTGAGAATGCATCATAAGTCTGTGCTGTTCTGCAAATCACTAAAGAGTACTTTTGTTGTGTTATGCTACAGTTCAGTGAGTTGGAGGAAGTGCTTGAAGAAGTACACTGTTAGCTGAAGTGTTTTGTCTGGGTCATTTTCTAGAAGTCCTTTTGACCTCTAAATACATTTTTTTTTCTGAGAGCAAACATCTTAGCTGCGTTTCCAAGGACATAATAATGACTCCTATTGCATTCATACAAGTGAATACATCCCTGCCTAGTTTTAAATCATCTGTCACCCAGGTAGTTTGAAACATTTTTCCAAAAGAAAAACATTCCATCTCACAAGAAACATTACAAAAATATCACAGATTAAGACACTATCATGTCTCTGCCTTCCCTGTCTCCTCCTCTCCTTTCTCTCCTACCCGACGCTCTCCCTTTCATCTTCTCCATTTCTGAAACCCACACTCCATGCTTATTCTCTTTCTCCTTCTCTCTCTCTATTTCTCTCTCACCTTTCAGTGTTACAGTACAAGAATTGTCTTTTCAAGCCCAGGGCGTTTGTCCACGTGTCCTATGTATTTATCCCACATACATGGCTTCATTAGGCTTCCTCTCTCTCTCTTGCTCACACATAAAAATATGTTAGTTAACTTTTTCATATGAAAAAAGTCTCATCCCTAAGAACAACATTTCTTAGATTTACTATTTTCAAACAAATAGTAATTATATTTTTGTCTAAGGCCTGTTATGTGCTCAAGCTCATGATGCTGCTATGAGATGACTACAGTTATAAAATTGGGAGGAGATAATTGCCTTGCTCTTTTAAATCTGTGTTTTAGCACTCTGGAATGGGGAAATCTTTCAGCAATTGCGACCTTTCAGAAATTGTGTGTTTTTACAATCAAGGAAAATAAAAAATAATTCACAATATTTTCCATAGCTAGTGGATAATCTCCTATGTATTGTGAAATGCATGACTAAAGATTAGATACTCCCAATACCAAGATAATTTCTAGGTTGAAATGCTTTGCTTTGGAAATTAAAGATTTTTGAGTACTTCTGAAATTGACATTCTCTTCCTATACTCACGTGAGCTGAAGGACCTATAAGCCCAGCAGATTTCTCTGATGTTATCGCCTTTGAATGTTGTTTTTATACAAGCTGTGAAAGTTCTGTAACTACAAGGACCTGAACCAAACTTTCTAATCTGTGAGATAGAACTTGGAGTCCATGGCTGATCTAAATGAAGAAAAAAACCCATATAATTTCTACCTTGTTACCTTTTTCTCCCTGCAAAGGTAATGCTATACTTTGCTTTACTTTGCAGGGATTCAGCATATGAAGACCGGAATCTATTTTGAGCTTTTGAAGAGCACTGCTTTCCTTTTAAGTTAAGGACATGTGCCCATACATAGGCCATAACAGAGCAAATTTTTCCTAACTATTTTCTAAAGTCCTCAAATTCTAGACATTTATTTCTACTGCTGCATAAATCTCACAATATCATACATTTTCTATTAATTTTTTGTCCACGTAAACTACCAGTATTACAAAGGTCAGTTTGTATGTTTTCATTAATGTGTAATGGTGAATACCTTTTGGAATTTAAGAACATCACAATTCCGTAAAAGTGCTGCAAATAAATTCTTTTACACATGAATTTATTCTTGTTAAAGTGAAAGTGCTGCATATTTTAAAATATATGGATATAAAAATAAAAGACCTAAAAATAGACTCATGCAAGTGTCTCCCAGTTTCTGCATTGTTATTTAATGCAGAATTTTAAAACCCTCACATGTGAAATGATTTTTATATAGAAATGTGTATTTGTGATTTCTTTTTTGACAAAGAAAGGCCTTTTGTTCTGGTTTCTTCAGCAGAACCTCATTTTGTGACTTTCTACTGTCCCCTAGTGGCATTTTAATCTTTGTAACTATTGTGGTATTGCCATTCTGCATTGCTTCCGTGCTTTTCTGTTTCCTTGAGACTATCATTAACAAACATTTAAAATACTATTAAACAACCCATCAACTGACTGTGGAAGCAATAACATTGCTCTTTAGCCCAACCGGTCCTTTCAGATATTTTAAAATGATATAAACAAAGCCAGCAACCATATGCTATCTATATAATGCATTACTTTGTTACAGTAAACATTTCAGATTTGCAGAATGTTAACACAAACCTGATGAAAGAAAAATGTTATTAGTTGTGATGAGCCTATACATACCCTACAGTAGCTAAAATGTAATTTGTGAGAGGTTAGAGAATTATTATCAGTAGTTGTAGGATGAGCATGCATTCTAGCTATTCTTTTTTATTTTCTTCCCTTTAAACTCACACTGCATTTCCATTAGATTGTTAACAAATTTAATATACACCACAGTGTCACTTTTACGTAAAATATTAATATATTACAGAGAAGTACAACATTAGTAGTTAACTCAACTGATAGCTATTGAAAATGGACTTATTAAGTTTTCCATATGTTCTATATAGATATACATATTTCATGGATTTGTTCTTATGTGCAGAGTTGCCTGTTCTTTCTTGTGGGTGTATTTCTGTACATTTTCTTTCTTCACAGTAACAGTAACATACATTTTCTCAATTTAACCTAGTTTTTGATTTGGGTGTCCTTGGTTTTTTGGTGTTTGTTTGGTTGAGGTTTTTTATTTAATTTTTTTTTTATTATTTTGTATGCAACCAGAAGCAAACTATTACAGTCCCTGCTGTTATGAGCTTCAGTGATTAGTTCTCCCATGCCGATAATAGATTTCATTTTATGCTAAATATAAGAAAATTTCTTTATCTGAATTTATATATGTATGTATGTATATATAGAAAAAGACTAGAGGATACAGACAGTTATATGTCATTTTTAACAGATAAGTCATATTTAATGTAGGAATTATGATCTTCCCCAGATTTCCAAAATCTGAACAAATTAATTGATGATTCATTTAGTGTAACCAATGACATTTTGAATGAAGGTAAAAAAACCTACTTTGATATTTTCAAAAATTGTAGATGCACACACATACACAGACACATGTATTCAAAATTGAGGAATGAGAACCTCTTTAAGCTTTTTGGTTAAAACCAAAAAGACCCAGGTTTTGGGGTTTTTTTTAGCTTTCTATAAGATTAACAAAATTGAGGTCAGTACAAGAAATGTCTGTTTAATATCTGCCATACTATTTTTAGTTGATAGCTATAAAAAATGACAGCACTGCAAGCACAAGGTATTGTGAAATTTGGCCCATTAACTCAGCATTTTAGGAATCACAGAGATATATATTGCATTAATGACTTTTGGCACTGTCTACTAGAGTATTATGGTTGCAATAACTAACGCACTAAAACTGCTGTTTTACACTTTTATCTTGAACTGGAGCAAAGGCAGAAACCCTTCAGCCATCATATTTTCTTAAAATGGTTCATTGTATACTGTATGCTTGGTTTAAAAATAAGAAGAACATGCTATGACAATTTTTGTAATTTATATTCTTGAAAATACTAGAAGGATTGGTGCTAGGTTTTTAGCCTTGTCTGTCTTCAGTAGTCATAGTGCAATTCTGTGTAGATCTGTTTATCCATCCTTAGGTTTAATTAAGATATCCCAAAACAAAGCCCTGGAGTGCTGTCGCTTTGGGCACAAACACAAAAAATGCAACCAATGTTAACATTCTGCTTAGTATCATTTTTCAGATGTAGAAAAAAAGAGATTTTAAAGCTCTCCAATTATACAAGAAGGTTTAAAATATGTTCCCCTTTATTTGTACATTTTCATATGATGTGGTACAGCTTTCCAAATTCTCTCTTCGATTTTATTTTTTCAAAAAATAATATCTTAAATTGAAATGTAAAACCTTTAGAGCTTCTCTTCTTGCAGTTTTGTATTCATTTTTTACAAAAATTCTTCAATAAGCAGATTAATATTAAGATACAGCTGCTGTTTGTAGGAAACACTGGAACTGCTTTGACAGGCTAAAACTGATTGTAAATCTTTCTTTGAGATGTGTAGCTTTGTTTTAGCAAAGTGTATCTTATTCACAACCTTAGTTTAAAAGATAAAATTATCTATATCCATTTTATTTGAAGTTTATGTGTTTATGGCTCTAAAAAATCCCCTGAAAAAGATTTTGCCTAATTATTAAGATACTACAGAAGATTAAAAATAGCTGTTTTCACTGTATTTCACTATAACAGTATAAGACTATCGATGGTCTACTTCCCCAAAATTAGTTTTTCCCATAACATCTAATAAAGCTAAGCAGTCTCACATTTTACAACTTAGGAGACTATCTAAACAGAATTAACAGATTTATAGGGTTATTTTTAGTATGTGTCACTTGTGTTACAGTTTACTTTTGCTTTTGAAGCTTATTTGACATTCTTGGTAAAAAAATATAGTCAGAAATCTCATTAAAGTCCTACATAAAATACAGTCTCAATAGAGTTGTTACCTCTCTCCCAAAAAATGGGGGAAACCCGCCAAAATCCATGTATATGTGCATCATGTTGCTTGGATTTTATATTAATTTCTTAATTAGTATTTAGAAAACAAATTGAAACACCTGCAGATGAAAATGTAAAGAATGTTTGTATAAATAATTGTTCAATTCAGAGCTAGGTTAAGTAACTAAGCATATTGTAACTGTGCAGTATTTCAGAGAGCAACAGGTAAATGTTGACATGTCTAAAATGGTAATTATTTTCTTCCATCACTGCAAGAAACATTTGTTTATGGTGGCAAAATAAGTATTAAGTTATTGAAATGTAGAATGTTGTGTTTTCTGAAAATCATTTTTCTGTGAATTAGGCGTATGTAAAAGGTCACATAAAATTCTGAGTGTCTTATCTGAAAATACAGTTGTGTTCTATGAAGAAATACAGTTATAGATGTTAAATCCAGCTTGGGAAAAGTGCCTCTGTGTGTGTGTTTAACATAACATAGCTTTTGCATATATTTTAAATGAATCATATTTATATGAATTGCAGAATACTGAGGAGATAAAACTGAACCCTTATTTAACTGTTTTATGTGTTCTTTCATATTTATGGAAATATTTTGATGATCCTAAACTATAAAGGAAATCTAAACTGACACTGCCTTCTGGACCTGTCCTATTAATCAGGTTAGTGTAAAACTGTAGAATAAGGAAATGCCTTAACCATAGATATCACTCAGACATAGAATTCAAGTAGATCTTGAATTTCAAGATATGATTAACAAACAAGAATTTTAGATAGACAGACAACTCTGATAAGATTACATTTTAGAATAAGATTTTTTGAAATGGCTAAATTACTAGTGTAAGGTGAATTGTTAGAAAATTGTGTTTCCTTACACACTGACTTCATTTCACATGCACACATATGCACAAAATTCTATAGGCATTTAAAAATAAGTTTGCTGTAACCATTTTTAAGTATTAAAAATCAATATGCAGCATTTCAACGTTGAAACAATTTCTATAAATGCATTTCTTGACAGATTGCTTTCTACAAGGCTAGCATGGCATTGAAAGAATAAAATGATACAGGCTAATAGGTTAATATTAATCATATCTATGGTGAAGAGGTAATTGAGATAACTTGGAAGGGTTAAAAGTGGGCTGGTTTCTTTCTAGATGTATCTTTAGGAGGTTTTTCTTGTATCTGCCTGAATATTAAGTCAGCAAAGTAAAAGTGGCAAATGGTTACTGTAGTCTGCCAGCAAATTGCGTATGAAACAAAGAATTACTAGGTTGATACTAGCTGATAAAGAATTATTGCACAGACAAAGCCATTTAAAATTTGCAGCTCCAACCAGACAATTTTTTATGTTTTACAAAGAAGTACAATTACATTTTGAATGACCTTATGCCACAACGATGATATAAAGAACAGATTTGTCTCTGCTCCTGGGTCTAGCTTGTATATCCCATATTCATCAGTACATTTCAGTTGGTGTAGCTGAGATTGTCTATCTTTGTCAATTTTAAGATATGAATTAAACTCAAATGTCGTTCAAATGTGATACTGTACTTACTCTGTTCAAATAATAGAAATAATTTATTGCAGTAATCTGGATTTATGTCTTGGTTAGTTAGAGTAAATATATGGCCTCTATGGGATTCCCTATTGCCCCTTAAATTCCACAGTGCTTTAAAATGTATTTTTGAGTTAAAGTTTAGTATGTTTTGCAAAAAAAAACAAAACAAAGCAAAAAAACCCTTAAAAATTCATACTAATGACAAATGAAACTCAAAAATGGTGTTGACAAGTTACACAAGTTATTTCAAATATCCCTTGCAGTTTTAAGTACAGCAGTTAAGATCTGCTGATAAGACATTTGAAAGCTAAAATCTATATGTTAACTATATTATATATTTATTATTATAATCAGAACATTAAAGGTGTTTGAAAAATTTTCTCTACCCTGTAAATTAACTTTTATTATTCGGTTTCAAACTACAATTTTCTGTTTAGATTTGGGGCATTAAAATATTTTTTGTGATCTATGTTATTGTGTAATTTTTATGTCCTTCTTCCTGGAATGTTCAAGATAAACCTACACCTACTCATCTGCCCATATCAATGAACCAGTACAAAACTGCAGATGTTAAAGTAAATTATCATATTAATTGAAGACAAACTTGTATTTTATTGCAGTGGTAAATATAGTGTTCCAAACATTTTAGGGGGAGTCTAGTTGTGATTTTTTTGCTTACAAAATCTGATGCATATAAAAATGTTAACTCTCACTAAATCAGTCATTGCTTTTACAGATAAAGTTTCTGAGCAAATTGTATAATGAGAGAAGTGATGAGAGGATACCCTTTTTTAGAGGAAATCTAGACTGTTATGCCTATCAAAACAGTAGTGGCGTTTTTTATGGTTTTGTACATTCTGTAAGGTGAGTAAAATTTATTAAATAATTGAAAGGAGTATGTATCTGCATGTATAATCATAATTAACCTTAGTTTCTGAGGTGGTGAGGTCGTTGCAAATAGTGCTTTTAAATTGGGAAATAGGTCTTTTAACTATTTTGAGCCACCTACCTTCAGTTGTACATATAAAATATATCTTCTGAAACAATCAATATATACTTTGAAAAGATTTGGTCTTTTTATTTTTTTTAACTTAGTGGGATAAATTGTACCTTTGATCCTGTTAGTTCAAGCAAGGATAAAGATATTGCTTAATTTTAGTAGTCTTCCACTACCTGTTTGTACCTATAACGTCAGTATTGTGTCTACCACACCATGTGGAGTGTTTAAACACAAGCCGATCCCCTAAATAAGCACATATTAAGTGAAAAAGCATTTTTAATTTATTGTGCAGTTCTGTATCTAGGTATGCTTTTAATTAAGCACTAGTCCGCAAATAAGCAAATAATAGAAGTTAGCAGAGAAGCAGTTGATCTAAATCGTGACAGTGGCTCATTTATCTTTGTCCTAACGAGACAATAGGAAATGACACTAAGCCGTTGTTTTCTATGCATTAAGATTTCCTTCTTAAACAAATGCAATTGAGGCAGTTTGTTTTTCAGCGACAGCCCAGCACGCAATGCCAGTGGCCAGAGTTTTGTCTTGTCTTCATCCAGGGAAGGATTAATCTTTGTGATGGTGCAAACAAAATGTATGTCTGAGGTCAAAGTGCGGGTTGCCTTTTGGGATCTGCATTACATTAATGTCATTTTTGGGTTCCTGACGTTAATCAAAACCAACACCATAAAGCGTCACTTAGCTAATTTGTGTATTATTGTCAATGTTACCATTAATTATGCGTTTGTGAGGAAAAAGAGGATTAATGAGATGTCACAGGTAATTTACAATGATCAGGCTCCCCAGGACATTAAGAAAACACTAGCTGTGTACGATTACCATTCAAACATAATAGTACTCATGCAGGAAAGATTTTGTTAAGTCTCTGGACCAAGTTTTTCTACTGGTATGAAATGCATTTTATATTTTTTGTAGAAGGTTTATTTTAATGCAAAAACAGTGTAGCAGTTTGGGTTTCTTTACTGAACTCCCTATTGAAGACATTAATAAAATCTGATGCTATGTTTTAAATGGACAATCCCTGAAAAAAATCTGCTTGTATTGTATTGTTGTGAGATACTCTTTTCACTGAAAAAATTCTACAGGCAACATTAATAAATACAAAATCTCATTAGAAGTGGAAGATTATTAAGTGATAATACCATCATCAATGCACTTGCTATCATGTGATGCTTTGTATGTATTACAGAATCAAAAACCCAGTATGTTTGTGTATTTACAGGTATCAAGTACTACTTGTAGGTGATGAAGTCAAACTTCAAATGAGATGGGTTTGTCCATTTGTTAATTAATGATCGTATTTATTCCATTAATACTGCTGGTTTTTAAACTGTATTACTGATTTATTAATGCATTTTAATACAGATTTTATAGAAAAGTTGCTTGTTGGACAATAGGTCAAACTTTGATCCCAATTGACAGTAGTTCCAGAAGACAAGGGATTAATTTTACTTAATTTCATAATTGTCCATGTAGGGCTCATTTCTGGTAGAAAACTGAATCTGTATTGATTTCAATTAACTTACTGAACTTGAATCCTCTTGAACAAGGTTTTCTAATACATCCAATATTGCTGTCTGCTTCTGACAATGATTATTTTATTACTTTTGTCGTGGTTTTGCCCCAGCTGGTAATCAAGCCCCACACAGCTGTATCCTCACTTCCCCACCAGCAGAACTAGGGAAAGAATCAGAAGGGTGAAAGCTGGAAAAACTGTGAGTTGAGATGAAGATGGTTTAATAGGGAATGCAAAAACCTTGCACACATAAGCAAAGAAAAACAAAGAATTAATTCAGTGCCTCCCATGGGCAGGCAGATGTTTAGGCATCTCCAGGAGAGCAGGGACCCATGACACATGATGATTACTTGGGAAGACAAACACCATTACTCCAAATGCCCCCCCTTTCCTCCTTCTTCCCCTCACTTTATATATTGAGCATGATGTCATGTGGTCTGGAATTTCCCTTTGGTCAGTTGGGGTGACCTGTCCTGGCTGTGTCACCTCCCAACTTCCCATACGCTCTCAGTCTTCTCACCAGCCTGGCAGTATGAGAAGCAGAAAAGGCTTTGGCTCTGTGTAAGCACTGCTCAGCAATAACAAAACATCTCTATATTATCAACCCTGTGTTCAGCAGAACTCCATACTAGCTACTGTAAAGAAAGTTAACACTACCCCAACCAAAAACAGCACGACTTTGAAGTTGTGTGGAAACAAGAATATCTGAGAAGAAAACTGTTAAAAAGAAAATATTAGTTTTCTGTATCTCTAAATGAATCCCTCATTATTTCCCTCAAAATTACCCTGGAATATGGAGGACAATTGTAAATGGTAATTCTGATAAGAAATTATTCTTAGGTGTAAATCATTTAATTTGATGATTTTTTTCCCCACTTCCCTATGATCTCACAGACTGTTTTATACAGGGTCTTAATATCTAATGTTTTCTCTTCAGTTAACCTACACTGCCCTCTTATCATAAATTTTATCAAATTGCCTTATGAGCAAATATAGCACTTAGAAGATTAACTGCAATATAATAAATCCCTTTTCAAACATATTTATTGTAAGTCAAAAGCTGATGCTTTGGAAACTAGTTCAAATTTTTATCCTTCTATAATTTCAAACTGTGGTAATTTTAATAGTCTTCTTATTGTCTTAATGTCCTCCTGAAAAAAAACTATTGTTACTTTAATACTCAACTGGCTCTTTTCTTCTCTGTTGAGTCTGCCAGGTGGAAGGGATTTTTTGAAGATGTATAAGCAATTGCTATTAATATTGGGCTATATCCCACTCAAGGTCCCAGCTATAATTGGGGCCCTACAGGCTGAAGGACTGCTCATATAAACATCTACTTCCAACCTGAACCCTAAGTCAAGTAGCTTCAATCTGCTACTGCCAAGCAAGAGCCATAAACAACAGTGGACAGGGACTGGATCTAGAGCTTACAGAAGAAAATTAAACCAATTTGCATTTTTCTAGGTACACATTTATGAGTATGGACTGGTTTCTAAATAAAAATCTCTTCAGGAAAAAAAAGAAGACATTTTTATTTTGCTTTCCAGTCCAGGGCATTAAGTTTATATAGAAGCAGAGTGTGTTACCTGCAGCTGTTGTTAACTATTTGATACATATATTAGCTACGCTAAACAGTTTGAAAGAGAATTCAGAAGATAAGTTGTTAAACACTATTTTAAAATAATTGGCATGATATTATATGAAAGCCAGAACAAAGATAAAGAGTGATTAAACACGGCTTTAATTTAACATCTAGATTTGGAAGCATTTATGTATAAACTGCATAAAAGCTTGTAGTTGGATATGCAAGATATTATGTAAAACTGTCACTTCTTCATGCAATTATTGATGATGAAGATAGTAAGAAGTAAGTGCAAGCCTGAGAATATAGCACTGCTGAATATTAGAACTGGGCAAGAATATTGTAATGAATAATAGATCTGCCGAAAATTGCCAAAAAGTTGCTTTCAGTATTATCAAGACTATTCAATTAATTTGAATTTGTAGTGTTATTTTTTGGGAAGTGTTTAATCTTTTCCTTTTAGCAACAGAGGCTAAATAGATGCTGTCATGTCATGCAACTGAAATGTGGAACTTGGAGATTCCATTCTGTTTTAGGAAATTTCAGGAAGAACCTAGAATTTGCTAAGCAGATAAAACTTTGTGTGCAAATATTCCTAGGAATTTGTAAAAATGCAACAAAAAAAATCAAGGGATGTTCTTTATGAAAGAAAGGAGCATTTAAATGTGTGCTGTGAATGAGGTCTCAGATCCTTCTTATCTTTGCCCAGGATCATGTTCCAAAAAAAAAATTTCCAGCCAGCTCAGTCTCCCATTGTTTCACTGCTTGAGGCAGCTTAACTTAGATATATCCACAAATAAAAAAGCATATAAGAGATTTATACAGATGTACTACCTTAATGAGTGAGACATCTTCATTTGCCTTTGTATGAAAAAAAAAAACAACAGAATTAGTATAAATTAGCTGGGAGCAGTGCATCACATAAAATTCTCCCTATAAACATGTGGGAGAATCTCAGAAAGGTGTTATGGACCACATTCCCACCTTCCTTGCAGAAGAGTGAATTTGGAACAAAACTCCAACATTTCACATAAGAATTGTACCCAATGAATAACTCTAAGGATTTAGAATCTCTTCCCAATGTTTTTGAAATATTGCATTTGTTCCAAATGAAACAATTTTGTTTTGTTGATTTCATAAAGAAAAACAAGAACAAATGTATCTGAAGAATTCAAAACAGCTTCTCTTAAGGAAAATAAAAATGATTAGGGTAGCAAAATTTTACTGAATTTGGAGATCTCTGGATGTATCATTAAGGGACTTCTTGGGAATTTGCCTACTGCTCTCATTAATTTCTCTTGGCTAAAATGTTCAGTCTGTTTCGGTCCAGAGACATGCTTTAAAAGCAAGAGTTGATGTGTTTGTGACACTTGTCGTTTGGGTCAGTTAAATGATTGCTTGGCAGAACATAAGTCTGACTATCATCAGGAGTCTTTTTAGATGGGGTTTTTTGCTTGGTAATTTAAAAATTTATATCAGGTTAGGAAAAAACAGAATGAAATTTAGATTGAATGCAGTTTGCTTGACTTTGCTAGAAAATTCCATAACATGCAAATCACAGATTTTTCTCCTTCTAACTTAAGAAAGAAATTGAAGGTAAGAAAAGTAGATTAAAGCAAGATGGTAACATGTCAAACAGCTTCAGGGGAAATCTACATATTTTTCTCAGCACTCTAGCTAAATACTAATGAGCTTATTAAAATTAAGTGACAAAAAAAAAAAAGATGCTTTACTTTCTCTATTTGACCTTTGTGCAGTGAAGGTAAACATACTGCATCTTTTGAATAATACATGCAATACTATTTATTGAATACATTTTTAATTATTAAAATGGTATATACATGATTAAATGTTTTGATATAACTTCTGTTTATGAAAAAAACTTCGGTTTTCCTAGAACATGATTCTGGATTTTGAAATAAAACAGGTTATTAAAATATATAAGCTTCTGTATGAGGACCACTACACTTTTTCTGTGCCTACTTTCATGAAAGAGATGAGTAATATATTTGTCTACAAGCTGCTGTGTAAAAAAAGCAATACAAAATATTTTTGAGAGAAACTAATATCGGAAGACTAATTTTATTTGAATTTCTTTTTATGTGACAAAATAGAATTTCTGAGGTTATAAACTATCAGTTGAAATATTTATTAAAAATATGAAACACCACCATTGCTGTTGTGTAGTATTCAGATTTAACAGATGAGAGCAGATTTTCTTAGCAAACATCAAGTCTGAGGGGACTTGTCTGTCAACTCATGTGCTGAGCTGGATGAATACAGTACATTGTCATAATGACCAAGAAACACAAATATTTTTGATAAATTTAGATAATTATCTACCACATTATTCATGTGCATTGTATGCATAAAAGGAACCTGGATATTGAGGTGGCAAGTGCTTAGTACTCTTTGTTGGAAGTTGTCAATACATGTTCATAACCAGTATGGAAACAAAAGCTTATAAGGCATATGAGAGGAAAGGAAGGGACACAGAGGACTAATTCTCACTCTTCTGTCCCTGGTATCAGTGGATTTTATTGTAAAGTAGGTGACCGTGCTGAAGTTTTCAGAAGAAGTAGAAAGCTGGCTTTTCTAAAATTAAGACCTTTATTACATTAACTACTTTTCTCATCAATGATATGTAAATAAAGCAGTTCAGAGATTCATTGCAACTATTTAATAAATGGTATAATTCCTATTATAATATCCTTAATTCTTTGTATGTTCACGTGTTTAACATTATATATGTATTTTAATGCTTATATTTCACAACAGTGATTACCTTAAGTGAGATGATTTCTTTGTGTTTTTAAAAAATGTGGTTTTGAAATTAAAATTGACCTGTTCTCTTATGGAATTTAAGCATATTGTATCAACAAAACACTAAAAAAATATTCAGGCTTGTTAATTAAAATAATTTGTACAAGTAACAAAAAATGCTGGGATGTAATGATGTGGAACTTTCCTTAAACCATTGACTGAAAAAAATAATATAATCTTGTCATTTCTCAACCTTGTAAAGACCTCAGTTTCAATTTTTTTCAACTGGCAAATTTTCTTTAAGTGAAGTAACACAATGGATGTAGTTCCAAAATATAATACAGAACGAGAGTCTATGCTTGATTTTGAAATTATATGCAGTTTCTTTTAGTTTGTTAACACAAACATTGTCAGCATGTGAAAGTTGTTTTAGTGTTTGGTTACATTTGCAAATGAATTTGAATGCAGAAAAGAGTAATGAAATAGAGAGGCAAATAAAGCAGACTAATCTGCAAACTTAGTAGTCAAACAACAAGTAGCAGGAAATTATTTCTGAAATTAATATCCTCCAGTAGCATACTCAATGGGATATTAATCCTACCGTGGAAGACTTTCTGCTTAGTAAAACAGAATATTAGCAATATTACAACCTGGATAGTTTTGAATGAGGTTGTTTTAGGGTTTTTTTAGCTAAACTTTTTGGAATATTTTTGTTAAAACAAGACTCTAGCTGTGTATTTACTGAATGCAGTTATCCCTTCCTGGGCCTTCAATCTTGGACCTCTATTCTTGCAGGTCTTCTGTTAACTGTGACTACCTTATTGCTTTAGATCTCTCTCTTCCACATTTTGCTTTGAACAATAGGTCATCTACATTGTTGCTGAGGAAAGCTGTTAATGTTGAAATGAAGTTGTCAAAATGTTTCTTCAGGTTGGTTGTGTAGTGGATATCATTCAACTATTAAGCATCTGGGATAAACCCACCAACTTTTTATATTTATTATTATATATTTTTTTGCTATGAAATTTTCAATATTAAACCTTTATGCTCTGTTGGCTCAGCCTTTGCTCTTATCAGGCTTTTTGTCTAAAGTGCATGTGCATTCAAACCTACAGTTGCCTAAGGGAACGATAAGTACTGCTCTGACTGAAGTCAGTGTTTTTTGTGTTTTTCACAGTACTCTATTCTTTCTTCTGTAATCAGTTGCTTTCTGGTAATTACCTTATTGTCAGTGTTTATAGTTTTGTTTTGATTTTAACATAGAAATGGATAAATTGTAAGGAAATGTCAATCTTTTGCCCTCCAGTAGACACTGAAGATCTTTGTGATAATTTTCTACTTTTATGTCTTCGTTTTTCTGCAGTTTGGAGTTTAGCTTTCAAGGTAACTAAAGTTAATTAATTTTTCCTCAAGATTTTGATCTACTTTCCATTTATTTTTTCTTAGAAAAATTTAAGACCAGTATTGTAAAATTAGCATGTTTTTCATAGAGTATGGCTTCCTCCCTGCTTCTTACCTAACAGTCTTACATGGTTAGTATTCTGAACTACTTCAGAGGTACAGTCAATTAATGTGTAACAGCTTATGTAGATGGGGATATGTAAACACCTGAAGTCTTCTAATTTTCTACCCTTGTCTTTTTTTATTATGTAATCCCATTATAAATGTTTTTGTTTAGCATAAAACCTTCAGAGGTTGATTATGTCCAAACTTTTTTTCTAGTGAATAAGCTATATTTTGTGTAAATAAATCTGCAATATCAAAACAGATACATTTTGGGATTGTTCTATACAAATCTTCGATGCCAGCTTTTTTCCATATGGTGCTAAAAGCTTAAACAAAAGTAATCACATTATTTGTGTAATTCTGCAGTTGATTGTTATCTTAATTACTAGGTGTATTATTTTAAATGTAACTAAAAGGTAGCCTAAATTAATTTAAATCTTTACGTGAACCCTGAGATTTGAACCATGACAGAGAAGCAGAATAATTATTCCCTCACCATCACTAGAAAACTATCCAAGGTAGACATTTTCTTTTTACTGTACATTAGGCAAAGGTGAGTGGTAGTTTAAAATCTCACAATTAATTGTTAACAGTCAGCTTTTTTTAATAACTTAGCTGCAAAAACCCAGTATTGCTTCACAGATGTGTAAAATATTAAATAGTTTATTGTTACGAATATGTTTATTTTTAAAAGAATGCTATGAATATTTAGTTTATTTATCTTTTAGCTATTATTCTTCTATATTAAATGGAATAATTCCGATTTTTACTCACTTCCATTTTTCTTCATTCCTGTTTATATCTCTTGTGATAAAACATTATTTCAGTCACATCATCAAAGATTACCTATGTATTTTTTTACTTGTTCATAGAGAAAACTACATTCCTCTTATGAATTGTTATGTAAATACCCATTTAATGTAGTTATGTATACAGTTTTTAATTCAGTTGTGAAAATGCATTTTCATTTGTAAAGTGGACCTTGATTATATTTTTCTCACTGTTATTTTCAGTTTGTATTGGTACACCTAATTTTATCACCAACCAGCTAAAACAGGTTTTGCAGACCTCACCAAGAGCTTTGTGGTGATACCCCTGACAGCGTTTTGCAGGTGTCAGGGTCTAAAGCAGACTAAGTCTTCAGTGAAGTGACAATATAAAATTTCTAACAAAAAAACCCACAAGCAGCAGCACTTCTGTTGCATCTGAAGCCAAGCTGTGTCAGCATTTTGTGGTCCTGCCTGCCTTGGCCCCAGGATTGTGATGCAGCCCTTTCTCTTCATCTGTTCTGTTGACACTGATGCTCATCTGATCTTGTGATGAGCTGGCTCAGGCAGGGAAAATCAGCAAATGTTTTTTACTTGTCTTGTTTTCTCTTATAAGGACAGTCTCCTGCTAGTTTATTTCCTGAAACAGAGCAAGGCAGAGGGACTCCAAGGGTGACATTTCAGGTTGATGTTAACTGTTGTGGAATCACAGCCTGAGGCTATAGTGCAGCTAGAATTTTGAGATGGAAGAATCTGCAATCATTGTGAAAAGAAGAAGCACCCTGACCCTAACCTTAGCCACTCATTCCAGGTGCATTCTGCTTTCTCTTCAATGTTTTATTTCTGTATAAATTCAGGCAGTTTTGGAACTGATTGAAGTGATGATTTCCTTTTTTTTTTTTGCTTATTAGTGTTCAGTCAGATCAATCTCTCCTAGAGCATCACATAAGGGGGTGAGGAAGAACTGGGGAAGGGCTAACTAAAACTTCTTCTTTGTTACAGCGTTTATGCTTGCTATAAATGTTAATTTAATTATATATTGTGAAAGGTTGATGTAGTTGCTAAGAGATTCACTAGGGTCTGAAAAGAGCATAGCGGCCAATGGAAAGAATTGATAGTCATTTTGCACAGAGGCTCATAGCAGCTGATGACAAAAGCCTATACCAGATATGTTGAAAATTTCTTGCAGCTGATGGAAAAGGTCCAGGCTGTCTAATGTGGGAAACATACGACAGTTTATACAATGACCTGTGGGTTCTAAAGAATAGTTATGGGACAAAAAATTGGTCAGGAACTTGAAAGTTCATAAGGCTTTTTTTCTCTCCAAAATAAAACCAGGTTTGCAATAATCTGCAGATGCCCAAATTATTCTCCTCCCACACCCCAGAGACTCCCTAATTGTGAATTTGCATTGTTCTTTCCTTTGGTTTTGCCTATGGCCTTTGGCAGCTGCTTTGCTGATCCCACCCAGTAACAAGAACATGATTGGACATCTGTCATCAATCATTGTGGGAATGTGATGCTTACTGCATTCAAGTAGAATTTGAAATATAATTGCAGGCAGGAAGTTTGTATTTTCAGGTAGTAAAAAAGAAGACCTTGAAAAGATAAAATAAAGGAATTGGTATTTCTGTTCTTAGGTTTCTTATTTTTTTCTACTTTTTTAATTGAAGGCTGTAAGTTGGATATAAACTTCAGCTAGTTTAGGCACTGAATGGTCCTTTTCTTTTGTATCCTGAGATGTTAGATCTTGCACATCAGTGTAGCCACTTAGCTAGATAACAGTCTAGTTCCTACTTGCTGTGAAGACAAATGGCCCTTAAACTGTTCACAGTAGCAGAGCAGTGTAGGTATGCTGGAGACATCACTCCACTAAATAGTTTGTGTGTGTTTACAGTGCTCCTTGAGCTGTAATTGTAGGTCCATTCATATACTTGTTTACACGGTCGTATTAAGAATGCTTACATTGCAGATAGTCAAGATGCTGAGCTTGGAAATCAATAAAGGATGCATGTAAATTTGACAATATAGTGTAAACAAAAAGGCATCTAAGAACAATTTTTACCTTGGACTGCATCAGCATAACGGTGAACTTGATGCTGCAGAATTCAAGTACAGTTCAGTGCTAGCTGGGCTCCAGCTTCTCTTAGATTCAGGAGGATCAGGCAGCCAAAACCATCTGCTTCTGCAGGATTGAGGCTATAGAATTTCTGTAGTTCTGAGATCAGTGAAGACCAAGGTTTATACTTGTTAAGTATAGGTTAAGGGCTGCTGAGGACAATAATGATGCCAGTCAATTGAAGCTGTGATTCAGGACCCTCAGCCTATCAACAGATGGTCCCATTGAATGCCATCACATTCTCACTGTCCTTTCCAAAAGTGCATCTGTGTTCTTAAGTAACAAGTATGTGCTAGCTATGTGAAGAGATGGACAGAGTACACAAGGAACGGATTCATTTACAAGAACTTAGCTCTGCAGACATGCTATTTCTAGAATAGAATAGAGTATTTTCAGTCTGCAATGATCGTCCTGTCCAACTCCCTGACCACTTGAGGGCTGACCAAAAATTAAAACATGTTATTACAGGCATTACCCAAACTCCTCTTAGCCTCTGACAGGCTGGGGATACCAACCACCTCCCTAGGAAGCCTGTTCCAGTGTTGGTCCTCTTGCATCATGATTCATCTAGCATCATATTTAGTTTGCATGAAACCACTGATGGCCATTTTGCTCCCAATTCTAAGATTAGGTCACTGGGATCAATGCAACTTCAGCATGCCTTAATCATAATTTACTTTTGAGAGAGTTTTAAGTTTAGAAGCATTTGGGAAACATATAAGCCACAATTCCCATGTGTTTGTATTTTGTAACATCCATTGCTGCGGTGCCTGTGTCGCCTGCCTTGGCCAGCCCTGGCACCATGGCAACACAGGGGCTTGTCCTGGGTTGTAGTGTAAGATCTACGCAAAGTATTTATTCTATCACCATCTTCATGAACTGTTGAAACCAAGTGGGGCAGTGCTCTGGTGTTGGGCTGTCTTCTGCTAATGGCCCATTAATGCCTTGCCCATGACTCACAGGTAACTCCCTCCAGGAGTTATCTCTGTTTAATGGGCCATCAAGGACCCACTTCACAACTCATCATCCCATTGTGAGATGCTCTGCCCAGGGGGAGGAGCCAAGCATTCTCACCTGGATATAAGCTTTCTCACCTGGATTTGGAACAGTACAAGCAGCCCTTACCTACTGGATTCCCAGAGGACCAGAGCTACCAGACCTTTCTACAGGATCACTGCTTCAGGAAGAGCACCTCACCTGGACTGTTTCCACTATCCTGCTCAGGTTGTATTCTGACTCTGTCAGTGGTCCTTTGTGTTATTGCATTTATTTTATTTTTACCTTTTTACCTTTCTTCTTATTAAATTGTATCTCTGACTTGGAGCCTCTCACTCGTTTTGCTTTCAAACCACAACAGGGCTCTTGGCTCGCCAGGAGCAGCGATTCTTATATGCATCCTACCTTTACTTTTATCATGTTGTCATTGCTTTGCATATAAAAAAAATTGAATATATGCTTTTCTATAAAATTTTAAAGTATAGCTTTGAAGCATTGTATTCTGTAGGTGTCTTTTGAGTTTTCAGATTAAATATTCTTTCTTAATCTGAGCAGCCTCAGTGATTTTACAGGTATTTACAGGTGGTTTCTTGTTAACATGTAAATTATCTTAACTGCTAAGTGGAGAGTTTTGTTAGCAATTGTTGTAAGTCTGAAATTGTCCCACTGATAGGGGATATTTAAAAGGGTAGAAATTCTGTAATCAGTTTTATAAAACTGTGACTTAAAAAAAGGATGGATTTCATGCATTCCCAAAGGTCCTGGAGTCCTTGTAGTCCTTGTAGAATTTACCTGTCTGTAATAGCAAAGTAGGTTGCTGACAAATGGCATAAAACTGGAAGATGTTTCAGTTTAGTGTTGTTTGATTGTGGGTTATAATTCTCAGTATTCTTATCTCTGTTTGGAAGCATTTTCTTTTATTATTTTCTGAAATCATAAAATTCCAAGATTGTCTTAAGTTGAAGATTCTCCTTAGAACTACATTTAGAAATCAAACAGTCTAAATGTTTAAGTCAAATGAAGGTAAATATGCTGAAATCCATCTATGGCCTGTAGGCTATGAAATCTACCTGCTTGTTGCAGTTTCGTTCTAGTAAACTCCAGGATTCAAATTTATTTGTTATAATTTAACAAATTGTAACAAATAAAAGAAGAGACAATGCTTTTTGGCTCAGAGAAGTTAGGAACTAAATGATGCAGGGAAGAAATTATTTTACTAGCCAAATTCATGAGGTGGGATGTCTGTAGGAAGTAGAATATTATAATAAATTAAAAATCACTATTTACTAATTGTAATTCTGCACAAGTGCCCTGGCAAAAGCCTGAATGTGTGGTCGTACTCTGATAGCCTTTGATGGGAATTGGAGAAACTAAATTGACTTCTAAAAGTGTTGCATTTTTGGTTGGTTGGTTTCTGCTGTATGTTGGAGTTTTTTGGTGTGTGTGTTTTTTGGTTGGTTTTGGCTTTTTGAAGCTAAGTGTATTTATTTGTTTATTTTTAAAGAAACTAAAGATTAGGTCAAATTGCAAGCAAGATTTGGATTGCACATCTTTTGCTCCGGTATACAAGTGCAATCCAGTACATATTTCTTCTCATACTGTTTAAAGACCCCTAATACTTTGTTCTACTTACTTTGTGTGTGGAGGAGAAATTCCTGTTGGTTAAAGTAACAATAAACTGGTTTTAAAAGACATATGTTGTTGACATATGGAGAAAGGAAAGGGTTTTTGAGTGGGTTTGTTTAAACTGATCTCAGAATACTGTAATGTTCCAACTGATAGCATACCTCTTTTATGGTTTGTAAACAAAACCCTTTTTCCTAACCATGTATGATTCTAACTTGTTCTCTGCTATTCTTAATTTAGTCTATTGTGGTGAAGTTCTGAGGCCAGATACCATACCTTGTTATGCTGAGAAAATCTGTGTTCCATCATTTCCTTTATTGTGAAAGACTTTGTTTATTCACTCTTTAATTTACTATTCTCTAGATGACCTTACAGTCACCTAATTTTATTTTTTTAATAAAAACTACGTGTAGAGAAAACTCAAGGTAATCTGTATGTGACTATTTTTGTCCTATGTTTAATACTTTTCCTTTTGTCTGGAAATTTCCCAGAAAACTTTCAGAAGAGTAGTAAAATGAATTTGTGTCTGTTTTGTTTTAAATAATTTCAGCCTAAGCGTATTACAGTCCACTGGATAGGATATTAAATCAGAAGAGTTGTCAGAAAGAAATTACAAAAGAAATTACACAGATCTTTTTCTAGGAATGCCTTGAAATATATGGAGGTTTTTTTAATAACATAGTGCTGATACCAAATATCCTAAGTCCTATTTTCAGCTCCCAAATAGAATCATGGGAACATCAAGGCTGGAAAAGACCTCTAACGTTTAGTCCAACCTTTGACTGAACATGACCTTGTGAATAAAGCCATTGAACTAAGTGCCACATCCAATCATTTCTTGAATACCTCCAGGAATGGTGACTCCACCACTTCCCTGGTCTGGCAATTCCAATGTTTGACAATCCTTTCCATGAAGAAATTATTCCTGAACACATGGTATTACTCCTGAAATCTGAAATTTCCAAACATATTTAGATCTACATTTTAAGTGTAGATATTTGACTCTTAAAAACTGAAATCTGATTGTGTTGACATAGATAGCTGTCCTTCTGTTGTCAATAAATCTCTTGAATTTGCAGTGATTAGGAGATAAATGCATATAAATATGTAAATATTGTGCATCTAGGTAAAATGGGGCCAGATATTTTACTGATGTAGACTTTCCTGCTTCAGTGGGAGGCTGGTGTTTTCCATCATTTGAGAAGCTAGGCTGCAATATTGATATGTACATGTACACAAATATATGATAAAATGTATAAAGTTAGTATATCTCAATAATTTTTTAACATAATTTGGTTTGAGTGTATTACAGCCATTTTAATTAGTACATAGTGTGCCAACAGAAAATCACATATAGCAGAGAAGCAATGGAGAAATCGTGCCATTCATCACTGTTTTGGCATCCAGACTGAGTTTTGATCAGAGCTAAAATGAGCTCAGCATTTGTTCTGCATTTGCAACAGTAACTTCTCTTTGTAATATATGGGAAGTGGCTGATTTTTTCAAAGGAAAAAATATTCATTATTTTGCAGCTGTGGTCATATTGAAATCTAGTTTGTCTTAAGCAAAGCTAAGTTTTACCTGGAATGGAATAACAGTTATATAGATAATTTTTCTTCTCTTCCTTGTGTAATGTGGCTTACTGGCTAAAATTTAAGTAAACAGTTCCTTCTGTTCCTTCCTACAGTAAGGATTGCTAACTGTTGGGATATATTGATGATCACCCTCCTCCCTAAGTAAAATATTTAGAAGTAAATTAAACAATAAACTTAATGGTTTGGAGATAATTGGACTCTGGTCAAGCAGTATTCCAGCTGTTTTCAGATCTCTTTAAGACATATTTCAATAATTCTGAGGCCTAGCACTGTCATAAAAGAATTTCAGTTTAGGTACAGAACAGAATCAGGATCGTGCCAACTCTTTCCTGTAAGTGTCCACATGATACACTATATCAGGAGCAGAATCATAGAATGTTTTGGGTTGGAAGAGACCTTAAAGATAATCTCATTCCAAGTCCCTTGCCCTGAGCAGGGATGACATTATTAGATCAGGTTGTCCAGGGCACCATCCAACCCACTTTTCCAAACCTCCAGTGATGGGATATTCACAGCTTTTCTGGGCAAACTGTACCAGTGCCTCACCATCCTCTGAGTAAAGAGTGTCTTCCTGACATCCAATCTGCACGTCTTCTCTTTTAGTTAAAAACCACTGCCCCTTGTCCTGTTACTATTTGCCCATATAAAGGCATCCCCTATCCCTCTTCTTTATAAGCCCCCTTAATGTACTGGAAGGTACCGTAAGGTCTCCTTGGAGCCTTCTCTTCTCCAGGCTGAACAACCCCAACTCTCTCAGCCTGTCTTTGAAGGAGAGGTTCTTCAGCTCTCTGATTATCTTCATGGGCTTCCTTTGGACCAACTCAAACAGGTCCACATCTATTCTTGTGCTGAGGACTCCAGATGTGGATGAAGTACTGCATGTGATTCTCACAAGGGCAGAAGTTTAACTTCAATACTTTACCAGAAATATTTGATACAAGGAATATTATTATTTATTTTTATTTTCTTTTTTCCCCCCATTTGTTTAGTGTTTTATAAAAAATAATTCATATTTGAAGGAGAAGGGATGTATTTGCACTGTTGAGCCCTGATTATTGCTGTCAATAAGGACAAAAGGCACTGCTAATTTAGTAGTAAAGCGCTGTACAATAAAAATGTGTGCCGTTGCTGAATGGGGCAAGTTATCCAGTGACAACAAATGCAGAAAAATCTTAGTTATAATTAGTTATCTTAAGTGTCTTCTTTGCTTCAGTCTTCATGACCCGGGTGTCTCCCCAGATACGTATATTTAGTAAAGGGGGTTGAAGAGGAGCTGAACTCCCATGGTGTATGACAATAGACTAAGGAATTAAGAGAGTATGACCCTTAACAAGACTATGGAACCTGATAGGCTGCATCTAAGCATACAGAGAGCATTCTCTGGTGTCCTTGCAAGGTCACTTTCTATCATCTTTGAAAAGTTGTGGAAATCTATGGCGGTCTCTGACAACTGGAATGAAGTGAATGTTGTACCCATCTTCAAAGAGTACCAAAAAGTGCAGACCAGTCAACCTCCCAGTGATTCACAAGAAAACCATGGAATCTCCTAAAGAATGCTTCTGGAGATAAAAGAGAAGGTAACTAACAACATGCCTTTATACAGGGTAAATCATGTCCTATGAATCTGATGAATCTATGATCAAACTACTGGATTTCTGGATAAAGGGAGAAAAGTGAATGTCATTAAATTTAGCAAGGCTTTTGGTGCTGTCCTCACAATATTCTTGTACCCATATTAGTATTTTACAGTCTGGATGAGTGACCAACTATTTACAATACCAGTTGGATGACTGGGTACTCAAGTGGTGGTTTCTTGGTTGTCATCTTCCTGGGTGCCTGTGACAGGAGTATTCAGGATTCTACACTGGCACCCATCCTCTTTATCACTGAGGTGAGATGGACAGATGGAGCTCACTCATCAAGTTTGCAATGGCTCTAGACTAGGGACTGGTTATTAAAGTCAATGGGAAGCTTTCCATCAAGAAGGACCTAAGCAGACTTGAAGAAATGGGCTGACGGCAACGAGGACAAATACAAGGTCTTGCAGCAATGGACTGATTGACTGGAGGGCAGCTCTGTGAAAGAGGACATGGATAATACAGTTTTGAATGTCCTCATGACATCTGACTGCATAAACTATCCAAAAAGATGATCCTTCTTTACTGAAGAAAACGAGATACTGGTAGTCAAACCACATGAAGACAGAAGTAATAAATTAAGAGCACTTAGAATTACTTAATTCACCCCTCCCCACCTCAGCCTCCATTTTTTTCTTATTTAAATCCATATTCTCAATTGGTCATGTCATTCTGTGATTGCTTTATGTAACACAAATGCAATGCTTTCTTCCATATGGTAGCATCTCAGAATACTGCTTTCTAATAATTCCCATCAGATAGAATATTGGTTGACTCAGCCTTTCTTCAATTTTGTTGCTTCTCAGACAGATTGTATCATTGCAATATTTCTTGGAATTAAATGCTCACACAGCTGTGTGTGCTTTCATGACAAGGTTGAAAGATTGGGAAAAGACTAGAAGAAATATTTGAGAGATAATTGTGTTATACTTACAATTTTGTAATGTCCTTAACTACTGTTGGTGTTAATAAGGAATGGTATATAATATGGTACTCTGAATTGGTGAGAAAGTCAATTAGAACAGGTCTACAGTCATTAGAACTGTCTTATGTAATGAAATGGGTCAGAATTTAATGAGTCCTCCTTCCCTCCCCTCCCCCCCAAATTTTAAGATACCTAAGACAGGGATGTTTCTATTATTTTCATCAGGTTGACACTGACTGATCAAATTAGAGAGCTCGTTTTACTGTTTGGCTTGCTATACTTGCAGCAGCTGTACCTTGGATGTGTTGAGATACTAAATATCTATCAATTAAACAAAAAGAACTCTTGAAGTCTTTTAGAATCCGTCAGAGTACTAACTATGATCATTCTACTTTCAGTACCATAATTTACAAGTAATGCTCTTGATAACAAATTAAAATAGCCCCACCCACAATGCAAAAAACTCCTGACAAAACTCCAAACCAACAAAACAGTCTTGAGCATTAGTATGATGCTGAATGAAGCTCAAAAAACAACTGAATATTTGAGATTTTCTCATAATTTTTTTGATCTTTATATTTCATACTTTCATTACCCTTTTCTAATAATTTCTTCCATTGACACCTTTTTCCCTATCAACATTTATAATAAAAATCCGCTTATTGATTATTTTATATATAACCAAAAATATGCCATATTTTTTTCAGCTTCTCAGATATACAAGCTGTGGTATAGCTCAGTCATAAGATGCAATTTAGCCATGAATCTCCTTGATTCATAACAGCCTCGTTCTAATTTTATGCTGATGTACTTTCACTGAGTTTAGCATGATGAATTAAATTCATACTGAGGGGGATATTTCCACATTTTATTTAAAGATTTACTCTTCCTTCCCTGTCATTTATGAAAACTGTACTAGATTTAGTGACCCATTTTAAGATTCAGGAGATGGGAAAAAACTTGATTCCAAGTAGTAGAATTTATACCTATCAGATTTATACTTTTTTCAGTGATGATGGTTAATTTTGATGTCACTGGCCACCACATACCATCTATGAAGAACAGGAACCTTTGTCAGAAGTGAATGCTTAGGTTATTTCGAATCACTCTTCTGTCAATTGGACGTGCATGTTTACCTGTTACACAGATTTGAAAACTTTGGGAAAAGTACTTGAATCTATTGAAAAAGAGATTAATGTCTTGAAAGAAATCAGAAATTTTGGCTGCCAGAATTGTGGTATTTCTATGTTGATTGCTACTACATGTTGATTTACTGGACATTATTCCTGAAAGTGGTGTCCCCAGAAGTGAAATAATGGCCATGACAGCCAATACAAATCACCCAATACTGTTACATCATCCCTCACATTCATTTTACACATTTTCATGAGTTTCTGAAAATCACACTTGCCCTCTAGCTCTTCATAAGTCACTTATCTTTACTGAGTTGTAATTATGGGCTCTCTTTGGAAAAAAGATACAATTGTACATCTTTCTTAGCTCTTTATCCCGTTGCAATACATCATTAAACTATTTTATAACATATTATTTTTTATGTCATTTAAAGTCTGTTGCTCTTAGGAACAGCCTTAAAGGATTTATGTTTTATTTATATATGTTTTTACTTTTATTATTTCTTTTTTCAGTTGCTTATGCCCTATTTTAAATAATTTGAGGAAAAAAATATTGCTTGTTGTAAAACTGATACCCTCAGGAATTCTAGACCATTTAGCCTTTTTTCCCCCGTTATGTTTCATCAGATTTTAGTTATCTCCTAGAGAGCAAGGATTTAATAGATTAAAACAGCAATTGATTTTTTAAAGTCTTTTATTTGAATTTATCCATTCCACTGAAATACATTATGTGTCTCCAAAGAAAGTAATAAATTATAGACAAAGCAAAAGTTAAAATTAGATCTGAATGTGGTGTAATGCCCAAAGGAAACTCTTCGGAAAGGTTACAAGCTGTCAAAAAACAATTTGTATGGTTAAAAGCCACACAGATAGATGCTCTTAATGGAGTATCTGTAATGATTATTTAGGCATTGGTTGCTTATTATGTCTTTGAGGCAGCTATTCAGTGCACTGCTTTGGAGGCTATAAAGACCTGTAATTCTGCACCTATTATACAGAAGAAGTGTGTGCAAGAATGCACTGTGCCACATCAAACAAACCTCTCCTCTCTATTCTCTTGATTTTTAATCATCTCTCCCTCTGGAATTATGGTTGATGATGATTGTAAGAATAAAGACTAGTTACTGTAGTGAAAGGATCATAAAGTCAATCATGTGGATAAAATTACTTAGCAATTCAGCCAGCTGGTCTCTATTTGGCTTCACTTCAGTTCATTAGTTTATGGGGAGAATTCACTCCACATTTAAGGAAAGCAGAATTGCATAAAAACTAGTTTGTAATTAATAGCAGCTTTTATACAGAAATAAAATTGCCAAGTGAATGTGCCCACTGGGCACTCATTTTTTATTTCTTTTTTTTTATCCTTTGGAAAACAACTTTATTTTGTATTTACAACCTTAGACACAGGTTGTTCATCTACAATCCATTTCTTTTGTTGAATATTATTCTTTTCACAATGTAATACTTGAAGAGTTTTCAAATCACAATATTTGCTAGAGGAGTAGACAACTTTAAACAACTTAGGGGCCATTTGGAAGCCTGGCTGTATAATCTTGGCATTCTGTGCCAGTGCTCTCATGCAGGTGATTAGGTGGCAGTGTATAGCTGTAAGCATATGTTTAAAGTGTCATAAATCATAAGCATATTGTGTTTTCCATGCTTTTTAAGAGCTAAATAGCTAATGTTCATTACTATTGTGTTTAACGGAGCCAGAAATAACAAATATACTGTTCTTCTACTTTTGAAACCTTTTATGAAGAGCACATAAAAGCAGCACGGCAACTGGGGAGTTGATCCATTTTTAATCCCTTAACAGGATATCCAAAATGAAGCCAAATTACTCCCAGATCCTTTCAGGTCTAAGCACAGAAGCTAAGGGGGCCAGAGACTGTACATTTTTGTAAGCAGTTACACTGCATTGCTAAACAAAAATAGTTTAAAGATGAAAATAGAAGAAATACAGAATTTTCTTTTTTTAATTATAACTATTGAAAGGGACATATTGTTTATAAGCCCAGATTAAACACTCATGTGCTTGTTTGGCATTGAGTAATGGCCTTTCTTCTGAAGCAGTGTGTACACACAGAACGTCTTCTCTAAATATTGTTGATGGATAAAGGGGGAAGAGAACATTGAGGTAGAGTTATGTCTTGCTGTTACTCTTCTATGTGTTAAGTGTATTTAAATGTGGAATTGTAAGAAATGTCAGTATTTCAAGATGTGTTTCAGTGTTCAATCAGATCAAAAATGGGCTTTGGAAAACTGAACGGTTTTATATCTTCGCACTTCTTATATTTTCATGTTTCCACAAGAAAATGTCCTACAAAACTAACCATTTACAATGTTATTATTTTTGAGGTCTTCATACATGCTGTTTAGATCTTAAAAATTTTATTGAATTAATTATTCAATTTAATGAATTTGCCCTTCTCAGTGTACGATAATACTTCTCTGGCAATTTTACAACTGGCTACCAGCTTCATGTTGTACCTCCTGTGAGAATGTAAGCTGGCAGAACTGGGGGGTGTTTAGCAAGAAAGGGAGCACCTTCTGAGTTCTAGGCAGATTTCTATATTATTCAGGAACTCTAGAATTCCTGAGGCAGTGTAGCAGTGCCTTTTAGACATATATAGTAATTAAATGAATGATTTGCTTATACAAAGGATTACTTTATCAACAGAATCGATCTATGGAAAACAAAACAGTGAAGTTTCCCTGTTTGTTACCAGGAATTCATTTCTTTAATACAATCACATCTCTTCCTGTATATAGTAAATATTACTTGCATAAATGGCAATATTTGACATTGTTAGCAATTATAATTTAATTTATTTTGTTGTCTTCTATAGTAGGTAGATGTCAAAGCAGAAAGGAACAAAAGAACTGGTAAAACCAATATTGTCTAGAGAATATTAATATCTTAAAATTTAGAAAAAAACTAAAAAAGAGATGACTTTCATAAGCCTTGTGTTTTGCTGCAAACTTAGAATAGTCTATGGAAAGCCTACTATTAGTCCTACTACAAATATATTACATTAGGAATGAAATAATTTGTTTCAATGTCACGCAACTGTGCAAAACATTGAGGAGTCATTAGCATAAAAAACATTTGAACACAAGTGCCTATTCAATTTTGTATTGTTATTTTCCAAAATAGAAATCATGAGAAAATGGGATTGGTCCCAGGCTGGAGTGTGTACAAGCATGTGTAGGAAAATGTGTGACACTTTTATTCCTAAATAGCTCCTTGACTAAAGCATGTTCCTTTCAATCATTTACATTTGTTTGATTTATGACATTTTGTGGAAATGCCTGGGAGACCTGGAGTAGTTCCCTTGTGTTCCATTGATGTTATTCTTTCATCTTCTTCCAATTCCTTCCATACTATACATGGTCTACAGGAAATCCTGCAGTACAGTGCTTCAGTAGCCCTCCTCTTTTCTGGGGAAAGGATGTGGATGGCGACAGTAATTTAGGATGGGAATGTGGGAATGGGAATACCCCCTCATGACCTGTTTATAAATAGTGTATGCAGGAAAGGATTTCAGAACAGCAGAAAAGAAATTCTATAGGAATAATTTTATCCTAATTCTACTTTAGCCTACTCTGGGCAAGAGATGCCCAAAATGCAGCTGCTTTTATGCACCTATTCATACTCAACACATTGTAGATTCTCACTGTGTTAGAAGAGACAGCGGCTGGAGGCATACAATTAGATAGAGCATGGGAATTTTTAACTCCCCATACAGTAGTTAACTGCTGTCATCTATCCCAGTTATTGACTGTTCAATTTCCTTAAGTTTATTACACATCTTAATTTCCTGAATCATTGGAGATCATTTAATTACAGAAAATGATTAACTAAATGAAAATGATTTAGCAGGCAAGCCATCTCCATTTACTAAATACTGAAAAGAGAAATCAAGAATTGTTAAAATGCATGCATTCATATATACGAGTATTTAAAAACACTGTTTTTGGCTGGAATTTAATAAGACAGTCAATATCCAGTCCTAATAACAGAGTGTATGATCCTCTAGGTGAAGATTAAGTCAGAGCTGCAAATAACAATTGGTTAACATGCTGAAAAGGTTGAAATTATTTTGTAGCTAACCAAAACATTCAAATTTTCTAATGCAACATGAAAATTAAATCATGAGTATAACATGCCTGTGTTCTGTGCAGTACTGAGGCATGTTTATCTCAAGTAATACCTCCAGCATGTTTTTACTGATTAAGATAGTTGATACTGAAGAGATCTTTTGAGAGATGGAGTTTGTTTATTTAGCATGCTTAATACCCATAAGCACAGTATGCTGAAAGTATATATAGGAGTAAATTTAATTTTTTTTTGAGTTAATTAAAGTTTAAATAATACCTTCTTTCCCAAAATTATTGCAAAACTCAGAATTATGTGAGTCTCAAGTCTATGGATGCCATTATTTGGTTGTGAATGTGGGATTAAAGATATGCTGTTAGTCAGATTAAGAAGAACTGTAAAAGATGACAGAAAAAGAAATTCTAGCAGCCATTTCTCTGTATGAGATGGTTCTGTTTAATTTTAATAACTGTGATTTATGTTGATTTTTCAATACAGTTGAGCAAAACAAATAACATCATTACAACCCACACAATTAATTTCCTGATACTATTGTGTTTGTCTACAAATCTTCATTCAAAAATTCAGTTCAAAACCATTCCCCCTTGTCCTATGTTTCTGTGAAAAGTCCCTCTCTGGCTTTCTTGTAGCCCTCTGGGTACTGGAAAGCTGTGGTAAAGGCGTCCTCTGAACCTTCTTTTCTTCAAGCTGAAAGTACCTGCAGTACCAAATATAGCCATTTCAGTTTTGAAAACATGCATTTTCTTTTTTTCCCTGACACTTTGCTTCTTGATTAGTGGTTGAGCCAAGGATCAAAGAGTCTTATCAGTATTCCTTATAATAAAGAGATGTATGTGATATTTAGCACTTGGTTCAACTAATTGCCATGCTAGTGGACAGTAGTTTAGGGGCAAAACATACATTTAGGAGAAAAAGTCTGTAGTTCTACTAATACCTTGGTTGACAAGTCTCAGTTTGTTCTCATATAAATTGCTGTTCAAAATTTAAATTCTAGGTGGTTGTGTTTTATCTTCTTAGAGGGTATATATAGGCAGTCTATCTGAGGCGCTTTTCTCTATAATACTTATCAAATATGTTATCTCAACTTTTATTCCTTATTTATTTAATGCTTTCTAAAACAAGATGAAATGTCAGCAGAAGCCAGTGGAGGAGTGCACTGCTCAGGAAGGATGCCTGCTGCTCTTGGGGTATAGGAAGCTGTTTATTAATACACTAATATAAGCAGCAGCTACGAGGTAAAATAGTTTGACAAGAGTTAGGAATTTGTTCTATCAACAAATTCATGTTGAGAGAACACAGAGCACTAACTAGACAGCATGAGTTTCAGGAATTACGCACTAACAACTCTTCAGATTTAAAAAATAAAGCCTTATTTCTCTGCATTTGCAGGAAAGTACAAATTCAAACAAAGAACATAAGTACTGAACAAATTATACTGAAGAATTACATACTCTGTGTAAGAGCTGAGAAAACTTCTGTTTTTACTGGTTTTTTTTACATCTAGTAGCAAAAAATGTTCACAAGCTAATGTAAGTCTATAATGTAAAGTTTATGCAATTAAAGACCATAAGAGAGTTTATAGACCATTCATCATTGGATATGGATCATAAACTCTGAGTTTCAGAAAATAAGGAAGGAATTCCATTTGTAGCTCACTGTTGCCTGAAGCCTACCTAATGACATCTTTCTTAGTCATAGAATTAACTGAGTATCTATCTGAAAATCTCTGAATATTCACTGTGCATATTAAACTTGAAAAGGTATAATAAAATCTTGCATCCTTGTAAGGGATTTTTGTTGGGCTCAGTTCAACAAAAATTAGACAGCACTTGTTCATTTAGTACATTCAAAAGGAGTCAAACCTTTCAAATTCCAAACTGTCAGCTCCCATCATTTCATATGACAGCTAAGTGTTTGAGTGTAATACACACAAGTCATAGTAAGTGAAAAGCTGTTAATGAATAGAGTTGCTTTTCTTAAACTAAGGGAAAAGAACACATTTGCCACAATGCTTTGTGGTTATGTGTTGTGATGCAAAGAGGATTCGCTACTGTTCTTGCTTGGTCTTACCTGTATAGCACAATATTGGTATGGAGATATCTATGAATTTCATTAACTAGGTCATTAATCTTTCGTGCTTTCTGACTTAAATATGCTATATGATGTTGCCTCAAAAATTAAATACATGGTAGAAGGATTTTCTTTTAAAGAAATAAAAAAAATTTCTTAAGGTCTGTATGTAAATAGCGTTCTCTTTGGATCTCATTGTCTCAAGGGCTATTTTCATCTTTCATTGAAGTCATCTGGGGAAGTATTCTGCATGCTTGAAATCAGGTCACACAGGAGTTGTGAAATCTGACTAATCCAAATTAATTTCCTGTACCTGTTTTCTCCTCTTGCACTTTTGTGGTAGAACTGTAGGAACTTCAAGTTTGATTCTCCTTTACCAAAGTTAACTGGTATATGTAAAGTGGAAGAAACTTATTTCTTTAAGGTTGCTTTTGTAGGTAGAAGTTAGAGCTTTTGAAACTTCAGAAAGCTGAGTAGATGTTTTCCAAAATGGCATCTCTCTGCCATCAGTTGCCTCTCGGACTCTGAATGCGGTGTGGCTTTCACTGGACCGTATCTTCAAGCACCCATGATTAAGTGTCAATGCAAGATTCCATGTACAGGAAATTAGTTGCTTTAAAAAGTACCCACTTTTTTTCCTGCTTAGTAAGAAGCACTATTTTGATAATTCTGTCAGTAATATAAAGTACTGTTGGGTATCTGTCTCTCTAAAAGAAGGGCTGTCATACTCTGGTTGTGCAATGTTCATCAATATTTGTGACATGAACTAAAAGATACAACAGAACAGACAGAGAATGTTTATTTTCTGATAATAAGAGGACTGAAATATGGCAAAATCTAGATTCTATTCTATCCTTTGCCTCTGACTTATAATGGATCTAGTGTACTTACTTATCTACTACCTTTTTTTCCTCTTTTCTTAAAAGGTAGGGATGCCCTACCAAGTCTTACAAAGTCTTTTGAAATGCTTATAGAACAAAAAAAAAAAAATCTTGTGCAGTGCAAAATGTTATTTGATTGATTTTATTGAAGATAAGGCTAGAAAATTATGATCTGATCTCACTTTCATACCAAAGACCTATGAAGATTAAGTGGTGAAGGGATGTTTAAAATCACAATGAGAGCCTAGTGCTAAACACTGACAGGTGACATACTTTGAGATTCTGGAATATGGCATGCATCAGTGCTTCAGAATTTGTCAATTGCCATGCAAACCAGAACAATACAATCTCATGGTCTTTAAAGATGCTTTGTGATTTCAGGGAGAATTAAAGTTAGGGTTCAGATTCAAGACAGCAAAAAAACTTCTCTCAATAAATTTCAGATTACCAGCTGTTGACTTCAAGCTTAATCCTCTCGTACTTTAAAGTTTCATTGACTTTCATAATCTCAAATACTTTTAATTTGTATGTCTATCATGTATATTCCCATCATGTATAGGCTTGGGTTGTTGATATGACATGCCATAAATCTGTAAGAATATGTTTAAATCTCTGCTTTGAGCTGAAAATCTCTAAGCCGCAGAAAATTCAAAGTGGTTTGCATAGGCCCAACTTTTGCTAATTGCTGTTATCTGAAACAAATGCTGCTTAATTCTAGACTTTTTTTTTTACTTCATCCATTCATGTTATATAGTTTATTGTCTGACAGCTGGCTTATCATTCTTGAAATTATACCAATAACATCTGGTTAAGGATAAAAACCTCTAAAAAAGGAATTTCCATAGGGAAAGAGTCCTCTCTTTTCTTTGTTATGCAAAAACTTGGCAAGACTCGAAGTAATCTGGAAACTTCCTGTTACATTTGCTTTGAAATTTCCATTATTCCACTTTCTCGGATTGAACTAGTCACCACTATTAGTAATGTGGAAAAACTCAATTTATGTTAAACTCTAAAATTACATGGTGGAAAAAACCAATTAATCTACGAGCTTTGAAGTTCGCATATTTGTGGATTTTGTGTGTGTGTTTGTGGTGCTCTGTAAAGTCTATTATTCCAAAACCTCTTAATTTAAAGGACTGTAAATAGCATCTAGATTCAGTTTTTCTAAAATGCTTGTTAATATGGAGGGCAGAAAGTTTAACTTAGAATTTAATCTTTGTAATTCTTAAAAAAAAAAAGTCAGTGATAGGCTTTGTTTTCCTTATTTATAATCATTAAAAATATTAAAAAAAAGGATGCTTTTTGAAAGTTCAAAACAGATTCTTGGTCCCTAGACATGCTATCTCTCACAGATTCAAGCTTATTCTTTTCTTTTATTTGGCTTGCCTAGATATACTTAAAGATCAAAAACATATGCTTTACCAGGTGTGCTTGTGAGCCAGCACCACTGATGGGGTTTTATGTAAAGAGATAAAAATTCTGTGCATGAGCTGTCATAAGCTGTTTAGCTGAACAAAGTCACTGTTACTAAGGCACTGCTGATATTCTTAAATGGAAATGCAATGAGAAACACCTGTGTGAAAACCAGATTAGTAGAATTGAAAATCATCATGGATTCCAGGTCAGAATTAAGTAAATAAGATGGTTCAGGGAAGGTCAAATAGTATCAATGTTCTCAAGTGGTGATGAAAACTTCAATTACAAACAGTATGGAAACAGGTGTGATGTTTGTCGGGCAGTGGAATGGAGACTTTTGCTTTAAATTCAATGTTTAAAATTCTGTAATCAAGAATGTTGTATCAGGAAAGCAGATTATGCTTAGTCCTGTTATTTTATGAGCCTGGACAGGTTGCAGGGTGCTGTATAAATACAAAGGAAACACTGTCCAACTTTGCCTTGAATACCTCAAAGCCATACAGCCCCCCTTGCGGAGGATGGTAGAGAGCTCAGTTGCCTGAACAGGTGCACTGGGTGGCATGATGCCTTGCATTCCCTGCTCTCTTTTGAGCCCTTGTACAGAGCTGCCATAAAACAAACAATGCAGTTTGGACACATATTGCATTATATGACTGCAAAGTGAATTTGTCCTATGGTGCAACATACCCCTTTACCCCTCTGCTTTCATACTTCTGCACATATAACACTTTTTATGATAGATTATTGTCAATGGGTTTTATAGAAAGCTTTTCAGAATAGTTTTTGCATAAGAACAATGAATGATTGCTACATGAAAACACAAAGCTAAGATTGAGCCTACCAAAATAATGTTCAGTTTTCCCCAAGGGATGTTTCTGGTTTTTTCTCTGTATAATTTGGCTAATCTATCAGAAGAAAAAAAAAAAAAACAAAAAAAAAAAACAAAAACAACCAACAACAACAACCACAACAACAAAACCAACCAAACAAAAAAAAAAACCCCAAAAACAAACAAACAAACAAAACTCCCCACACCCAAAAAAACCCCAAAAAGCCCAAAAAAACCCACAACAAGGTAAGAGAATTAAAGAGCATTGAAGAGCAGAATACTGAGGTTCTCAATTAAGCCAGGCAGAGATTGTTTATTCACTTTAAAGTTTAAACAGAGGCATATGGCAAAGATTGGTTCACTACTGGGACTGACAACTGAGCTCTGTTCTGCTAACTGCAGCAGCAGCAGGAAGAGGGAAAGGAAATAAAAAATGCAGACATGCAACTAACAAGCTCAGGGAATTACTGGAAGCTGTAAGAATGTGCTAAATTACACCTATACATTAACCTTCTTTGTTTTCTTGCTGCAAAGGAGGACATCTAATTATAAATAAATATGGAAAAACTTCCATCCAACACTACCACTAGAATGAAGAATATTGAATCCATGCTTATATCAATCAAAATTTTAAATTACATACAAATATACTGCTATTTGTTTTGGTTTTGTGTTCTTTTAAATAGTTGTGGTGTAAAATCTGCATAGGAAGAATTCTAATGCAAAATTAATTACATATGGAATTCTTACAGTTGACAGTGCATCTTTGAAAAGCTACCTGTGTTTGTTCCAAAGCCTCCTATTGCTACCAGACTGGATCAGATAGAAAGATTTATATGAAACATATACAAACAATAACATGTACACTGTTATTCATCACTGTAATTTTTTACATGAATGATTTTGTATCTTCTTCATTGAAAATACATTTATGTATCTCTGACTAGACTGAATTCCACTGTCATCATTCACCGTTCACAACTTTTCTTCTACAACAGAAATATTTCAGATTGGCTTTGGGTTTTTTTAGTGTGTAATATGCATGTATGCATTCTAATAAAACAGAAGAAACATCTTTCCTCCAGATCTTTCTAAAATCAGAATTCTTGCACACAAATATTATATGGTTTTCCTTGATATACCATGAAAATCTCAACACAGCCCACACTAAAAGTTAGCTCCCAATGTGGTTAGTCATGATTGGAGCTGTCAAGCCTTACACACTGTTGAGACTTTCTGATCCCAGTAAGGGAACCAGCAAAATGACAACCAACTCAATCTTTGTAATTAAAGGAAGGTACATCTGGATTTTTCAGAGTTTTGCATTAATGTCCCATCCATATTCCTCCTATGCACACCTTCCTCCGCATTTCCTGGTTTTGCACGCTAATGGAAGATAAAGTAATTTCAAATAGGTAGGTGTTCCAGATGCCCTTTTCTCTTTTCCTTTGCATTAATGCAAATCAGCACTATACCACATGAAAACGTGGAGAATGAGGTACTTTTGTTCTTTTCACTGTTGAGTTAGGAACAGCTTTAACACTTGTACCTTCAAGTATTTTCATGGTCAATTATATACAAGTAACTACTGCTCTCAATCCAGAATCTGTTGCAGAACTATTCAGTGAAAAGGTCTAAGCTCTAAAACTTTGGATCTAATCCTGGTCTATATGAACTCAGTGAAAGTCTGAATTGTAGGAGAGTAAATAAGGCATTGGAATTTATAGGCTTTATATTTAAAACAGATTGAAGGTCACTATAAAACTTATTTATTCAAAATATTACTGACACCAAAAAACACACATTCACAATTTGTACAACTAAAATTTCTGAAAACAGTACCAAAATTTTGGAAAAGAGATTGTTCCTTCTTGGTTTAGAGAAGAAAAGACAACCAACCAATCAACCAACCAACCAACCAACCAATCAACCAATCAAATAATAGGTCATTATGGAGGCCCACTTATTCCATCATTTGTATTACAGAATTTTTTTTCTCTCCTTTCAGGCCTGTGTAACTTGCCATTTTATCTTTCAAAGTACTGCTAAACAAATCTCAAAATGATAAATATAGCAGTTCTTCCACAAGTGAGCCAGAAGTGTATGACATAAAAATGCTACAGTCGCTATTAAGCATTTACCAAAGACATTATTTGACTGTAATACTTTGTTTCAGCAGCTCTGAAGAAAATTGTTTCTGGCACGAAGAGCTGGGTGTCACATCAGAAACAAATATTTGACATTGTCTTGTTTCCATCATGCCTTGTCAGTATAGTTTTATAAACATCCATAAAGTTTTGCACACAGAAAGGATAAAAAAGAACACTAATGATAGAGTATTCACTGAATGGATGTCACATGCTAGAATTTGTTCTGCAGTAAAATTGTCTTATTCTTGCCAATAAGAAATGATGTTATAAAATTAAATTTTGGCTTCGTACTGTTAATGATAAAATTATATTCTGTCAATATACATAGCAGCACAATAATATAACAGCTCTATTAATGAAACTTGTATCATTTTAGGCTGGCAAGTAATAATTTAAAATACATTTATGGCACAATTTTGAAGTGTATTTCATTATTTAATGCCACACATTTTGCTAGAATTCTGCTACTGATAATGGCTCTGTATTTTTGCATGTGAATTCAGTGTAGAAAGCTTGTGCTCTTATTTTATCCTGAATGCTAATTAATTATTGTGTCATATTTCATGGATGTGCCAACATGAAATTATGAAAAAAATAGAAAAAACCCTACAATCTGTTATGGTTTTTTTATATGAGCAGATCTCATATTCCGACAGCATAACAAAGATGAAAAAATTTTGAATGTCCGGTGTTTCGCATCTAATACCAAACCTACATGATTTAGATTGCCCCAAAAGATTAAACTCAGAGTACTTCATTATAATTCCATTTGATTTCTGGCTTATATTAAAGCATAGTTAGTAGTCTTTAGTGCCAAGTAAATCAAATAACTTCATGTTTGGTACCGTTAGAAAGCTAAGATCTGGATTTCTTGGTTAGTACATTATGGTACCCAGAATAAAAAGCCTTTAGCTCGTTTAGTTTTGACGTTTCTTGATTGGCTTATTTCAGCAAAAACTCAACTGAAAAGAATCCCCTAATTCCCTCTATTTCTGCTCCTTACTAATTTTCTGTAATAGGTGTAACATAGCCTTAGGAACAAGAGTCTTACGGGATATCACAGTGTTTAATAGGTGGATGTGGCCTTCTATGTCATTTTTTAGGGTCATCTTCCTAAATAAGTGGTATTTTTGATTTTTTAAATGCTCTTTATTATGTCCGAAATAATTTTGGAAGTTTCTGCAATGTAGCGTATCCACAATGGAACCAAGATAATCTTTTGTACCTCTGATAATTTTTCCAGTTCATGAGCCAAAACAACCAATCCTGGTTTTGAGAGCATTTTCACTGTATTTCTTAAAGAATTATAAAGCTGTGCCAAATTTTGATCTCAGATACAACCGTTCATATAATATATTTAATCAATACATAAACTTATTAAAATTAAATTTATTGTAATTAATTTTATTTCTTTGAGTTAATTTAAAAGTAAGATTTTAAAGAATTCTCATTGTTTTACATCTGAATTAATTTTTGAACATTAATTTTTAGATGGAAAATATCCAGTAAAAAAAAAAAAAAAAGAGCAGTATGGTGAATTTCTGCAGTATTTGGGCCACATTAAGAAAGGATGAGTGGCAGATGAATGGTAATGAGTAAATTTTTGTGGCTTTCCACCAGTGCAACTAGTTTTAGTAACAAAACAGGTTGATGATAAAACTTCTACAGGAATTTAATGAAGTTGTATTATTATTATTATTGTTATATTAGTGGACTGAAAATGCTGCTTTAGAAAAGACAAAGCACATGCTTACCCCTAAAGACATTCATCCTAAAAGACCCTTGATATAACTCCTGCAGTTATTCCAATATCAATTTCTTTGTGCTAGCTTTGTCATTGCTTTTAATGTTTTTCTAATCATGGCATATACATAGTTATGAAATTACCTCCTCAGACAGTTTAAACCCTATTTTGTAAAAGTAAGCAACTTTACCACTACTCTGTGTCAGAACACATGTATTTGTCATTGCAAACTATTGACCAGTCTGAGGAAAACACCAAACAAATTGTCGGGAGGACCTGCAATCTGAAGCATTTATAGTTTTCTTAAATTTGCAAGCCTTCTTCTCATTTGTTTACACTCCTGTCTATCTTTTTCACTGCCTTGCCTTCTTTTAATTTCAACATCTCTTTCATCTCTGAAAAAAACCCATGTATGGTGTGTCAAAATAATAATAATAACAGCAATAATAATAATGAACAGTTTAGGCAATGTCTATTATGTGGATGGGAAACATACTGCATGATCAAAAGTAAATTTGACAAGTGAGTTGAATGAGGCATATACTGGTGGAGTAATCCCCAGGATATTTAAAATGTTTATTAGGTTAATGGTTATTTGTGAAATATTATACACACAGTAAGAGAGAGAGAGATCTGCAGGAGGAAGCTACTGTGCCTTCAATGCTGCTCCAAATTGTAATTTCTCAGTGTTTGAAGTTGTTAATGAATAAATGTAAGATGAATACTAGGGAGATTACTCACAGAATTGTAGAACATTTTGAGCTGGAAGGATCCTTGAAAGCTCATTTAGTGCAACCTCCCTGCAATTAGCAGGGACATCACCTGGCCCAGGTATTTCAGAGTCCAGTTAACTTGCCCTTGAATGTTTCCAGGGGTAGGGCATCCATCACTTCTCTGGGCAACCTGTTCCAGTGTCTCACCACTCTACATTAACAAAAACTTCTTCCTTATATCTAAGGTCAAGATACTTTTTTTTTTTCAGCTTAAAATCCTTACCTCTAGTCCTGAAGCAATGAGCCCCGATAAATCGTCTGTTTCCATCTTTCTTTTAAATTTCTTTTAAGTATTGAAAGGCTCCCTTTGTCAGCTGCTTATGTCTAAAGGATTTTATTGGTGTAATTGCATCTTTATACAACTTTGTCCTGGAGAATTAAGGATGGCAAAACAGATATATTAATATAAAAATACATTACTTTTTTATTATAAGAAAATAATTGGAGATTATGGGAATAACTTAATAGCAAGTAATTCTATCTTTAAAGTAGAACTTGGATAGTGTTCTTTAAGCAAGACCTCTGTGACACATGAAATGATAAGAACAGAAGAAAATTAGGATTCCTTTTATTATTAAGCATGTATTTTTCTGCTGTGTCTTTAAAGGAATGTTTAAGGGGTTATGATAGTGAATACATTTATGTAATTTATGCATACAAAGTAAAAGAGGAAATCGATGTTTGCTTGGATAATTTTATTAGCATTTTTAACATTGGTGTTTTCCATCTAATTGGAGTTTGAAATAGATCACTGTGGCATATCATATCAATCATATCATATCATATTGTATCATATATCATATATCATATCATATCATATCATCATCTTGTCGATTAACTCATTGAACTGTCCTGTATGGTCAGGAATTTGAAAGATTGAATGTGTGCATCATGAGAAACAGTACATGCAGAATACCCAGCTCACAGGCAGAGAAAGTGGTGTTTAAGGGAAGCAATAGTGCCAAGACATCCTGAAAGCAACAGCTAATGCCACTATTTTTCTTTTCTTTTCTTTTCTTTAATAGAAAAAAAGACCCCTGTTGATTTGTCACAGTTTTATGGCTTGAACCACTTCTGTTTATGAACGAGAGTAGAAATGCCTTTGGATCAAGTTCAAACAAGGCAGCTGACTAACAACCCCTTCTGTTAGTTGACATGGGTCCTCTATGAAATACCGTTTTTTGGTAAGATTGCATTTTTGTTAATTTCACATTTTATGAGAAACATTCACTAGGGAAAGACGTAGCAAAAGTCTGCCCCTGGGTAAGATAAAGGTTGTGGGAAAATTAATCACCTGGATCTGCTACATGGTTATCTAGAGACTACAGTTGTGACCCATATATGTGTTACTATTTTTAAGGCTCCAAAGAGCAGATGGTATTGGTTGACAGTCAGCAAAGACAAGTAAACGTGTTTACTGTTGCAAGGTTATGGAGGTGAATTCAAAAACAAAGGATTTAGAAGTGATAAAAAGTACAGAAAATAGTTGGAATGGTAATAAAGTTGCTTCCTTCCAGGGGCAATATCTTTTTTTTATTGCGTCTGATTTCAAATTAAGGTGAAAAAAATTAACTCCAGGCATAAAAAAATATTCAATCCTTACCTCACTGGCTTCCAGAACAAAATCCCTTAGTCTTTGATTTTAGATTTGATTTTTTTTTCCCTGCTGGTTGCCATACAAAGAGATATAGCTCAATAAAATGAACGATCCAGTGCAGTGTGGTTCATATTATTGGCCTGAAGGAATTCTTAGTCAAGTTAATGGATTTGATAGTTTTCCCTTCATTGATTTTTAAGATGATTATATTTTATTTATAGGTGAGAAAATAATAGTTAATCTTAAAGTTATGGAAAACTTATTGTGAGACTGCAGGAATTGATAATGATAACAACACTTTGAGGGAAACCAAATTATTCCTGTCTTTAGTCCTGTAAATGCTAATGTGAGGCAAACCTATTGACTTGAAATTAAATGTTTTTATGTACACCTGTGTCCAGAACAAAAGAATTACCTTTTTTTTTGCTTTTATGAAAGATTTCATTACATGAAGCATCAATACACCTCAAGTGTTTCTTTTTTGAAAGCTGTATGTGAAATATCCAAGAGCCTAAAGCTCATGGATAAGAGCATCTTGTCCTCTGGAGACTATAAGATCTGATTTTTTAAGTTAGCCAAGTCATTTGTCACATAAAAAGCATACTGGCCAACAGTAATTGTGTCCACAGGTTTGCATCTTAAATTGCAACATGTGGATTGCAAATTTACAGTGGAATTTGGAGAACAGTGTGCACAACAGCTCATTTTAACACAGCACTCTGTGCTTTAATGCTGGCATAATTTGTTTTTGTGCTCTAAATGGGCTCAGAGACCTTTTTCACTTTTTTTTGAACGTCAATAGATGATAACAGAAGACCTAACAATTTTACAGTGTATAGCTATAAAATAGCATTCATCTCCCAGTTGCACTAAATTTCAGTACTCAGCTCATCTTACAATAGTGCATTGAACTGGGTGGCTAAAGATGGAGTGAAACTGAATCAAAGTTATGCCTCAGGCAATCATAAGCCCTTGTTACAGAGTCCTAATGTATGGTGAAAGTTCTAGAGTGGCATTATGTTTTGACAAAAAAAAAATCCCTTCTCAGCAATTCCATTAGTCATAATGATCCAGATCCAGTGCATTTCTTTGGGGTAAACTAGCAGAAAGAGCAGTTTGGGAATGTGCAGCAGATTCTGTAGGAAACAAAGTAAGAAAAAGGGAGAGAGATCAGAACACAGCAATGACTGTTGAATTTTTCATGCTTATAATGCATTATCTCAAGCTGGTACTGCCGTTAATGGCTGTATAAGGCCTCTGACTGGACACCTACATTAATTTTAGAGCTCTTCTATTGTTTTGCTTGAAGCAAAATTTGACATCAACACTATGTTTCACCTTAGATTGAACTTAGTGGGGAAACAACATGAAAGTAAATTAAAATCACTGCTCATTTTCCACCACTTTTGCAATAACATCTTTTTACTTTACACCAAAAGCTGTCTAAAACCTTTGGAAGAGATTTCCAAGAGGAAAGCCTGTTTTTTTAACTTCCTTTCCCTGACTCCAAGATGCACCCAAGGCAACATATTACAAGTTTAGGCAATATACAAAAATAATTAGGTACACTGATTGTCTTCAGCATGTTTTTACACTGATGGATTATCTGCTGTGTGTTAGGCTGAGCCTGCACAAGCACAACTGAATAGAAGGGGAGGCATATTGAGGTAAGAGAGGGAGCTGCATTCTCTCAGTCTGAAATTATCACATATGTGTAAAGTATTTTCCTGTTGGAAAAATACAGCTGTCAAAATAGATTCACACGTAGTGTGTTAACTGGGGACTGTGGGACAGGAAGAAAGGGCAGAGGTTGAACAAAACCAGCAAAGGTTTGGTCTCCAGATTTGGCTAAAATAAGAGATAACCTGAATTAGTGCCCAGAATTCAAACTAAAGCAGAAGTGAACTTGTCAGAGGCTTCAAAAAATATTTCCTATTTTCTTGTTCCTCTGCACTTCCTAGTTGTATTTGGTTCTCTGAGTCAAGGGCCAAGGTAAAATTAAAAGTGCTGGTCTTGAATTCTTGTACATACACTGGCTCAAAGAGCAGAAGAAATCTCACATGAACTCTCCTAGAATTGCTTGGTAAATACTCAGTTAATCAATTAGTTTGAATAAAACCTAGAAAATTCATCAAAATCAAATCTGATTTTTCTCATAAGTAGACATAAAACAGTTCCTCTCATTTTCTTAAAACCCCCAAAATTTGAGCAAATATGAGTGTCAGAGATTTCAAACTGGTATGGACCAAGATTAAGTGACCTTCTTTCCTTTCTTTCTTTCTTTCTTTCTTTCTTTCTTTCTTTCTTTCTTTCTTTCTTTCTTTCTTTCTTTCTTTCTTTCTTTCTTTCTTTCTTTCTTTCTCTTTTCTTAAAGGTATTACATGAAAGAGAACAATCATGTGGCATTTGTATAAACAGTACAAACAAAAGCCTTGGGACTACTCAAAATGCATAAACTTAAGCATATGTGCAAAGCTTTGCTGGATTGCGCCCAAAGGGCGCATCTATAAAGAGCTACAAGTATAAAATACTGAAATTACTTCCACATGTGCTATTTAGGTCATTATGTACGGCATTTCAAAGAAAAAGAAGGAGATTTTTCTGTTGTTTGTGTCTATTTATAACTTTGCCCAAGATTTGAAAGAACTCTTTATGAACTATTGTTAATTGACTATTGCTTATCTGTTATTTCAGGACCCAAATGATAAAATTAAATATCTTCTTCTGTGATATAAAGCAATCAACTAACTTTAAGAATTAGATGAAAATTTGATCTACAGTGACATTTTTAAGGAACATTCTTTTGTAATTTTAAGCCTTCGGATTTACATGCTTGCATCTTGAAATTTTTTTAATAATCACCATTTACTATCTGTGTGACTATGAGTTACTTGCATTTGTTTTCCTACCAAGAACAAAGAAATATTTTTGTCACATCTTCTTAACATCTATAATGTCTTATTTATTTAGAAACATTTTAGTTTCTGGACACTTTACTTCTGGATACAATGAAAAGGTAGATCTCAATCTCTGTCCACATTGTTCAGCAATACAGAATTAATGCAGGTTACTTATGGGGAACTTTGGGCAAAGCCACACCATTTCTAGGAAATTTCTCTTATTTCATAATATAGAATATTTTTCATAAAATTGAAAATAACAATAAATTAAAAATAAGAAAATAAATTATAAAATATGCTAATCTCTCTTTAGGAGAGTTCAATGCAATAATCTCTATGTAGGTTTCCTGCACTGCTTAACAACCCTTCCCACCACGTAAAATAACTTCTGGAGAAGTTTACCTTAGTAAATTTGCCCAAAGGACTGTACTAAGCACTTTCAATTTATAGGTCAAGTTAACTGCAATTTTCCAAGTTTATAAATTTAAATAAAAATTTCAGTACCATAAAATGCATCATAGTTACCTGCAGTCTGTTCAAGATAGGAATAAAACTGTGATGAAGTATATAGGAAATGTAAAGAAAATTATTATACATTAACTAAATACCGACAAAATTCAGGCTGAAACAAATACAGTAAGCTTCCATAAGCAAAATAGACAATGAAATTCCTACTTCACTCCATATGCATTACTACAACTAAAAATAGGAGGTCTTCACTTGAGAAGACACTGCAAATTATGGACTGTTTTCTTTCTTAAAGGGCAGAGATGGGACACAAGCTTATCTGAAGGATGAGTGTTATGCATGAAACTTATAACTACCATGAAAAGAATGAAATGTACAGTTTTGTACGTGGAGATCTAAAAAACCTCACACAGTAGAAAGAGATTGAATTACATGCAAGAAGATTCATAAATCTAGATAGATTTTTGGAAGAAAGTGAATAATTGTATACTGAGCTCTGGAAAGTGATCCTTTCTAACATATGCATGAGAGTTGTCCTTAGTGGAAATAAATGGAAAGGGATTTATCACCCACAAAGAAGATACCAAGCCTCTGCAGTTGCAGCTTGTTCAAGTCAAATGCACAAGTAACTAAGCTAAGGATTTAAGAAGAGAGTAAGCAAATAGAACAATTAAAAACACCTGATTACATACCAATGTTCTTACACAAACAGAACAAAAGAAGTTCAAGAATTATTTTATTTCTTCTGTGTAACCAGGCAGCTAGGTTTACTGTATTTTCATGGTTTAGAATGGATGATTCCTTTCATTTATATTCTTCTATTGAATAATAGTAATAGTGCTTGGAATAAACCCTAAAACTCTACTCCTGCCATTGCTACAAAGTTATTTCAGCAGCTGCTGCTGGTGGTGTTTTTTAGTGCATCTTCTATCACTGACCCATTTGTGTCCACTTTCAGTTCTTTCCTCTCCTATACAAGTATCCAATCCTTTAACAAAAAAAGCCAATTTTTGCTAACACTAGCTTCTTTTTTCACAAACTCTCTCTTTAGCAGTATGAATACTGCATTTTTGTAAATTTGCTGCTAAATATGAAACATACACCCATTCAAATAAGCAGAAGATACTGATGCTGCACCATAGTCCTTCAATGAATCTTCTGTGATAATTTAAGTATATTGTTTTCTTCTCAGTATTTTGTATTTCAGTCTAAAATAGAAAAATCATGCAGAGGTGCTGCTTGCCTTTTATCTGCCCTTCTCTGCCTTAGAGAAACCAGGACTACAGTTTTGATGCTGTGTGGGAAATCCAATTGCACCTGCATCAGCTTTGTTGTCTGTGTAAAGGGCACGTCCAGGTTAATGAATGAAAATGCAGAGGCAGAAAAAACCATTCTTTATGAAGAGCATGGCTGAGTGGAGCAGAGTAGATAGAAAAGAACACTTCATGCCTAACTGGACTTCTCAGATAATATAAAATACATTTTGTGGTTGCTACACATCTTTTTAAAACAACTGGGCAAACAGGACTGAGAATTGTATGCACTTGCAAGTTTTTATACTATCTTCTACAGAAAGAATCATGTAAGCTTTGGGTTTGACCTTGATGTTGAGACTGGCCCTTGAGAAACTGGCCATTTATGTCATCCTATAAATCTTGTTAAAAAATAGTCTAAATGCAGTGTGTATGTCTCCGCTACAGGACAGATGGCTATGTGTAAACAAAGCAAATTGCACTTGATGTGTAGACATGCCCACTTTACTGTATTTTTTTCCTAGAGAGAACTGATCCAAATAGTGATACTTCCCAGGATAAAAGCAAAAATATTAACTGCTTGCAAGTGCAGAGATATGTATCCCCATTTGTTAACTAAACTAATGAGTACTGGTTCGTTCAGAGAAACATTCAGACAGATTGTCTTCATGCTTAATTACCCTGTTTTGGGGGGTGTATTGCATAATTTAATGTACAACTTAATTGTTTAAGTGTGATTTTCAGAAATGAGAATCAGTAAAAGTGTTACAAAAATTGTTTTGTTATAAATTTTGGTGGTTTATATTTTTATTTATAAAATGTGGTTTACACAATGCCTTTAATTTTTTTTTTAATTGAAAAGATCTTCTATTTTATGCATATGTAATGTCTACATTTAATTCTCAGGTTTTGACAACAATAAAGTCTAAAGAAGACTTAGAATTTCATTTTATTTATAAGTTCTATTTTTCAGAAATCTTCTTGCAACAGGTATTTTTACACAAAACAGAGATTAATTAAATGATACCAATTGTAAAGGCTTTGTTGCCTTTTGGTTTTTCACATTAATAGTGAGTAACATTGATTGATAAAGCTTGGGGTTGCATTAAATCACAGCTAACTCTTAATCTCTTCTTATTTGAAATACAGGATAAGCAAAGCATTCTAAACCACTCTTATCAGACAGCTGTGCAAAACCTTCTTGTATAATGCAAAGGTGAGGGAGTATGGTGTTACAGAAGAATGCTGAGTCATCAACAAACAAAAAACCAGAAAAAAAATCCAACTCACTAACTAAACCCATAATGCTTGGTTAATATTTAGTATCTTATAACAAAATATTTGAAGTTTAGTTTATCTTTTCATTTTATTAAGTAGAAACTCTTGTTCCTACATTCCTCCTAAGAAGAGCAGAAGTTGCAATAATTTTCTTTACCTGTAGTTTAACCTGCGATAAAATGCTGTTTAGTATTTTCCTCACAAAGCTGTTCACAAAGTTCAAGCCAACAAGAAAAACTATGCAGTTGAAGGTGGAGATTGAAACTCTTTAAAGAAAGAAAAAGGAGGAGGAGGAGACAGGTACACCACTGTCCTTTAGCTTTATTGTAACTTGATGGTTTTTCCAGTGCAGTAGCTGTATGGAGTAGTGGGAGAATGGAAAACGATTAGCATAGAATAATGGCTCTGCATAAATTTGTCACCTAGGATTCATATGAAATCCCATTAAAATGAAGAAAACCAAGAACCCTTAGAACCTCAGAAATCAGCTTGTATTTGGCTTACTACAGTCGTGTATAATGATCTTCTCAACATTTGATGACTTCCAAGTCAGTTGTTTGTTTATGTAAGTTATAAGTTGTGCATAAAATTATGTCATAGATAAAGTAGAAAAAGATCAATTATTCTTCCCTATAACAGTGTTTAGACTAATTAGGAATCAAATGGTAGAGCTGGAGAAAAACTGGTATGTCCCTTTTCCTTGCAGAAACAACAATCTACAGTTGGGAATCTCATTCACAGGAAAAATGTGTATCAACCGTGTCTCTCTAGTTTTAGGAATACTCTGAAAATTCTAATTCCTCATTTTTCCTAAATGCATCACCCAACTGTACTTTTCATGCCACTTTTGAGGAATGCTATGTGTATTTTCAATTGTTTGGTGAAAATAAGAATGCAGTTTTCATGCTTGTTCGGAAAAACCATTTTGGACCAAGGAATCGCACTGAAGGGATAATGTTGGGAAAGATGGGATAAGATATTTTTAACCTAATGTAAGGGTAAAGCAGTACCACCTTGAAAAGAACTCTACCTCAGTGACAGCTGAATCGTATTTTTAAATGGCATCTTAAACTAAATAGTATCTTTGAGTTAGAGAGAATGCCTTCTATTTCCTTTGTCATAAGGTTTGTAGTAGCATAAACATTTGTGACAGAATTAAAGCAGTGTCTTATGTTGATAGAATTGAAAGTGTTGTCCTTCCTAATCTAGTCTTACTTGAAGCTGTTCAGAATATACATGACTTGCAGTGCAAGTATTTAAAAGTTAGACTGAAATTAGTTTCAAGTCTCATTAAATTCAAGAAATGTACACAAACAGGAAAGTCTTTATTTTGTGATTCATAGCTTAACTCAAACTTAGGTGCTGCCTTTAGCATTCTTAAATATAGCAGAAAGAAGCTCAAAATAGAGGTTTGTACTTCATGATGCCCTTTCTAATTTTGCTCTAATTGTGACTTTTTTTATTCAAATTTGTGATTTTCCGAATGCTTAATTTGTGGGGAAGAGGACTGTTCACGCCTAATACAGAATAAATACTACAGAAGTTCTGCAGAAGTGTGAAAAAAATCAATATATCTAATTTAAGGCAGAGAGGTACCGCATATAGACCCAACAGATATTCATCAAAAATCACATAGGATTTTAATGTCAACATGTTCCCATATATCTGAGTATTTTGGAACTCTCTATGGCCTTAAAATGATGAATGGTTATGTATTCCTGTTGGATCACTTCTAAATAAGTACTATCCCATAACCCTTATATTAAATGTGTAGGCTTCACAGATGCTCTCTTCAAATCAACTGATTATCGATCTGTACATGACATCACTCTAAAAGATGATCTTGGCTTGCAGCACTCATACATAAATAAATACAGGAAGAGACTTGGGGTCCACTGGTTTCAACAGCAATATTCAGAACTACTCTAACCTTTTTCAGTACAAATATTTTTGTAATTTCCAAAATTATGTAATTTCACCCCTATTTTAGCTTACATCTGCCTACTATCTTTTCATGGTTACTTGCCGAAAAAACTAAGGTCTTATTCAATGTTACCCTTATACCTATGTAAACAAATATATTTCAATATCCAAGCTTGAAATTGAAAACCATACCTCTTGCTTACTAATATTATCACCATTTTCCTCTTTTATCAGTCACTAGAAATGGTGATTCAAAATATTGGTTATATGGTTTTGCTTGTATTATTGTGTTGCACCTTGGGACATTTATGTAAAAAGGATGCTTCTTAGCAGAAATATACTCTTTTTCCCCTTCTTAATTCGGCTTACTTTCACTATCACTGGTAGATTTTACTCTTATATTTGTAATAAAAGGATGATTTATAGGACTGAACAAAAACCTTACATCTATAAATACCTGAATCTAAGTCATATTTGAATTCCAGAACATAACAGAATTATTAAAAGGACAATTTATTAAATATATTCAATATATGTTTTAACAGGAAAGTTGCCCTTTTTAAGAAAATGTTTTTCAAATAATTATGATTAAACAGATTTCATTTAAACACTCAGTGTTGCAATGGATCTTTTACCATGTTGCCTCTGGTGTTTTGAAACTTGTTGAGTCAACTGGTATTAACATAACATTAGGAGAATTGCCCCTCCTGAGAGGAAATCTAGCTAAACAAAGCAATGTTTAATGTTTCATATTACATTTATTTAACTAAAATGGCTGATTAGATGTTAAACAGAACAGAGGTTAATGATCTTTGTTATTGGTATTATAAAAATTAAGAAAGAATAAAATAGGGTTAATGATGTATCCCATTATTGTTATTGTGGAGAATAAACACATGCTGTTGTCCGCTGCACTGAAAAATCGGCCCCAAGCTGTAATTAGCAAAATTATATTATTGTCTCACCTTATGCTGTAATTAATTACTCATGACTGTACTTTTCAGTGTGGATTCTATGTGTTTTAGTTGGAACTTCACCACTGTATATAAAAAATGGAGGAAATAAACTCATATCTGATTTAATCCAACCAGTATATTAAGGCTGTTATTTATTGTGTAATTGGAAAATAGGAGACTTCATAGGATAAAAGGTGAATTTTAGGTAGAGGATAATCTGAATTTGTTCCTCATCTTGTCTTTTTATTTTCCCTTTTGTTTTGAACATTGATATTACAGGAAAGTGTCCACTGGGAATTAAAAAAGAAATCAACTGGTGAGATAAAACTATTGGTTTTAGAGAAATGGTAAGAATTTGTTTTCAAAAATTAATTTTTGTAGGTTTTGGCCTTTGTATTTTGCTTTATCAATCTAAGTTTTTATTAACAACCTTTTTAAAGTTTATTCTTAAAGATACTTAACTTTTCTAGCATAATGAATAAAAAATCAGAAACACTTAAAATACCATACATATATTTCAGGTCTGTTAAAATAAAGTTTTATGCATATGGATTATGTAAATATCTTGTGGAACTTTCAGTGGAGGCATTTGAGGTAAAGATATTCTCAGAAACACAAAATATAAAAAATAGAGGTTGTTTACTTTTGATTTTTTACAAGTTTTCTAATACTTTTATACAGAAAGAATGCCAGCTGAAAAGAAGAAATTATGGGGGAAAAAGACTGTAATACATTTTAATGAAAGACTAATTTTTAAAGCATATATATTACATACTGTAAATTCTTTTTCTTCCATTGAGAATACATGCATGTGTAAGCATAATTCTTTATTTCGAACAGCCAAATTTTTGCTGAATCCCTCATTTGTGATTGCTGCCAGGTAGATTAAATTCTAACTCCATCTAATCTCAGCCATAAAGGAGCATGGAGGCTGTTCAGGAAACACTTCTACATTATCCTCTGGTTAGCATATGGACTTCTATTGCCACTTGTCATTCATCGTGTATTTATTTTAAGAATATCTTTTAGAATTTTCTGTCACAGGGAATCCTGTAGACCATTGAGATGTCTATACTACATTACAGTACAAAAAAAAAAAAAAAAAAAAAAAGAGAACATAATATGACTGAAAGTGCGGATACATCTGCAGTACAAGCTAGCAGAGCTGATATACATCTTACAACTGTTAGCTATTATTTTAACTATGAAATCATCTGCTGGAAAAATGTCCTGTTTTGAGTTGCTTTTCCTTTCATAAGGTAATGGCACACCAAACACCAACTAAGATAGCAAGAAGCAGACTGAACTATTCCTATTTCCTTTGCACTACACCTGCCTCTCTGGATGGTCCTAGAAACAGGAATGGGACTCCAGAAAAAGGAAGATGCCCTGAATATAAATAAAGACTACACTGACTATTTCCCAGTAATTGTTTTGATGTCAAAGCAAATGCTCAACTTATGTTGTTTGACAATACTGTTCACTCTTTTTGATCTGTGAAAGACAATTTTCTAACCAAATATTTGCATTTATTTGATTAATGGATGCTTGCAAAATCCATATTTTGTCAACTGTCTTTCTCTGTTGTATACCATCTATTTAAGTGTGTTTTTTCCTTGGCAATTCATGATTTATTTTGCTGCTATTGCATACATTGTGCAGTTAGTCTCCCTCACCTGTTTAAGAATATGAGGGGTATAGTGTCCTAGGGATGATGCTAGCAAAAGAAGAGTAATTAATAAATTAACATAACATGCATTGTATCACTGGAGAGGAACCACTCCAGATTTTGTGGACTTAGTTAAATTTATTATATGAAAAGCAGCTTTCATGTGACTTTGTTAACATCTCTTGCTCTTATACAATCAGAATTTTAAACTTCCGGTTTGTGATTTGTGTTAAAGATAGAGATATAGTTTCAATGAGATTTAAGAAATTATTTGAAAGCTGTCAGATCTTGCCTTGTCCTGAATCAGCTTGTTTTCCAGAAGCAGGTGTTTAGTACCTCCCAATCATTAGTCTTTTATCCAGTTGTGTCAAAAAACTGAAAAAACTCTCCAATCTGTAAAGGGCTCTGGGCACTCACACTGTTAATCTTTCATTTGCAAGTCTTGACAAAAGTGAGTTGACAATTTTATGACCTTACTGGTGACTCTGAATGAACAGATACAACCATAAAAACCACATCCTTTGGAGAAACATTTATTTTACCTGTACAGCAATCATTTAATTTTTCTGTTGACCAGAATGGAGTCACTGTTTTCCATGACGGTGTGTGCTATATGAGCAGAACAGATAAAAGCAGAGAAAATTATTGAATGGACAGCAAAAACATATAACCACCTAGGTCTAAGGACTTCAAACCTCAGTATTCTCATCATGTAACTCACCAGTTTAAGCTTACTCTTTCACTGTCATGCTGGTAAGGTATTTAATGCATCCATGCAGATATTTCTGTATATTTCTGTACAGTCTGCTTTGCTTAAGCAGACATGAGATATGTCTGCTTCTTACTTCATCTGCATATTATCTGTAGCAACAGGCTCCTCAGTTCAATGAAGTATTTTGAAATTATGACAGCACAAGTTGTGTCAATAAGAAAATGTTTTAATTTCTTATTTGCACTTTTATTTGTTACAGAATATTTTTTAAAATATCTATATGTCATGCTTCAATTTATAAAATCATTAGAAAGGCTGTGTACCACTGTAACTGGAAAAAAAATCAAATATATATATTTCTGCATTATAAATTCAATCTCTAATGAAGTGCTCTTTATTGCTTTTCAGATCCATTTATTTTGCTGTATTTCTTGGTACTTGTGCACCTTTCAGGAAATTCCAGTGAGCCAGTACTACTGAGAAACAACAAATCATAGCACAGGGACAGGAGTGAGCCATGCCAAACCACCCAAATTTAGGTTCTTGCTCTAACTTGCAGTTAGAGCAAGTTTGAAGGAGAAGATGTCCTGTTTTCCTGTGTTTACGTGCAGCGGAGGCTAATCTTGTGTTGAGACATGAGCAAAAATAGCAGAACCCTTGTCCCTTGTTCTTCCCTTAGTCCTCCAAAAACATGTGCATTGTTCACTTTATAGTGTATTGTCACAATTCTCTCCTGGCTTCTGCATCTTGCTAGATTGATATTCCCACAGGAAACTGGAGAAATCCTCCAACATTACCCTGAGAATGATAGGTGTGCTACAGTGAGGGCTCAGAAGGTAGAGCTTAATGAGAAGGAAGCAAAATGTCAGCAAATCTCTGCCAGAACGTCTATGCTATCTACAGGAGGAAGTAAATGATGGGGAAGAGGGATAAAATACATTTATTTTTTGCTGCAAGAAAGGCCAGAGATGACCTTATCCTAGGTTACTAGGATGTGCTCAAAAATGAGACCTCCATAGCTCTCAAATACTAAAAGTTCACTTTTTTTTTTTTTTTCTGTTATGAGGAAAATAATAAAGCTTTTGAAGAGGCCTAATGCAGCAAAAATATATTAGCAAAGGACATGACATCAGAAGAATTTGAAATTTATTTAGGGGAGGCAAGGAAATATAACCTGATATTGGATGAAGGAGCAAGAAGATTTAGACAAAATTTGCCAATGTATGCCACCCTCTCTCCAAAATATTTACCAGACAAACTCAGAGTACTTTATAAATGTGACACTGATTCATAAGTTATATTTTGCTTATTTTACAATGAATAGATATAGACATATATTCTAAACATATAAAAGAGATTTAGATGTAAATACTTATCTTTCCTCATCAAATAAGTCCCAAGCAATTCTAACAAGCTATTTTAAAAATATGTCATTTGGCAGTATCACACAATATGCTGAAAGATGATAAATTGATATGGTTTATTCATTAAGAAAATGAATGGCAACTATCTACTGTATCTACTGCAACAGGTAAAGCTGAAAACTAAACCAAAAAATATATAGATTAACTCAAAATGATAACACCTTCACAGATAAACTGAATTCTACATTTTTAGACATCTTTTGGATCATTCGAAGTCTGGAGCTTGCCACCATTATTTCAACTCAAATAATAAATTTGGAAACTGCTATGTATTATTGTAAGGTGTATTTTTAACTGGGGGTCACTACAAGGTAAAGACAAGGAGTAGTACACAAGTTGACCTGCCACAGGAATTCCCGATAAAACCCCAGAAGTTGAGTCAGACACAATCACAAGATCTGGAATCTGCAATAACAAACTGTTCATATATCTACCTGTCAGCCGTCTTCCTCTAAGGGAGGGACACAAGGTCACTGAAATGGCCACTTTCCATCCCTTGTTTTTACTGGACATATAGTGGGTAAATGGAGGATTAAATATTTACAGGAAAATACTTATCCTTGAGGACTAAGTGATTTAATTTCAAATGGTTTTTAGTTAGCTTTTTTGGGCTTTTTTGCAAGTTCCCATAAAAAGTAATAAGCTAATCAAGGAAATACATTTAGTACTCTTCTCAAGAGTATTTCCACTCTCTACGGTATTTCCAAGTTTAATTAAAGGAATTTGTTTCAATTACATAAGTCAGGTATTAATTTTTTTAATAAACTGAAATGAGAATGTGTGGAAGGAAAGACAGAATCACAAAAATGGAAGATGGATCACTGAGTTCAGCAGAGCAGTTCTGCCTGGAACAGTACAATACGTATCATCAAGTGTATGTCATGTACGAGCAGTACCGCTACCATCTCAGTACTATTCCCTTAGACATTTAAAAAAGTATCTCAAATGCCTAGATCCAAAAATATTTTAGTTTAGGATACTTTAACATAATTATGTCTGTGGGTATTCCAGTAATAAGAGAGGTAACATTTATTGTCTAATAACAATGGCTAAATGGATAGGTAATGTTAGGTAGCCATGTCACAATGTCAAACTCCCCGAACTTTGTTACTCTCAGTTTTCTGAAATGGTTGAATGTTGAAACGGTTAGAATCAGACATCTTTATCTGTATTGGATAATTTGAAAGGGAAAGTGTATTTGTATATTCCAGGTATGTTGTGAAGCAATACTTCCATGGGCCAACAAAAGAACAGAAATGATTGTATTGCTTTGCCTGTGCTCCTACCCCTCACCCAATCTGGATATTTTGCAGCCTCATATTTATTTATCAGTGCCACAGCTGGCTTTAGGAAAGTGCTATTCTCATTTTTCAGGGGCAAGGAGGGAACTGTGGACTACCCGGGTTCACACAGGACATCAGTGCAAGAACAGGCACTGGACCTCTATTCTCCTGAGCCACAGCACTGGCACTCTGACAACTGAACCCAACTTCCTTTTCTTGGAGCCTGGACAGGACACGAAATGTATTCATTTGGCAAAGGGTGAGGGGAACCCCTGTATCCCTTCCTTATTTTGTTTTTATTTGGGAGGGGACAGCTGGAGTTCTCATGCAGGGCAAGGTTATATAAACTTGATGACAAGTAACCACATGTTTTTCAGCATTTCCTAAAGTTTGTAAGGGGTGAATTCCAGACAGAGCACAGAATGTCACTATGCAAAAAGTCACACCAATGCTTTTACCAAAGTATATAATAAATATTAATCATAATTCATTTTCGGTCACTGTGCATTTCTATGTACTATAATTTATCTTCATATGCATCTAGTATATCTGTAAAGGTAAAAGAAGCAGCATGAACAGCACATGTTTAATAAAAAGGTTTTTTTCCTTCTCCATTTTTTTAACCTAGTTTTATAAAAATACATTAGAAAACATATCTAGAAGCTTTTTATAGTTGAGAGAAAGGTCCATTGTTTTGAATGACTTCATGATCATACTATTTATAAAACAGAATTTGTTTTCCTGAACTTCTGAAAAATATGTCTTCCTGGTTAAGTTAATTTTATGTGCATGTAATATATTGCTGTTGTACCAAAATAGAGTATGGTAGTAATATTTTATCATACTGATCAGTGTCAGTATTTTTTCTTGTTAGTTCTGTTGAAGTGTTGTCTCCAAAAAAAGGAGACCAGAGGTTCTTTGTGGGAAAATGTATATTTTTCTCATATACAAAGTGTGGGTCTCTATTACTTTTGTAGATTTCACACATTTTTGGGATTTAAAAAATTTCATTAATTTTCTGCATTTGAAGAAAGATGCAGAACATTCTAAGTGTAATTGACTTCAGGTTTCCTATGAACCTGATAACTCTGGTTTTACAACCCAAGGTATATCTTGGTAGTGCTTTGTGTTTCTTACTTCAAACCAAATTGATTGGATGCTGACGTGTATTTTTGTGAAGCAGTTTGTGCAGTGTGCTTTGCAATGAGCTGAATTTAAGTAGCAGTTGATAGCAAATGTGAAATAGCAAAAAACAACAATGTGGAGAATAATTATTTTCCTATCTAAGTTTGTCAGCTCTAGAATGAGCTTAAAGCAGAAAATATTTTTCTTTTGGAAGTGCACTGTGCGTATCACAGCAGATGGTGGAACTAAGGGGCAAAACCAAAACATGCTTAATGCCTTATAGTCATCTCTATCTTGGTTTAGTTATTATACATATAAAACTTCTCATAAAGAAGATTTTAAAGGCAGGAGAGGGAAGCAGGAAAAATTTTAAGACAATTGCAAAACAAAAATAATTTGATAATCAGCATGATTTTTTAAATTCCACTTTGTTTTATCAAGTACAGAAAATTCCATATTAAGACCATATTTGTTGTATATAGAAGAAAAGTGGATAGAAGAAATTCTGAAGAACTGCACAGGGAAGGAAGGGGATTTTAGAAAACTCAAATAGTGGTGAGAGAGGGGGAGTTATAAACTGTAGATTATTTTTAAAATTAACATTTTCTTCTTTGCGGAAAACAGAGGCAACAGTTCTGTCACTTAAATTTAGCCCTGGTCACCGTAGTTACAGGCTGATCTTTCAGTTGTTGTAAACATGTCTCTTGAATGGTAGAAACTTCTAAGTCAGCATGAAAAACAGTACACCAAAAGTACGAATTCCCATTGTGGAGAGCATGCATTACATTCATCCTTCAATCAGAACCAATAAATGCAAGAGGGAAACCAGAAAAACATCAACCTTCCACAGAACCTGTTGTGCATTTTCTACAGCATTTTCATCAGCGTGTGGGATTTTGCGTAGCTGCTGATAAATGATACTGACCAGTATCATTTGTAATGTGTATCATGTGTAATTTTTGGATTTACATTGTGACTATTCAGTGAAGTAAATGCTGTCACTTTCACACACACTTTCACACTATTACATGTCATCCTACATATCATTAACTTTTCATTTTGGTCCACTTCAGAAAACAGTACTGGCCTGGTGTCACCAAAATAAATGTGGATGTTTAAATATGACAGAAGCATTTTCTTCACAGAGAACACTCTCAGACTTCTATAATCTACAAGTCACTTCTTAAAACTGACAAAACCAAACTTTCCTGTGATGATATCCAGTTATGTTCAGTTCATAGTATGAAACCAGAAGTTAGTATCTACCCAACTGGACCATAAAGAATTTTTCAGTAGGGTGCTACCCAGTCTCTTTGAAAGTTCATTTTGTTCATAAATAATTCATAACAATACTGATTTAGAGAACAATACTGATTTAGAGAACCTGGAGGTAAATACCATCATCTCCAAGGAAATCATATGAAGAAAGGTATCCATCTTTTTCATACATGTTAGCCTTATCCTTAAATGCAAATTTATTATTTTGATTGTGCTAGACCTTCATCCTTGTGATCCTTCTATCAGAGATATTTGAGGACTTTCTTTTTTTTTTAAGAGGAAAATAGGAAATTATAAGGAAATGCTAATATTCATACCAATTAATTCATTTCTGATCTTTCTTGGTCTTAATGCACTTACACAATATGTTCACATTGTCAAGTCAGTAGATTTGAATTATTATACTTGTGGATAGAAACTATTACCAGCAATCTAAGCACCAACAAAGTAAAACAGTACCTACATTCATCTAAACATACTGTGTTTTACTAGACCATAACAAATTAAATGGGAAGAAATTATGGATTCTTACAACTACTTTCTCTCGTAACAACACACTGTTCTGAGCCCTGTAGTTTCTGGTAAGTAATGTCACAGAATTGGCTTCCTCAGTAATATTGGACATTATAGTTAAGAGAAACACAAGCATGGAAAAATAACATCACCTAGCATCACCTGGCATATTCTTTGGTCTGTCAGTCATCTTTTCTGAACGATGAAATCTGGTGGTCCTTACCATGTTGCACTATGCAGAGTGACTGCAGTAGCCTTCATCTCTCTAGCATCACTTAAAAACAAATTCTTATTAGCATTCTGCTACTGAATATGTCAGAAGTCATTAAATGTAGCCAAGCAACTGCATGTAGCTATCCCTTCCTTCATGTATTCAGTGTTTTTTGGTAGGTCTATCCACGTATCAAATTTATGAAACTGTAATATTAATCAATAATATTCTTCATGCATCATCAATAGCAATCTCATAGGCTAGCACAACCCATAGGTTAGAATAAATTAAGTGATAACTTCCCTGATGAGATGGAATCAAGGTGGATTTCTAGAATTCTGGAAGAACATTATTTTTCTAATGGTTAAGGCTGATTTTTTTTCCACATTGAAAACATAGAGATATGGGAGTGAGAGAATGTGCTGTCATCAGTTTGGAGGGTAGTAATAAGTCTATTATTAAAATACTGTTCAGGAAGAAATTTTATGTTTTAATGTAATTACTGGTGGTTATACAAAGAACCATCCACTGTATTTATGAACACTGTGAAAAATGGGATCAGGTTTTCTGGAACTCCATTTATAATGACTTTGTTGAACTCAGGTTAATTATGAGAGAGGCCCATCTAAGAGAGAAGGCACACCACAGAACAAAAGGGATCAATTTTTTCGTCTACTGTTTGAATTTCATCCTTTCTTCTTTCATCTGTTTTCGTCTTATGGAAGTGATTATAAGTGCTAATGAGACATTTGATCTTGCTTTAGGCCGTCATTTTCTGGTTAACACAACAGAGCATCTATTTTGGTATTATAGGAAGTCAGCAGGCTGGGGTCACATATTCTTTTCTCTTATACCTACCTAGTTGCAGCAATCCTTTTTCTGGTACCCAAAATACTTATTGCACTATTTTATTTTTATGTCTGCAGCTCTTATATGAACTCCTCATCACTAATTTATGTCAGGAAAAGATATAACTCTTACAGGTGTTTCCAATTTTGAAGCCAGTCAGAAGTATTTGAAACTTTTTTTTTTTTTTTTTTTTTTTTTTTTTTTTTTTTGGGGGGGGGGAGCTAATTCGAGTCGAGTTGAAAAGTACAGATGTGTTGCTTAGTTCAAGGTACTAGTGGTGACTGATGAGCAGAAGTAGCATTTGAACCTGGGACCCAATGAGTACAGTTCAATAGATTGAGGCATCCTTCTAAAGAGAACAATACTATTTAAAAACATGATTTCTTTCATGACTTAATTCTTCAGAAACCATAACCAAACCTGGCAATTCTGAGCCATTCTTTTCATCAGTCTTATTTATCAAAAGAAAGCCACGTTTTTTTGGGCCTGTGTTCCTCAAGTGCTGATCATTATGTATAATAGACAGCATTGCTTGTATTTCATAGTATAATAGACAGCATTGCTTGTATTTCATAGTACACCCAGTGGAACTGGGAATGCTACTGAAATTTAAAGGAAGCACCCTTGAGAAGACCCAAGGTATGTGCACCAGGAAAACCCCAAATATTTCATCCATTAGGATGAATTTTGTTTACGAGGAAATAACCCTTGTTAATCACTACTGCTCTTTCATTATGGTACAATCAGTTTCTCGCTGCTAACTTGAATGTGGATCTCTTCTAGTGCCTACTTTCCATAAATTAAAATTGGTGCCAATTAGCCATTTGTAGGAGACAGACTTGTGATACCTTTTCAAGAAATAAACACATGAGAACACTGAGCCTAATTAGTGGAAATACTTTCCTACAATACACCTGTTCTAGGTAATACCAATAACTTGTACAAACACTCTTGCTCTGAGATTGACAGCAAATGCTGCTAAGTATGTCTGTATATGCATAGACTGGTAGTCAATGAAATGTGTTCCAAAGTCTTACTAAAAAGCAGAATAGTATTTGAACGTGCCTACTGAGTAGGCAAAAACAAGTTCATGAGATGCCTTCTTTTCTCACACCTAATATTGGAGAAACTTTGTGTTTACCTTAAAAATAGTTTTTACTAGAACACTCGGAGCATTCAAAAATCAGAAAAAAACCCCTCTGGGCTTTGTTTTTGATATGTGGAGAAAGGAGAATAGGCCTAGAGAGAAAAGAATAAATATCTCATACTAAATCTTTAAAAGCTGGTGGTTTGTCCAGCATTTTCCAGGGCTTTTTCCCCCAAGTCTGCAATTGAAAAATCACCAAATATTTGTCAATTCCTTATTTGGGAGCACGTTTTTAAGCACTGGATTTTTAAAAACCTGATTTTAATTCTGTGACTGAACACTGTTGTTTAATTGGATGACTGTGATCTTTAAAATCAGGCTTCCAATATAATAAATTATAAGCATGAATTTTCCTTATGTGATGAACCATTATAGTTACTTGATGAATATTTCAAGTTACAAAATTTCAAAGAAACTTTAGATTGAAAAAATTAATTCTGACGTAAAGACATTTTGAAATTCTTTCAAACGTTTCAAATATCTCTAATATTATAAATATTTCATTAAATACGTCTGCTAAGAAACATAAAATTCCTGAAATAGAAAGACAAAGCAAATATAAAGAACATCAAAGCATGTTAATAAAGCTGAAATGAAAATGTACAGAAATCCTGTTTTTCTGATTATCATGCAGGAGCATGTAAAACTGAGGAGTAGAATGTAGAGCCACTTAGTGCTCTTATTATTCTTAACTTTACCTTTATGTAGTTATACAGGAATTAGTAGAGACATGCATAATGTTAGCTCCCGTAAAAACCGTCAATCCTACAAAAAACTTATCCCTTTAGGTGACAAATAGATTAATTAATTTTATGCAGAGTGTAACTGCTAAACACAGTTATTGAAGATTACCTTCAGGATCTAGACTCACATTAACAAATCATTAAGTTTTAAAGTGTTTTAATGTTTTTTGGATATGTTAGATTTTGTTAAGTCTACTTACAGGAGTGTTAGGGAGGAGAGGACACATATTTTTTAAACTGGACAAGTTTCTCACACATGCTGTCATATTTAGAATACTGTTTCCTGACATAGCACTTTTTTGCTCCTTCAGAATATGACTACACATTTCAGTAGTCTTCAAATTCACAGGCACATGTCAGTTTCACCAGCTGCTCATTAGTTTGTGTATTTTAAAGAAGGTAGGGAAATGCGGAGAGCTTGTTTCTTATCGAGTGAATCAAGCGTGCAGCGTGAAGGTAATAAAGAGGAAATATAATGGGTTAAGAGGAGAGAACTCCTACACTTAATTCCTTCCTGTTAGATGAGTTCCTTCACAAGAGTGTGATCCTTGTAATGTACACATTAATAGCAGCGTTTCTTATTTTAAAAGAGCTGTGATTCATTGTATGGAGGTGGAGAGTACTGAGCTTTTGCATGTTAACAATTTTAGAAGAAGAAAAAACCCCTTTTTTCTTTGCCTTTGCATTTTTGGTAGAACTTTATGAGACAGAGTATTTAAGCATGATGGTTAATTTTATATCAATTTGATGCTGCTACCAGTTACTTTCTACTTCTGCAGGCTGCTTACTCTGTCACCGAGTATTAGATGTATTACCCACAGAGCAGTAATTACATTTGACACATAATTATTATGGTTTTGATGACAAGAAGGCCTTTTCTTTTCCTGCTTTCATAACATATACTCCTGAAAGTGCTGGCTGGCTGAATACAGTTAGTTTAAAAGCACTTGGATTTAAATTGAACCCCGGGACAAAAAAAGAAATGAAAAGAAAGAGCGAGCACATTTGAAAATTCCAGATGATCTCACACAGTCGATTTTGAAAAGGAAAGAAAGCCTTTAAGTGTTGTTAATGCAAAAGGAGAAAGAGCTGCCGGGCTGCAGCCATGCCAGATCCCCAACAGGAAAGGAGTGCTTTTAAAGTTAATAAACTGAAGGTTTGGAAAAAACGGAGGCTCCTGGCAAGGCCATATAAACTACACAAATGAGTTTCTAATCTTGCCACATGGGCATTTTTCCAACTCTGCACTCTGAGTCACCCCCAGCTGCAGGCCTGGATGAGCAGTTTAATAATCCTTAGCCCTTTTTTTCCTTAAATGATCAGCATCAGAGTATCGTGTTTCTGGAGCCTGGAGGCTGTGTGGTATTCAAATAGGGTGAGCTCTTGAAATTCCTCCAAACCTACCTGCAGCTGCCTCTGCCTCTGCTGAGGTTAGAAAAGGTGGACTTGCAAACTTTGTAATTTGCCATCATCTTCTTCCTCCCTCATCTCCTCTTGATTTCTCACTGTGTGCATGGGGCAAAGCCAGGCTGGGAGGATGCAAAGTGTTCTTCCTGTCTTTTTTTTTTTTTTTTTTTTTTTTTTTTTTTTTTTTTTTTTAAATAAAAGTTAACAAGGCATGGACGGGGTAATGTCAATGCTAGGAACCCTTCTCTGGGAATTGAGTGGTTGTGAAGGAAACCTGAGCAGTAAATGATGACCTGACTTCCTCCTTGGATCCAAAAGCTGAGCCATCAGAACCAGGGAAGCCTGACGTAAGGGTATCCCTCCTATGATATGAGGTCTTCAATCAGTGCCGAGACAATGATAATTAAATTAATGTACTATAAAGCAGCTCTAATTTTAGCCCCGTTTGTTATTGTAAGAGTTCGTAGGGAAGGGCAGAGGGGGAGGTGAAGGCGGCTACAAGTGACTAATGCTGCATTTCACCCTCCTGAGCCATATTTAGTGATGTGGAATATAAACATAGGCTCTCGGTACAATTTTTTCCTATTTGACTTCTGTTTCCTTTCTTCTGTTCGCTCTCCTAAAGATAGCTGCTGACAGACAGGTATTTATTTATAGCTGGTTCAGTGTGGCCGGCGCGCCCGGCTCCCCTGGGGAGATCCCTGCATTTGGCGGCTGTTGGACCATTCCCTGGCCCTGTCCCTGTCCCTGTCCATGTCCCCATCCCTGTCCCTGTCCCCGTCCCCGTCCCTGTCCCTGTGCCCGTCCCTGTCCCCTGTCTCTGTCCCTGTCCCTGTCCCTGTCCCGGGCCACCACCACCCGCCTTTCCCGGGATCCAGGGCCTGGACTGGCTGCCCGCCGAGGCCCGGTCAGTGTCCCCAGGATGTGGCGGTTGTCCCTCTTTGCCATTGGATTTATTGGGAGTCAAAGTTTGAGTTAATGATCCGCGTGAGGTGGGTTTTGTGTACATCCATGGCATTCTGTAAATCCCGAATTCTTTTTCTGCAGCGAGTCCGCACAAACATATTAAACTGCAATTCTCTGGGGCTGTCGGAATTGCAGACCAGCCTGAGGCATGGCAGTATGATAAAGTTTTCAGGCCCTGTTTAGTTAAGGCTGAAAATCTGGGACCCAGCCAATCTATACCACTCAGGGCTCTTTTCACAGTCCAAAATGATTTGGCTTAAACATTTCCAACTGTGATGAGGTCTCATTTCAGTGATTATACAGTCATTCACTTTTCCACATCAACATCAAAGTCATTAACAACTGAGTATTATTGCATTGGCTGGAATTCAGTTAAGGACTAGAGGGATGTTGCTCTTTATTAAGATAAATCATTGCCTTGGTTATGTCACCCATGAAATAATCAATTTACTGTGTTGGTTAATTTCCTCCCTCTTTGATCTGTGAATTAAATTCAGCAGATCATTGTTCCACATAACTGCAGTGGAAAGGATGCTTTAAAATAAATGCACCACATTTTCTAATGGTACAAGTCTGGTAACTGTGTAAAACAAGACTGGGTGTGGCCTGATTTATTTCAACAGTTTTCTTTGAAAGCTTCAGGGGAAAATGAACCAGTAGCACCAATTTGCATGATATTTCCTCAGAATTCCTGAGGAATGAACAAGAGGAAAGAGAAAAGCCAGCAGAACTGAGTCCTTCAGAGGAGTTAGGCTGATTGCCATACCAAATGAAAATATTTCTATCAAAGTGTAAGGCTATTTCTTGATAGCCTTCATCAAGTGTAAGGCTATTTCTTGATAGCCTTTTGCTTACTGAGATGCTTACTGTAAGGATATTTTTCCCAAAAATCCTACTCATAACAAGCCAATTATTAAAAAAAAAAAACAAACAAAAAACTGCACTGATAGTGATCGATATTCTAATCTCCTTTTGCATTGAACTATGCATTCTGAAATTAATCTACATGTATAAATAAGTCCACGTTGACTGTGGAAATCACTATGCCTATCAATGAGAAACTGGTGATGAAGAGCTAAAGCCCCAACCTGAGTCTTCATTTTGCAGAATTTCACAGCAGTGTGAAAGAGATTCAAGTCTCACTTTTCTAATAATAAACTCTAACTTTCCACAGATTAAATAATCCATTCTAATTAAAAGCAACACAGATTTCTTCACTATTTCTCTAATGTAAGTTGAGATCCATGCCTCTAACACCTGAGCTCTTCTCACAAGTATGTCCTCTAAACTCAAGACTATGATCCATCATGAGCTTTGAAAAATAAGAACAGCATGTGATGTGGTTTTAAGAAATTGATCTAAGCTTATGTTATAAAATGTGCCTAATATTCTCCTAATGATAGCATTGCTGGGCTGGGCTGGCCAAGGCTGGATACACCTCCTTGGCCAAGTCCACTGCTGCACTTCCCAAACAATTTTGCAATGGTGCCACATCCCCAGTGTTAGGCACATAAACCCCTCATGTTGCAAAAGCCGCTCAATCTTTGAAGGAAGAGAGTGTACAAATTTGATGAATTATGTTATTACCCAATCTCTCACAATCGTATTGCTAAGGTTACAGTAAAATGGTCAGCATCTAATTTTGTTAGACTTTGACGCAAATGGCATGTAGGTTTCTGGTTGTACACAAGATACAGAATTTCTTCTAAATTTTTTACATCTTAAAGCTATATTTATATAATCTAAAAGATTCTAGAACATGTGTTAGTGAGAAGAAATGCTATTATTTTTGAAAGAAAATGCATATGAAAATACTATTGCTAAAATAGTTGAACTAAAATTCCTGATTGAACTAAAAAAAAATCACTTTATTTGCTAACTCCAATTCCCATTACACGAGTAAAACATTTTCACTAATTCTCGGGTCAAAGTCACGAATTAGAGTAATGGATTAAGAAGATATAATACTATTTCATTATAAGAATAACACGCCCAATTCACTTAAAAATAATGAAAGCTGATTGCAGATTTGTTTCTATAGCAATTACTTAGAGTGTTTCTCCTCACATTTAACAAAAATTGTGGGTGATTTCATGAAAGAAAAACAATTTGCATTAACAAATTACTTTAGTGCATTTGAAAGTCATCTTCATGAAACAAAATATACCCTAGTTGAGTATGCAAAAGAATGAACACTAATGAAAGTTCAAAGTTAGGACTACGTAGAAATTAATGGTAAATCAGCCAGAATATTCAGAATATGTGAGGAAGCTTAGTATTGAACAGTTAATTGCAACTTCAGTGAACCTGATTAATGCACATGACAATTCTATGTTGCTTATGAATCTTCTCACTTAGCAATCAAATTACTATTTTCTAATTAATTGCATTTGTTAGTTTCTCCTTGTCAGTTGTTTCATATTCATGGTCCTTTTGCCATTAGTTTCCATTTCTAAATGAATCATTCTAAAAGCAGAAAGTGAAAACATTGTTATTCTTCGAGCGTGATTTCTTATTTTGTTGACATGAATGCATAGTAACTGCAAGTTTCTTCAAGCTGTTGTGGAATATTTATTTTTTAGTTGCCATGAGGTCATACACTTGGAGTTTTAAGATGACAGAAACTCCTGGTGGAGTTTTGAACACATTTAGCTTTTGTAATTCTGCTTCAGGCAGTAGCAGGCAAGTTAAACAATCACTGATTGACTTTTATTAAGCGATCTGTAAGGCTGATAGGCTCAGGAATGCAACCTATAGACAGATTCTTGAAATACAGCCGAGACAGGAATCTTAGAGAAATTCCAAAAATAGGAGGTAATACTCTTCTTGGAAACTATTTTTTTTCTCCCTCAGATAATATTCTTTACTTTATAAGATTTTATTTTTCTGCTTTTTATTTGAAAAGTTCATCAATAAATCTATGATTATTAAAAAAAACCCAAATTACCAATCACAAGCCTATGCTATCTTACATGGAAAAAAAAAAATAAAAATAATAAAAATTCCGCTAAGGTAACCGAAGAATTAAAGTTAAAATGTTAACTTATGTAAAATGAACCCCAGAAGAAGATGCTGCACGGTGAGGCTCCTGATCTGTCCTTGGATTATCCCCTTGCTCTGGAGTAGCCTGTAGCCAAGCTGTACTGGGCATACATTTCTTTCCTTAGTGAGCAACTCCATTCAGCTCAACAAAAAGGTTGAGAGGAAGAGACCAGAGTTACACCTTTCCCTAGGCTAGCCACCTGTATAGGGTGGCTAGAAACACAAAAGCACAACCCTGCTATAGAACACATTCTCCCATCCCCAAGGTAGTTTTCATAGTTATTCCTCATATACCATGGTCTCCCTTGAAGGATTAGAGCTGTACAAGCCAGTTCCTGGTTGTATAAACCATATGTGATATCATTGATTTTGATGCCTGTGCAATCTCAATTTTTTTGTTTTAAAGAATTGTTTTGGATTTATTAAATACATGGCATTTATTTAATTACTAGCACTTGTAAATAAAATAAATTTCTCCTATGAACATATAGTTACCATCATATATTCTAAGAGCAAAAATGTAATTAGTGATTTGGGTTTTATGCCTCTTATTTTTCATTTTGATGTCAAAAAGCATCTGTCATACTGTTTGGTCCAGCAAGCATTCATGAGTCCCTAGACTGAAGCAGCAGTTCTACAGTTTTGAAGGGCTTATAAAGACAGCCTCAGGACCTCTAAGTGCATTTACACACGGGACACCAAACACATTAGTGGAATTGATGTCAAAGAAAATGCTTAACATTCTTAAAAAACAGAGGTACAGCAGGGTCTGGTAAGTCTAGTCTGTGTTCTCTGGACCAAAAGAATGCTCATGATGGATACTTCTTGCCACTTCTGTAATCAAACTTTTGAGTAGTATTCCTTAGCATTGGAGCTCTACTGTTAAAGGTCCACAGTGGTGTACCAGAAAAAAGAAAACCAGACAAATTTATCTAAGCATTTTCATTAATTGTTAAGATGACCTTGCTGATGAGAGGTAAAGACTCAAATTTTGTCCGTAACTGAATCAGAACGGAAACTGCGCAGATATGAAGGCCTTCAAATTTATAGTTATTTAAGCCTCCATCCCTTTTAAAACCAAAAGTTGAAACTAGATCAAACTTAATTGCTGAAATTTTTAACTTTTTTTTCCTTTTATTTGTCAAAAGAGGGCATCTAGTGTGGCATACACTAGAGCTCATACAATTTGATATTTGACTGCACTAGCATGTATTGTGCTGGGAGCTGTGGGTACAGCAGGGATCCTCCACATCATTGAAATTATCTCTGAAACATACAGTAAAATCTGTTATACTTATTTTTGTTTTTTGTTTTAATTCGGCCAACTGTGTCACTTCCTAAAGTGCGCTGTATGAAGATCCTGCAACATGCAGTGAAAATATATAGGTATATAGTTATTTGTGAATAATATATCATACACAGTAACTACTTCTGAAGAGCTTAATCAGTTTTAATAGGCATCTTTTAATTCTGCCATTCTTTTGTGTTGATACAGGCCACAACTGCCAGCAACATTCTTCTATACTCTCACGAAACACAGATCAATTACAGCATATCCTTTTAAGAAGTTTGAAATAAACTATGCTAAGTATATTCAAAATGTTCCAAATATGTTATGCCCACTGCCAGTTTCAATACCTGTAAATTATCCTGTTTTGCAAGTTATTGCCTATTGCTATTCACAGACTATATGAATAAACTTTTAGCTTTCATTCATTCTAGGCTCTGGAGCCTCTTGATGGCAGCTCTGGGAAACAGCCTTTGGGCTGAGGGCTGCCCCCTTCATTTTTTGAATGCTCTACACAAGGGATGGTTCTTGGGGTTGCTATCAATATGCTGCAGGGTAAGTGCCCCCTTCTGTGGGATGCTTCTGGGGGGCTGTTATCATTGGGCTCCAGCTTTAACACCTCCAACCCACTGCAAAGCTTTCCTCTGTAGCTGTTATCAGTAGGCCTCAGAGTTAACTTACCATCACCCAAGTAGGCAGTTTACTGGAATGGCTGTTTTTTAAGTCTCCAGAGTGAAAACAATGCCCGAAGTCTGGAGGAGCTGCCATCAGTAGGGTCCAAAGCATCATCTAAACAAAACTTAAATGATAACTTTGCACTGATACAGAACACAGAGGAAAGCAGGAGGAAAAAAAAACAGGATGCAGAAGATTCAGGTGAATGTCACCAAGAACACAAGAACTGGTTAAGCCTCATCAACTGATGCTGGTATTTCTAACATAATCCAACATGAAATGTGATTAGGCAGCTGCACTGGTAATGTATTAACTCTTTAGTCTTCTCAGTATCTGCTTCACTTGTGGTAAGAGACCAAGCTCATATACAGTTTTCTTAGTGTATCGAAAACATCAAGTGTTATGAAAACTACTGGTTATACTTCATGAGTACTTGACTAGTGGGAGAAAATTCTATCTGTGTGTGCCTTTGAAGTTTAAGTACCCTTCACTCTACGAATCAGCTTGTGTTAAAGGACTTTTATGTCTTCTAAACTGGTTTGCCACTCCATTGTTTTACCTCGCTCACAGCATCTCCATTCGAATCACAATTTATATGCTTCAGAATGTATTTCCTAATACATGCTATATTAACCACAGCCCACGTAGCACAGCAATGAAAGAAAATCTATAAGGGTCTGAAACCACAAAAATTTGGAGACTAAAAACATTAAAGGGTCACTAAACAAAGGATTATTAACAAAGAGTCATGAAATCTGGGGACAGAAAACCCTGACGGGAGCACTCATAGTGGAGGCTTAGACATTCACATGCTACTGGCAAAATCAGAATTATGAAACTCAACTCTGTCCAACCCTCCCAGAAAAACCTTGAAAGAGTTCATGTGCTCCTGAAGCATCAACAGTGAAAATTCTGGTGACCATGAACTCCCAAAACAATTTGGAGAAGTGGGCATTAAAGGGAGACCTGCTTGAAGACACTAGTAGCATCTGAGGAATAATGCAGACCCTGGAGGCCCCCAAATGAAGAGGCCAGAACAACTGAGATAATTGATAGCTTTGCTCTGTCCCTCCTCTCTAAAAGTAAGACCGTAGCACAGAGACCATGGAAAAGCATAAAAAGATACAAAGCACAAGCTGGGCATTGGACACTGTCAACTCCCCAGCTCATTTCAGGAGATCTCCCATTGTAAATGTCTGCAGGCACAGTATGTGGCAGTTACAGATAACTCACGACATTTATTCACCCCCGAAGAAAACCATTCTTACATTGTTGCTAAATAGGATTAGGAGCTCAGTTGTTGAGCCTGGACAGAAGCTAAGCCAGGTCAGCTGGCTGACCCTTCTCACCCCTTACTCCTTTCCACCACTCGAGCTGGAGTTAAGGGAAGGGCTGAAGCAAGAAAAGTGCAAAGTTTGAGACAAAGCCTGTTTAATTCTTCTGGTTCTTGGGGAGGTTGTCTTTTCCCCTCTGGCTAAGAGGTGATGTCAAAAGGATTCTCCCTGGATTTCTATGGAATAGGTTAAGAATTAGAGTGGGCAGAACTCAAAGACGCTTTGAGACAGAAGCTGCTGTCAGCTCTCAGCAGTTCAGCTCTCTCAGATCTGAGGCCAGCAGTTCAGTTAGACTCAACCCATTTCACAAAAGTCCAGTGCTGAGGCACTGCTGGATTAGTAAGGGATGTCACCTGCTGAGGGACATGAATGATGATGGACCCACCTAGCAATGGATTATGATGTCACTGAGGAGCTGGTGTCCCTCCCTGCACCTCACCCAGGCAGTGCCACACTCCAGCTGAGCAAGTTTGTGTGTACACGTGCCGGAGGCTACCTCCCTGCCAGGCCAGCAGTGCACTTCTACACTGCTGCTGGCCTGGCCAGCAATTGCTGCCTGAGGGCACAGCTGGGAGTTTTTGCTGCATCTTTGCTCCTAACTTGCTGCTTCCCCCCATTCCTCCTTCTCCGCCACCTGCTATTTCTTGTTGTTCTTCACTTTCTTTCGTGATGCTAGATTCACTTTCTTCCTGTTCTGGGCTACGGGAAAGCTCCGTACCAGGGCTGTGTCAGGAAAGCCCCTTGGTAGCTCTCCTGTTTTTCCTGTAGTTTCTCTAGCCACCAGCATGGAGGGACCCTGGGTAGGCAGCTGGAGACCACATCCCCGACGGGGCCCAATCCTTGCAGAGTTTGCCACCCCAGGTCCCAAATACTGGCTCCCTGGGACCACAGGTAAGAAACTATCACAGGGAGAGAGTGGCAATGGGAGGCACAGCACACCGCTTGCTTCCACTTCAAAACTTCCTTTCACTACACAGTTGCAGGCACATGTCCTTTCACAGGCTTTTCTTCCCAGGTCACACGGCTCATGATCCCACCAAATACAGAGCCCCTGCATACTCATTTCGAGGGACCAAAAGTCCCGCCGCAACCAGCTGCTCACCAGGTCCTCGCTACTTCATCCCTTCTTACATCACCAAGACTGGGAAGCACCTGGCTCCATCGGCACACGTGACTGCGCGTCCCAAGACCAAGCTTCAGGTCACCCCTGGACCCAGTGAGTAGCATTTTTGCAGCCCCTCCTCTAGGCCTGACAAGCACGCCTCACTGTTGCCCTGTGCCACTGGGGCACAAAACCCTCCATGCATGCCCTGAATGGGCCTCAGAGAATTCTAGACCGAAAACAAGCAAGACTGAGCACCTCCTCCTGACTCCTCCTATTTGACTTACAGCTGGGTCCTCAGCTTCACTTCTTCTCCCGCCTCCTTCTCTGTCTCAGGTGACTACACCACGGATAATGCCGACAAACACGTCTACCAAACCGCGCCGGCCAGTAGCCTCAAGTTCCGACCCAAGGACGTAAAAAGCTTCCGAACGCCAGGTAGGGAACCTGGGGAAACAGACCTGCTTACAGCCTGCGTGTCCTCCAGGGAGTGGCTGCAGCTTTTTCAACAGGCCTAGCAAAAAGCCTAGGCAGCAGCAGGACACAGTGTGTGCTCAACAACCTTCTGGCTGTCCCAGAGCACCAGCTTCTCCCATCTCACAGAAGAACCAGAAGCTCTGGCTCTGAACAGCCAACACACACCGCATGCTAGAGGCAGGATACCCTTCTTGCTCCTCACAGCCAGGTTGACTCTCTTCCACCCAGGCATTGCACCCTTTCCCAGGGGACTCACCTAGGCTCTCTTCCTATTCCATTTCCAGGTCCTGGCACCTACACCCTGCCCAGGGTTCTGGGACCCCACACAGTATACACCCATGCTGAACCCTCCTACTCCATGAAATGGAAGAGTCTATACCAGAGCTGTTTTCAGGACCTGGCAAAGGTGAGCTGTGCTCTTCTGCTCTCTCACAGCAGCAGCAGCAGCAGCAGCAGCAGCAGCAGCAGCAGCAGCAGCAGCAGCAGCAGCGGCAGCAGCAGCTGAGCTGCTCTCCTCAGGGCAGAAGGGCCCCAGTGCCTGCTGTATCCTCATGTAATGCACGCTTCCCTGCACCTGCAGCAAAGCCCAAGGAGCCACAGGGCCTCTGGCTCTGTTATTATCAGCAACACAGACACCTGCAGTCCCTCACTTTTTTTTGTCCTGTTCACTGGCACCAAAGACACCAGTATCCTGGGAAATCTACCTCTCTTCCCAAAGAGCTCTCCTTCCCAAGGCTCCAGACCTCCCACTCTGCTCCTCTGGCCAGCCACCTAAAGCAGCACTCAGTACTCAGGGGTGCCTGGAAAGAATCCACAGTGCCTCTTGGACCCACCAACCTCACTGCTTCTCTTGCAGACGCCAGGTCCTGCGGCGTTTGCCAATGTGGAGATGGACGTCTACAAAAGAAGGGCTCCCAAGTACTCAATGGGACTAAGGACCAAACTTGCTGGCACGGGTATGATTCCAGGTCCAGCAGACTACTTCCCAGGAAAGGTAAGGCAGCCTGCTCACCAATGTGTTAGGCTGGACAGCCTTCACTTGAGGACAGTTCTGGAGAATGAGGCACCATCTTCACCTCTTTTCTTCCCACTTTTCCCTTGCAGTTGTCAGTGACCAAGGCCCGGGATCCTGCTTTCACTTTTGGACTCCGACATTCTGTCTACAAAGCTTCTTTAATACCTGAAACACCTCTTGATTAAAGACAGATACCTGCAGGGATCTTCTCCTGCTCCTCCTTTGCAGCAGGGTGGGGTTAGGTGTGTGTGGGTGCAGACCATTGGCTCCCCCTGTCCCATGTCTGTGGCTCAGCCAAAACAAGGCAGGGTGAGGGTGAGGGGAGAGCAGCGAGGTGACAGTGTGAGCCAGGCTGACATCTCCAACATCAGCACCATTTCACCTTAGCAGAGCAAAACACTGTGAAAGCTTTCTGGCCCCACCTTGCATGCTCTCTCCCCACAGCCCATGCTGGCCCCAAGGAAAAACCCCATCTCAGCATGCCCCTTTTCAGTGCACACAGGTGCCATCTGCCCAGGGCATGCCCAGAAACAGAGCTGCCCTGAATCGTCTCTCTGCTACAGGCGGGGGCTTATCTCCACAGGCATGTCCCTAGACCACTGACAGTTAAGCAGAAAGAACCCTTATTCCCAGTCTGAAAATGCAATTGTCATAGGATCCTGGAACAACCCAGGTGGGAAGGGACCTTGGAAGGTGACCTCCAAGCCTTCATGATCCAGCCTTCATGTGGGAAAGGCAGGCTGGAAGAGAGTAGCCAGCACCCAGCCAACCCCAAACTTGATTGTGCTCAGTGATGGGACTCTGCTGCAATCCTGGGGAGGCTGTTTCTCCCCTCCAGCTGAGTGGTGATGCCAAAAGGATTCATCTCTGATTGCTAGGGAGCAGGGCGGGAATTGGTGCAGGCAGGAGCCTCTCACAGCTGCTCCAAGGCAGGAGCCTCTCTCAGCTCTCTGGCTTGCACTTCAGTCTACTCAGCCTGTTATAAATATACTGATGAAATAAGTAATTTAATATTAAAAACGAAAAATGTTAGTTGTGATTAAAAGTCAAAAATCATGATGTATACGGTGTAGAGATATTAGGAGTGCTTTTTTTTACTGTATGGAACCTGAGAAACCTTACCCACAAGTTACCAGATATCTTAGGTCTTGTTCAAGAAGCTATGGAAATTGTCATGAACACCACTTAGTCTGCTTGGAAACCTTCTAGGCTTCCCATCTTAATTTGAATATCGAGGATTCCCATCGGTAGATCTCAGTGGAGATTGCCAATTATTTTCTTTGGCTAGCCATATAATTGAAATTATATAACAAGTGAAACAAATATTGTAAAGGTTAAAATTAAGAATAGGCATAAAAAGCATAGTATGTACAAGAACTTATGTAAAAATTACATAACCAAAAAAGCATATAAAACGAATCAATTTTGTTTGCTAATTACAACAAATTTGGAGGAGTAATCCCTTGTGTTGCTGGCACTGAAATGAAGTGTTTTCTTATTCACAGCAAATTTGTGTTGGATAAGTTTCTTTCATCCTATTTGGTGAAAAAAGCCAGTGCTGAGGCACTGCTGGATTAGAAAGAGCTGTGCTGGGTCTCTGTGCACAGAAGGACACAAGCAGGTCTGTGTGAGGACAAACTGGGGCCACCCCACACTGCACTGAGCCAGTTCCATGGCAGCCCCATGCCCAGCCCCAGAGGAGCCCTGCAGGCAATATGGCAGTGCTGCAGAATGAACAGCTTGAGGGTCTCAACATCACAGTGGGCTTTGCTCATCACTGGGTCAGAATGGCTCTTTGGGATGTCACCTGCTGAGGGACATGAATGATGATGGACCCACCTAGCAATGGATTATGATGTCACTGAGGAGCTGGTGTCCCTCCCTGCACCTCACCCAGGCAGTGCCACACTCCAGCTGAGCAAGTTTGTGTGTACACGTGCCGGAGGCTACCTCCCTGCCAGGCCAGCAGTGCACTTCTACACTGCTGCTGGCCTGGCCAGCAATTGCTGCCTGAGGGCACAGCTGGGAGTTTTTGCTGCATCTTTGCTCCTAACTTGCTGCTTCCCCCCATTCCTCCTTCTCCGCCATCTGCCCATCTGCTATTTCTTGTTGTTCTTCACTTTCTTTCGTGATGCTAGATTCACTTTCTTCCTGTTCTGGGCTACGGGAAAGCTCCGTACCAGGGCTGTGTCAGGAAAGCCCCTTGGTAGCTCTCCTGTTTTTCCTGTAGTTTCTCTAGCCACCAGCATGGAGGGACCCTGGGTAGGCAGCTGGAGACCACATCCCCGACGGGGCCCAATCCTTGCAGAGTTTGCCACCCCAGGTCCCAAATACTGGCTCCCTGGGACCACAGGTAAGAAACTATCACAGGGAGAGAGTGGCAATGGGAGGCACAGCACACCACTTGCTTCCACTTCAAAACTTCCTTTCACTACACAGTTGCAGGCACATGTCCTTTCACAGGCTTTTCTTCCCAGGTCACACGGCTCATGATCCCACCAAATACAGAGCCCCTGCATACTCATTTCGAGGGACCAAAAGTCCCGCCGCAACCAGCTGCTCACCAGGTCCTCGCTACTTCATCCCTTCTTACATCACCAAGACTGGGAAGCACCTGGCTCCATCGGCACACGTGACTGCGCGTCCCAAGACCAAGCTTCAGGTCACCCCTGGACCCAGTGAGTAGCATTTTTGCAGCCCCTCCTCTAGGCCTGACAAGCACGCCTCACTGTTGCCCTGTGCCACTGGGGCACAAAACCCTCCATGCATGCCCTGAATGGGCCTCAGAGAATTCTAGACCGAAAACAAGCAAGACTGAGCACCTCCTCCTGACTCCTCCTGTTTGACTTACAGCTGGGTCCCCAGCTTCACTTCTTCTCCCGCCTCCTTCTCTGTCTCAGGTGACTACACCACGGATAATGCCGACAAACACGTCTACCAAACCGCGCCGGCCAGTAGCCTCAAGTTCCGACCCAAGGACGTAAAAAGCTTCCGAACGCCAGGTAGGGAACCTGGGGAAACAGACCTGCTTACAGCCTGCGTGTCCTCCAGGGAGTGGCTGCAGCTTTTTCAACAGGCCTAGCAAAAAGCCTAGGCAGCAGCAGGACACAGTGTGTGCTCAACAACCTTCTGGCTGTCCCAGAGCACCAGCTTCTCCCATCTCACAGAAGAACCAGAAGCTCTGGCTCTGAACAGCCAACACACACCGCATGCTAGAGGCAGGATACCCTTCTTGCTCCTCACAGCCAGGTTGACTCTCTTCCACCCAGGCATTGCACCCTTTCCCAGGGGACTCACCTAGGCTCTCTTCCTATTCCATTTCCAGGTCCTGGCACCTACACCCTGCCCAGGGTTCTGGGACCCCACACAGTATACACCCATGCTGAACCCTCCTACTCCATGAAATGGAAGAGTCTATACCAGAGCTGTTTTCAGGACCTGGCAAAGGTGAGCTGTGCTCTTCTGCTCTCTCACAGCAGCAGCAGCAGCAGCAGCAGCAGCAGCAGCAGCAGCAGCAGCAGCAGCAGCAGCAGCAGCAGCATCTGAGCTGCTCTCCTCAGGGCAGAAGGGCCCCAGTGCCTGCTGTATCCTCATGTAATGCACGCTTCCCTGCACCTGCAGCAAAGCCCAAGGAGCCACAGGGCCTCTGGCTCTGTTATTATCAGCAACACAGACACCTGCAGTCCCTCACTTTTTTTTGTCCTGTTCACTGGCACCAAAGACACCAGTATCCTGGGAAATCTACCTCTCTTCCCAAAGAGCTCTCCTTCCCAAGGCTCCAGACCTCCCACTCTGCTCCTCTGGCCAGCCACCTAAAGCAGCACTCAGTACTCAGGGGTGCCTGGAAAGAATCCACAGTGCCTCTTGGACCCACCAACCTCACTGCTTCTCTTGCAGACGCCAGGTCCTGCGGCGTTTGCCAATGTGGAGATGGACGTCTACAAAAGAAGGGCTCCCAAGTACTCAATGGGACTAAGGACCAAACTTGCTGGCACGGGTACGATTCCAGGTCCAGCAGACTACTTCCCAGGAAAGGTAAGGCAGCCTGCCCACCAATGTGTTAGGCTGGACAGCCTTCACTTGAGGACAGTTCTGGAGAATGAGGCACCATCTTCACCTCTTTTCTTCCCACTTTTCCCTTGCAGTTGTCAGTGACCAAGGCCCGGGATCCTGCTTTCACTTTTGGACTCCGACATTCTGTCTACAAAGCTTCTTTAATACCTGAAACACCTCTTGATTAAAGACAGATACCTGCAGGGATCTTCTCCTGCTCCTCCTTTGCAGCAGGGTGGGGTTAGGTGTGTGTGGGTGCAGACCATTGGCTCCCCCTGTCCCATGTCTGTGGCTCAGCCAAAACAAGGCAGGGTGAGGGTGAGGGGAGAGCAGCGAGGTGACAGTGTGAGCCAGGCTGACATCTCCAACATCAGCACCATTTCACCTTAGCAGAGCAAAACACTGTGAAAGCTTTCTGGCCCCACCTTGCATGCTCTCTCCCCACAGCCCATGCTGGCCCCAAGGAAAAACCCCATCTCAGCATGCCCCTTTTCAGTGCACACAGGTACCATCTGCCCAGGGCATGCCCAGAAACAGAGCTGCCCTGAATCATCTCTCTGCTACAGGCGGGGGCTTATCTCCACAGGCATGTCCCTAGATCACTGACAGTTAAGGAGAAAGAACCCTTATTCCCAGTCTGAAAATGCAATTGTCATAGGATCCTGGAACAACCCAGGTGGGAAGGGACCTTGGAAGGTGACCTCCAAGCCTTCATGATCCAGCCTTCATGTGGGAAAGGCAGGCTGGAAGAGAGTAGCCAGCACCCAGCCATCCCCAAACTTGATTGTGCCCAGTGATGGGACTCTGCTGCAATCCTGGGGAGGCTGTTTCTCCCCTCCAGCTGAGTGGTGATGTCAAAAGGATTCATCTCTGATTGCTAGGGAGCAGGGCGGGAATTGGTGCAGGCAGGAGCCTCTCTCAGCTCTGTGGCCTGCACTTCCGACTTAACTCATTTGAAAAAAGTCCTGTCATCAGGTACCATTGGTCTATAAAGGGCTGTGCTGGGTGTCTATGCGTGGGGAAGAAGCAGGTCTTCGTGAGGACAAATTGGGGCTCCCCCATGGGCGATGGAGCCATTTCTGCAGCAGTGCCATGCCCAGCCCCGGAGCAGCCAGCAGGCGATACGGCAGCGCTGCAGCACAAGCAGACCCAACTGGGGTTGGTCGCTTTCTCCAGGCAGCAAGTGACAGAACGAGAGGACACAGTCTTAAGCTGCATCAAGGGAAATATAGGTTGGATATTAGGAAGAAGTTTTTCACAGAAAGAGTGATTAAATATTGGAATAGTCTGCCCGGGGAGGTGGTGGAGTCACCATCCCTGGATGTGTTTAAAAGGAAACTGGATGTTGTACTTGATACCATGACCTAGTTCAGGTGTTAGGGCTGGGTTGGACTCTTCCAACCTACACATTGTGTGATTCTGTGATTCTGTGACCCGCGCCTGGCCCCAACACCCCGGCGTGGCAGCGTCTGGGTTCTGGCTAACCCGAAGGGAAAGGCTGGGTGTGACAGACTGAGGGCAGGCAGAAGGCAAATTCCCGGGACCCGCACACACACTCCCAGCCGCATCCTCGGTGGACAGACGTCCCCCAGTCGCTGTTGTCCAGTGGTGCCAGGCTGGGACAGGCTGTGTCCAGGGGCTCCTGAGTGTGGCCTCGGGCAGGAGCCAGCAGCAGGGGGGGGGGCAGCTCCAATGGCCAAAGGGGAGCGATGGATGGGTGGTAGTGGGTTTTAATTTCCTCACTATCTGAATAAATAGCAGCAAATTACACTAATTTCCTCCAGCTGAATCCGTTTCACGCGTCGTTATCTCCATTCACGAGCTCTTACACCTAGTTTTCCCTTCCCGTTTTCCTGCTGAGGAGGGACCATAGAGACTTTGGCTGCCTGAGGCTCCTCTCAGTCGAACTCCAAGCAGGCATCTTCCTTATCAGGGCTTCAGGTGCCCTTCTCTTTATTTTGGAACGCTGTGCTTAATGGCAAGTATTTTAACTAAACTTACACGAAGATCTAAGTGGTTCAGAAAGATTACAGAAGAACACAAAGAATAGGAGAAGATTTGTTAAAAGGTGCAGTTGCAGGGGAGAGACAAAGGCAATTGAAGCTTTGGTTAACAGACTGGATGTTCAGTCTTTGTGGTGCAGGTAAATTTTAGGACTTGTTTCTTTGATCTACAAAAGAAATTTTGTCCAACCTGCATTCACAGGTGAGGTCAGTGACGCTGTGCTCTATGGGAACAGTGCTGAAACAGCAGTGGACAGATTTTGTTCTGGACAGGTTTTGTGCCCCTGTGAGTAAGGTGTGCTTGTCTTCCCTGGAAGAAGGGCTGGAGAAATGGTACTCAGGGTGACCTCGGTCTATATATTGGGACATCCACAGATGTGCAGTGCTGGAGGTGAGCCCTTCCCATTCGTGGTGATACAGGGGTGAATGTAGTACTGAGTACCTGCAGAGCAGCTGTCTGCGATGGGATGCTTGGCTCCTTGCAAGGTGTTAAACTGTTTGTCAAGTGGAAGCAGCAGATGTGCTGTGATCCCCCAGCTGTTCCCCTCCCCCCTCTGCCCCTGTCCCATCCTCCATTATTCCTGGTTTACTTGTCATCACAGGGATTGTGTACATGAATCCCCGGGTGGGATTCTGCCATGATGGGGCCACATGGGTGATGAAATCTCCAGGTCCCCGTACAGGCTCCATCCATGTTGGTGGCTACAAAGCCTACAGCAAGAATAGGAGCCTGGACTGCTCAGCCCAGTGCCCACAGGAGCTTGCTCTGATGGGTCTTCTATTTTTTCTTGTTGCCAGAGGGTTCAAGGGTGATCCCCTCTGCTCAGCACTGATCAAGCCTCATTCAAGCATTATGTCCTCTTTGGGTTCCTGGAGGCAGGCTGGCAAACTTAAGAGGCTCAGGGGAGGCACGGAAAGTCTATGTGGTTGGGACTGGTTCAGAATGGAGTAGAGAAGGCCTTGGTGCATTGGGACTGGTTCAGAACGGAGTAGAGAAGGCCTTGGTGCACCTCACAACCTGGTGCCTATGGGTAAGGCACCTAATATGTTTTCCTCTTGAAAACACAACCAGCAGACCTTGATGATGTCTGCAAGGCAGAAACATGCAATGAGAGAAAAAACAATGTAATTTTTTTGCTTATCTCAAACCTGTATATTCTTGTTTTGGGTCACATAATATGAATGCATGTTTGAACCCCTCAGACTTCTGTTTTATGTCTTGTTTTTCAGTGGTCCCTTAATTTATATTTTTTTCTGAGGAAGGTGATTTGGGTCTGGTGTTTGTAAGCAGAATTTTGTGATGAAGATAATGTTTAGGAACACCTCTGTGCTGCTACTTTTGGGAGTTTGACGGCCTGAGCATGCAAATAAATGCAAGAGAGGCCTTTCCTCAGAGTGCAGAAAAAAGTGAGCAGACTCCGGTGTGCATTTTCAGGTCAAAATCTGGATGTCAGCTGCAGAGTGTTTTCAGACTTCTCCACAGTAAGTAAATATAAATAAATTCTCCATACATTGGAACTGCCAGTGTTAGCAATTATCAAAAATATTGATGGGTCTAATAAATTATTTTCATGTTTAAGTTTTAGGGAAGAGTTATTGATGGGGAATTTGTCAAAAACATTAGTGACTGTTATTACCTCGCAGTCTTAATAATGGGAAAGCAAGCAGCATGTACACTCTAAGACACTGAAGCTCAGCCACCTAAAAGGCAAGGCCCAAGACAACTAACTCTCTTCCTGAGACTGTGACTTGTGATTGATCTGGGCTGCAATGTTTTCTGAGCATTAACCTGAATAATTTAAATATTTCCAGACTGAAAACCTTTTTATAGTCAGAAAATCTGAAGTAGCTTCCTATCCTCTTTAAGAGAAACCTGTATAGTTCACTTGTTATGGATATGCTTGTTCTGTAAAAGTTTAGAGAGAAGAATTTTTAGCACAGCTCTGTTTTGTTATTCTGTAGTTGTTTTTGGACATGCATGACCAGAGGGAGTTGCTCGCTGTCTGGAGGAAATTCTTTTAAAACTAAAATGTGATGAGGTGGTATATCCACTTTAATACGTTCCTACATTTGAGAATAAAGGATAAGCTGTGTTATACACCAGGAAAAGAAAACCAAACAAAACCAAACATCCTTATTCCATCTTCGCTTTTTCTCTGGAAGGGATTTAAGGACTCTGGCCATCTGGATGTCTGGCAACTCAGTCAGAGCTGTGGCTACTGTGTGTGTGCAGATTAACTGTGTAGCACATGCACAGTAAGTCCAATGTGTCCAGTACACATCAGACCTGCTGCACATGTGCTGCACAGATGGTCTGTGCATACACAGTAAATCAGCTATGTTAAGCCTACTGCGCATATGCAAACCATCTGTGCATTGGGCATATGTATATTTTTGCATGGGAAATCCCTAGTCAGAGCATGAAAGGTTGTGGCAGAGAGGAACTCCAGTGGTAGAGAGACCGTGAGAGAGTCTGACAGTGGCATAAATTAAAGCAGCTCCTTGCCTGTTTTTGCTCATGTCTGGGCCAAAGCTGCAAATAAGTTCCTCAGAATCAGAAAATGTGGCTAGCTGCTCAACAGTTTCAATATCTGTAACAATTGGCTGCAGGAGAGAATCTGTATCAAAACCATTATTTTTAAAGGCAGTGATTATCAGCTAGAACTGCAGTTAGTTCATAAGATAGCTGAAAATTAACAAGGTTTGGTATTTTACTTATCCAATAAAATAGTGAAGCTTATGGTGCACCCTCAAGAATATGTTTAGCCAATTATCTTTCTTTTATTTCCCAATAATCCTTTTGCTTCTCATCTAATTTTCAGCATTTTTACATAGGCTGTTTGAGCCTGACAAAGATGCTTACTGGTTAGTACATAGACACAGTTCACATATGTATAAGAAAAATATCTTTTAAGTATATATGCAAACTATTGCTTATTATGTTTATGGCACATCTTTAAATCCCAGTTCTGACAATGGCAAGAAGACTCTTTAAGTCTGCTTTAGATCTGTCTCAAATGAGTTTGAATGGTCTGAAGTTGAAGAGCCCCTTTTTTATCTCATGAGGCATCACTGCTCATCTAACTGAAACACACTTGAGGGAGGAGATACCTTCACAGGCTTGAGAAGCGGAGCAGTGTGCATTTCCTGAAGTTCAACAAGGTCAAGTGAAGGGTCACACACCTGGGTCAGAGCAATCATAATTTTCAATACAGGCTGGGTGGCGAATGGATTGAGAGCAGCCCTGCAGAGAAGAACCTGGGTATACCTGTGGATGTAAAATTAAATATGAGCCAGCCACGTGTCTATGCAGCCCAGAAGGCAATTTTTACCCTGAGCTTCATGAAAAGAAGTGTGCCGTTAACTGGGCTCAGGCTTTCCCCCACTGCTGCCCTTTGCACTGTTGTCTTACATGTCCAGCCCACTCTAAATAGCTTGTTCATTTCCTTCCAACCTTCTCACCAAACAAACTCCAAGCCTTCCCCACCTGAATTTCGAGTCTCAAATTCCCAGTATATACCTCCTCTAACAAGTCATGTTCCTTAATTAATAATCTCTCCCCTTCCCACTCCTACCTGTCTATGCTTTATGTTATATTTCTGCTTTTATTCCTGGTTTCTCATTGAAAATTGTCAATAGCTATATGCAGTGAATTTATCCCTACTTTTATTTTGAGAAGAGCTGCAACTTTCTTGGTCAAGAACTTCCAGAAAAAATCACCTTCAATCAAATACTGTCAAGGCCAGGTTTAACAAGTTTATTAATACAGTAATAACACTACTGTGTAGTAAATCATATGACGTCAATGCTTGAAGTGCTAGATTCCACTACTCTGTAAATAATCCATTGAACCAAAAGGAAATGCCCGAGTGAATAAAAGAGGCAGGATTTTTCTGTAATACAAATTAGAAACATATACCTCAGAGTTTGGCTGATTTTGAAAGAAGATGCTGGAAATGTGATAAAAGTGCAACAGACAATAAAGTGTGACATATGAAGTGATCTGTCAGTTCTAGTCAGAGTTTCAGCCTCAGTAAGCTGCAAGATAGATGAGACACTAAAAGAGAAAAAAAAATAAAAAAAGGAAGATAAATAAAGGAAGGCTCTGAGGAAAGGGGGATAGGGATAAGGTTAGGAAAATTGCAGATTATTTGAGGCCATCTCCTTGACCCTAGCCTACCTCCACTGGTGCAACCACTGGTCAGGGTGAAGTAAAGCTGACAATAGCTATTCATCATACTGTGGACTTGAAGGTAAAATGAAAACCACAACTACCTCATATGATGCAAGTACATACAGGAAGGGATTAAATCAATGAAAGATGTTATCCCAAAGCAAAATAGGAATTCCTATTAAATTCAGCTCTTACTAGAAGGAGCTGATTTTTCCCTGCCTTAAGCTACAAACACATGCATATAGCACACCCTCATAGTCAGGTGTGTTGAAATTCCATAGGAGTTTCTTGACCCACCCCTCCAATTACTTTTTGTCATTAATGTTCCCATGAATGATTTACTTTCAAAGATGAGCAAATAATGTACAGTGAAGAAAAATAGTAAGTATTTGCCTTCAGAGAAACTGCTTCGTTTTCCCATCTTTGTTTACTTCAAAAGCTGGTAATGGTTTTATTTTTTTGAAGAGTATTTCTTCTGAATGAAGAAATAAATAAATAATAGTAAAAAAAATCATCCTTAGAGCATCTCACATTTCTTCCTGCAAAATTTTCTTCCTTGAAAGGCAGAGGTACAGCAGGAAACAGATCATAGTCAGGGAATTTCTGCAGCTGGGTTGATACATTAAAGTAAAAGAGCACCTTTAAAGAAAACCAAACCAAACAAAAAAGCACACCTCTGTTCTTTCTCCTGTTTTTTAGCATCCCTAAAGGAGAAAAATTCAACATCAAGTGTCACAGTACCAGTAAATAGCTCGAAACAGTCTATTAATCTTGGCTAACAAAACACATTTTTCAAATTTCTCAAGGCTGTGATGCAATCCTGGGCCAGTCTAGGAGCATCTTAAAAAAAAAAAAAAGTGTGTGCACACATGCACACATTTTTGAATGATCTGTTCATTCTTCATAGAATGGGATTGTCCATAAATTTCTGTTCTTTTTACTAAAGTACGTTAATTAAAAGTATCTGGTTAATGTGACCTTGCTATTTTTAGACTTGCAAAATGGATTATCTATATACAACTACAGCTTCACTGTTTAAACTAAATCTGTCTTAAAATAACTGCAACGCCTTCTCTTCCTTCCTTTAGCCCTAAAAATAACAATTGTCACAACCAAAGAAGACAGCAGTACTTCAGTTATTTGTCACAAATCACTCACAGACAACAGCTTCAGTTCCTTGTTATAATTGGACAGTGAAAATGTTGAAGGGTTTCTAAAATAGAGGTGTTGGCCCCTTTGATTGACAGGTACCATGGAACTGCAGTCTGTCCAACCTTCTTCCCAAAAGCCGAGATCTCCTTCAAAACCTTAGGAAATTTTTTATACTCAGTGAAAGTTGTCTATTTAAAGCATTGGTGCATGGAAATGAGTAATAAATCAATCAGTGTTTGCCATCGGTCAGCAGGTTGTGAGCAATTACACTGTGCACCACTTGATAAGTTGTTTTTCTTGAATGCTACTGCTCTTTTACTCTACTGTTCTTGTAGGGTTTCTTTTTGTTTCAATTATTCAACTGTGAACCTAGAAGTTTCTCTTTTGCTTCTCCTTCCCATTCTGCTGAGAGGAAGTGTGGAGTTTGGGTTTAGTGAGCAGCTGTGTAGTGCTTAGTTGGCAGAAAGGTTGAAATAACTACTGTTCTGGCCAGAGTATGTTAAAAGAAATTTGTTATAAACATTCCTTATATTAGTTTAATAGAGCAGTGTTGGTTACAGTGTTGATTTCTTTGCTTTCACAGTTGTGCTTGTTCTCAGAGTTGTGTCCTGGAACATCCGTAATGCCTTACCTGCAGTATATTTTCCCTGTGGTGATGTTCATTGCCCTTGGGGCCTGGGCTAAGACTATCACTGTAGGTACTTTCTAGCATTGGTTTATGATCTGATAGCATTACTGGTTGGAAAACCAATCTATTGTATGTATTCAATATTTCAAGCACCTCTATTCTCTGGGAGTGATCTATTGGGAATAATTAATCACACCTTTTCCCTTAGGGAAAAGGCCTTTTCTCTCAGAGAGACGACTTACAGGGAGGATACCTTCTTACATCTTTCTTCCTTTCTTCCTTCTTTCCTTCCTTCTCTAGGCTGATTACAGTAGTGTTTGAGAATTTTGAGGATTTTGGACTACATTTAAACACCTTTGAAACCAGCCTGGTACTTTTACTAGGTCCTTCTACATGTTGCTGCATATGGTTTAGGTCTTAAGGTCAGACAATTAACAACATAATCCAGAGCTCTGATCATATATTGGATAGTTCTGAGTGGTGAGGTGTGTGGGATTGTATTGACAATTATCTAGGGCAGTGGGTATCTCCATTGTGTTTGAACCTCACCTCTGAACAAGTTCCTTCCTCCACACTGGGCTTCAATTAAGGCTGTCATGGTTTAGGAACATTACTGCCCAATTTAAATGGAAAACCACAAGCCTGTTCCCCCAGCCCTCATCCTTTTTGTGGGAAACAGGAAGAAATTATGGGTTGAGATAAGAACAATTTGCTGGAAACGGCAAGGAGATGAGAAACAGCAACAATATTAATAACAAAAGTGTGGAAAAAAGGGTGATTTACATTCAAAAATGCTCACCAAACCCAGGACATTGATAAACAACAGTGGACAACTCCTCTGCGTGCCACACTTTCCCCTGACTGCAAGACATGTCCACCTTCTTCAGGTAAATGAGAGTGTCTGCCTTCTGCCCAATGGCAATGAGGTGGAGTCGTACAGAGCAGCAACCTAGATATTCCCTCACAGCTACTGCAAAAATATTAACCTTGTCCTGGCTGAAACGAGGACACATGGCTGTAGTGCAGTTCAAGGGCAAATCAGCGTAGTCTGTGTTGTTTATGTTCCATGAAAAAAAGGGCTGTTTGCAGTCAAATGATAGAAAAAGACTGGTATCTTTGGAGATATATCCAAGATTGAGATAATACCAGCTTATTGAAGGGAGAGTTTCAGAAATTTCTTGCATTTAAAGCCAAGGAAAGGAAAAGACAGCAGCCAACGTTCCTCACACAGATAGAATATATAGCCCAATCCACTGCCCACAAAAAATATTGGTGCAAATAGAATTTTTTCTCAATTAAGGAGTGCAGAATTGGGTCTTGGGAGAGTGCAAGTGGTTAAAATGCAAGTGCATAAGTGCAAGTGCATCTTACCAGTTCTTTGGTAAGAATGCACTTAAAAAAAGAATAGTAAATAAAGTCCTGCAGTTTGACTACAGTCATTTTGTGGTGGTGATGTGGTTTGTTGATTGAAAATTATGAGGATTATGGTCAGGATCCTAGTCAGGATCTGGGAATGGGAAAGTTCAGGAATCACATTAGACCAGGGAACAGAGACTGTGCTGGGCATTGTGGTGGATGAGAAATTATTGTGATGGAAGAGAGAGAGTTTGGTTTCACAAACACACCCCATGCCATGGTGTTTGGCTTAAAAGCCAGAGAATGGTTATTTAAGACTTTGGTTTAATAATGTATCGTAGCCTCAAGGTCTCCCATCACATCTAGATTTTAGAGTTTACCTGTCATGTTTTGCAGTCGTCATGGTTTAACCAAAGCCAGGATGGCAGGTTTCCAGGATCTGCAGCTCTGGGTTGACTTTGCCAAAGGGGCTGCCACAGATTTAGGACAGAAGGTTTCATGGTCTTGGGCTAGATTGCCTGTAGTGAAAACACTCCACATAACATGGTTGTCCTAGGGCTGTGATAATCCAACATTTCAAATATATTCTTGCTCTCCATATCAAGTGTGACCCAGATGATGCTCTGTAAAATGGTACTTTGATGATGTTTCTTTATTTATATACGAGTTAAGTTAATTCTTTGATTGGAAAATACGAAGTTCAGATATGTGTTCACATGTAAGGACTGAGGTTTTTTATGGGATGTATACAAAATGTCTTATTTTCATAAACTTTAGGATGCTATGCTAACTCTTTTCAAGACTTTCACACCTGTCATATAAGGTGTTTAATTTATCTTAGAGATGTGACTGAAACTGTATAATTTCAAAAGTTTTGGATAAAGGTTGTTTTTGCCCTTCTATCTCCTTTTTCATTTTTGAAAAACAGAGCAAATGAAAATAACCCACTGGAATATTTAAATTCAGTTAGGCAATTGAAGGTCATGGTTTGCATCTCTATAGCATTTTTGTTATATAAATAGACATTCATGTTTATAATTTATTACCTGAGGAATACCTTGATATCTTTTTCTTTAATCTCATCATTCTTTCTACTGAATTTGGACAGTACAGTAAAGCTTTGCAGTATAGTATTTTAAGACTCTGCAATCCTTTACTTGTCTATCTCAGTCAATCTTGGTAGCTTTATTGTTCATGAGACACAGTGGTAATACTACTAATGTGGTCCCAATCCATGGTTACCTTCATGAGATTGTAATATGGTGCTGTGGATTTAAAATGCATTTCAGATCCATAAAAGGCAACATATTAATCTGGCAGGATTTTAAGATAAGGCTATTTGTCGTGTAGTATGTTCCCTGTAATATTTGCTCATCTTCAAAGGAAGATTGCCAGAGTTCATTCTTAGTAATGGAGGTAGGAATTAAAAAAAATCATATCCCAAGGCTCAGAGACATTCTATTATCCCATATGTTTAGTAAGACTCTGTGCAATCTAAGTATCATTAGAGCTGTTTTCCCATGAGAGTAATGGTACTCTATCATATACACAGACTCAAGAAATCTGTGTGGGAGCTTTGGTGTGACTAGATGCACCTTTCAAAATATAAAATGTGTGATAGATTCCATGGATATGTTCTTCACTGCCCCCCTGTCTGAATTTTTTCCAGAGACTTTGTGTCAGAAAACTTTCAATCAGCTACTGGACTCTGCAAAGCAAGTACTATTCCTCAGGTCCTTGCAGCCTCAGCTGGCATAACTAAACTTTGCACCATTTACACTGATGAAAGTTCACATGTTATTTACCACCACTTGAAAATTTAAGGCTTCACCTTATTTTCCATGAGTGTAAGTTCAGCAATAACCTGTTTAAATAATTGTTACTTGGTTAGCACACAGCCAGGGTGTAACTGGAAACAGGAGCTCATGTAGAACAGTGGACTTTATTCTGAGCTGTTCAGGCCAAACTATATTTTTTCCTCTTCATGAAAGTTTCCTGTGATGGAGGACTAACACTTCCAAGATGTTGGCACATCATTTGGGCTATAAGTAGAAAACAGAATCTAAAGTACTCAAGATTGCTTCTTTTGGTTATGCTATTATAGCAGCTTTCAGAGACACAGAAAAAGAAAAAGTAGGATTCCTGGGAAGACCTGGAGTAGAATGGATTCTTTTCTTTCCGATGTTTGCTCCTATTGGAGTTTGTAAGTGATAGTTTCTTTATTTCCAGGGGAAAAAAGTTAATTTCTTTTCTATGTTTTAAATAATGAATTTTTTTAAAAAATAGGAGTGTTTTTTAGGATTCTAAGTCTTGAGGGAAGACTTATATTCTTACAATGACTTACTTTCATTAGTTGAGGTTCTTTAATGGCAACTGAAAATGCAATCTTAAGGCAGTATTTCACAAATTATTTTGTGTTGCCTCCACTTTCAAAGAGTCTTCTATTCCTCATCAAACCATATATAAGGCATGCTACTTGCTTTTCAGAAAATAGGGCAAGACAGGCAAGTCTTTTCCCATAGTTCAGAAAATCCTAGAACGTTCTTTTTGGCCACATGGTAAACTATGTCATGATAATGACCATTGGAGTGAAAAAAAATTGGTCTTTCTAAAAAACAGCCATGTTTTTAAACTATAAAAATAACTATAGTTTTTGAAAGAAATATGCCATACAGTTTTGTCTTTAAAGCAGAGGGGAAAAAAGTCTGAGGAAGTTGGACATTACCCATGAAATTTAATAGAACTAGGAAGGTAAAGTTGAAGTATTAAACTATCTCCTTAAAAAAAAGCTACTTTGAACAAATGTGAACTATAAGCTATGCTTACAGGCATTTAAACTCTCTAGCAGATGCTGACATGATAGACTGTTACTTTTGCTGCTCTAGTCAACATAGGAACAAATTACTGTGATGCTCTACATCTTTGATTCCTGTCTTTGCTTTGGTGTTGAAAAGGGTTTAAGCTCCCTGGGCCTCAGTTCTTAGTAATTTTATATTAGTTCATAGCTTCCTCCTTATTCTTTTTGTAAGTTTAATTCAATATTGTGTTAGGTGAAATTTGCTTTATGATAATAGCGGTAATAAAGACTGATGGCATCTTTACTTAATGGAGCTATTTTGTGAATCTGTATCAAGCTTTTCTCATTGTGCCAAGAGCAGAGCATCTGTGATTATTGCAGTGTAGTTTAAAGCACTCAATTTGAGATAGAGAGACAAGTTCTGCTTTTGGCTGCCTAAGTAAAACTCGCTTTCTTTTCACTAGAAGTCATATATCTGAAGTGGAAAACAGTATTTGACCCCACAGCATTGAGGCTGACCATCAGGGCCAGAACAAGAAATTACTTGGAGTAGAAGTGTGCTTCAGTTAGTTCTCTTTTTCAAGACATAGTGAACTTTAAGCTGTAATTAGTATTTTCAGATATTCTTCTGCGATCTTCACCCAATAACAGCATTTCCAATTCTATAAAATTTTGTTGAAGTACATTATATTCTGCACTTCTTATATGTATTCCATGCCATATTATTTTCCTATATTAATAATACATTATGAAAACAAAAGATATTAGAATTAAAAATAAAAAAAGCGGTGTTTCACTCCCCCCAGAACAATTAAAATACCCTATGGACACATGATTAAAATCTCTAGAAAAGTTAAATGGATGTATTTTCACATCATTCTTTCTGATTATTTTTTTTTTCATTCAAGTAAAAGAGACTTTCCTTAGTTTTTTTTTTTCTAAACAAAAATTGCAAGATGATTTTTTTAAAACCTCAATCCTTTTATTACAAGCATTCTTTAGCTGAAAGAGATCAGTAACTGCACTAAGACAACCAACCACTTAGTGAGGAATCTTCCAAGTTTGCTCTGCCATACAGGAAATGGTATTAGATGGAGGTTTTGTCCTCTCGATTTGTAGCCCTTTTCATGAGAAATCATATCATTACTTATGACAGTAGATGGTGGCAAACATGGCTTTATGTCACAGAGACCCAGGATAAACAAGAGAACTTGACCTAGCTTTTTTTCCTTTTTTTTTTTTTTTTTTCCCCAGAATCTTTGTGCTAAATGGGTTGAAGTAGATTTGGTTTGTACTTCTCAGAGAGGATTCAATGTGACATGTTATGGGAAGCTCTGGCAGAAATATGTGGTAAGTAGGTCACAACAGCTCTGTTGATTAGCATATTGGTGATTTAAAACCACAGTATCAGTTATAAAGTGGTGGATGGGTAACATAAAATCTTGCGTATTTATTGGGAGAAGGAATTTTTACAACATGAGACCAAGCTGAGTAACTATGCTGTACTAGGAATATATTTGTTTTTCTTAAAACCATAACCCCCTCATGAAATGTTTTTAGCCCTCAGCTTAGCCTGAGGCCAAATCCAAGGAAAGTAGCCTAAAGCTCATGATGAATGTTTACTGACTTTTGTGGTCAGTGTTTCTCAGGAGTAAATTGTAAAGAGCACATGAGCTACACTTTATGTTTCCAGCTTCAGGCTGTGGAAAGGAGTTGGAGGAAAAGGTATGCCATTTAAAATTACCCCCGAATTATGTTCACAAAATATACTTCACCTTTTCACAGCTGTGCATACTAAAATTACTTAAATATTTCATTCCCTATGAGGAAGTAAAATACACCTACCTCATGCGGTTTAAATAAAAAAAGAAGCAGATTCATTTAACAAACAAGACAGATAATTCAACATGAAAATCTAGGGGCTGAGAAATGATCTTGGGAGTTTCTGGGTGAACATCGAGATTTGGCACAAGCTAAGTGTGCAGCAATCCTTTCCCTAGAATACCAGCAGGATGTGCATTTCCTTTTTCCTACTGTCTTTATTCATGTTTCAGCAGCTTGCCACAAGCAATATGCCAAGCTCATACAAAAACCTGTCTGCGTAGCACACAAATGTGTGCATGCAAACACACATATACCATTCATTTCAGAAGATTTCATGTAACCTTAATAAAAACTGCTTTCTGAATTACAGAATATATTGAGCTGCACTTGCACAAGCTCTTGAATTTTACAAAATATAGTTATAAGATTGTCTGCTGTGACTTCCATGGTTATGATCTATTTCCATAGTTCAGTGTTCTTCTGTATTCATTTTAGAGTCCTGCATATGCATATCAAATAAAGTGTCACTAGGTGTAAAAGTCAATATTGATAATCTCTTTCCACATAACACCAATATGTATGCATGTTATACTTACCTGTATAAGACTTTGAGAGAATTTGGATAGTATATAAGATTGGGGTGAATTTTGAGGTTCAAGTATGATTACTCAACGTTGATTGGCTGAAAGCACACAGTCTTATTCCACACAAAAATGAATTTTTTTATTAGATGTCCATCAGTGCAAACTGTCTAGTTTTAAAATGATTAAATTTTGTTCCAAGGTCAACTATGATAAAATTTTAAATATAATTTTTGAATACTTTTAAATCATAAATTCAAAATGTACAGTTTTTAAAAATTTGAAAACAAGAAGCAAAACAACAACTGATCTAATTGTAATATGAAAGCAAATAAATTACGAATATTTTTCCTTTTCATCAGGTGAAATCAGAAATCGCTTCCAATCAGATCTTCACAGATGAATAATAGCACACTGGTCTGCATAACATGAGAAATAAAAATATTGACATTAATTAGAACTGGCTTTTGACATTGTTTCATTTTTAAATACACATAGCAAGAAAACACAGAATACTGACCAAAATAGGTCCATCTACATATTTTAAATCATAATCCAACACTGGAAACTATCTTACTCAAATTTGAGAGAATGGCAAATGTTAGCATACATTCAGCTGCAATTTGTCTGTTCCCTTTAGAAAAAAAAAAAATTCCTTTTCAGACAGCTAGATTTTGACCTTCACTTACGTATAATAAGACCCAAGTCTGTTTTTCTGAGTGAGCTTAGGTAAAACTTGGGCTCTTTCCTCTCCTATGACATTCTGTCTAGCAGAATCTTCTAAATAAGTAGCAGAAGAAATTAGTATGGTAAAGCAAACTCCAGAGTTAATTACAGGTCATTTAGAGTAAATGGGATCAGATAAAGAAAATATATTTTAACATATATGCATATATATACCTGCAAATACGTATTAAAAAAAATTCCATGTATACAAATATTTAGGAACTCTTATTGACTACTTATGCATCCTCCATTTTTTCAACTCTCTTTGTTATATTTTTAATAAATTTATTCTTGTAGGTAATACAAAACCATGAGCATAATCTTACTTTTAACCTCTTTAGCCTCACTCTGTTCCCCATTTACAGATACCACTGAGTGATTGCTTGTTGTTGTTTTTGTTTGGTTGTTTGTTTTTTTGCTTTAAATATTTGGGAGTATTTGGAGAGTTAAATATTTTGTGAGTTTGTAAGTCACCCCTGTGGAGTCCGGTGCAATCCAGCAACATGAAAGCATTGGGACAGTAACCAAATGCATCCTCAATATGTAGTGCCTCATTTGGCTATGACTGACAGGTGCAAAATGCTACTGAATCAGAAATGACAGATATAATAATGGCCAGCACAGGAGATTCACAAACCAGTTTTTCCTGGGAGCATCATCTGCAATGGATGTTCCTATATACCTAAAATGGGAATATCTAATTACAATTTTCATTTGTTAAAACAAGGGAAAATATTGATAGAATAAAATAGAAATCCCCAAAGAACAGAGCCCAGATGTTCTTCATAGTGATTTTAGCCTGAGGGAAGCTTGGGGAACAGAAGTGACTAGAGGCTATGGATAAATTTTCTGGGTGGTACGCAAGGAATTACATATATAATTCCAGCTGTTCTTAATGGAATGGAATCATGATTATAATAATGATTCCTTATGTACCCAGTTGAAAAATTGCCCACAAACTTTCAAATTTACTTTCATATAACCTTGCTTCTCTAGGAAGAAGCATTCAATGAATTAGAAATAACCAGGAGTAGATGTTTTTTACCTACTTCTAGAACAGCAAAAAACTTTAATTCTAAATCTGCCATTGTAATGTTGGTGGCATTCCATAATCCTGGCCTAGGGCACTGTTTGAATAAGAAAATTCCAACTAATTTGAGTTTTTTACCAGACAATGATCACTACAGGCCTAGAGATTACATCTTTCTTTATTTGATGAGACATAGCATTTGGAAAGACCTCCTAAGTAATTATGCCCAGTTCCACTTGCTAGCACAGGAAAATATGTCATGTAAAATTAATATTAATCATGTTATTCAAAACTCTTTTAAAGTGCAGGGGTTTTATTTGCCCTCCCTGTGATATAAAAATAGCACAAAAACAAGACTTAGATCTTGAGAAGAAAGTTTCACAGGACTGTTTTCATTGAAATAAAGCTGCAAATGCTGATTTTCTGTCTTGGAAAGGCACTCCTGAGAAATAGTAGAGAAACACAAACCCACATCTGTACCTTCCATTTCTCTCTCTCTATTATTTGTGTCATGTGCAAAGGTGGTTTTGCTGATCTTTCCGCTTCTCTTGCCATTAATTTATATTCTGAAAAATAGTTTTTGCTGAAAAGTTAGAGATCATAAATTGGTTCTTTATGACCCTTCTAGTCCATTTGGTTATGGAGTGAAACAAGATTCAGCCTGAAAGGGAAAAGCAACTGAGAGTGACAGTGAATTTTATAAAGGGCATATAAGAAGCTGCAAGGAAGAGCCTGAATCTTCCCCCATCTCTGCTTCTGAGTTATTGGGCCACATCTCACTCAAAAGATTAAACATTTTATCTCACAGGTCATTCCATTTTATTGCAGTGTTGCCTTTAGCAATGCTATAGTTAAGGTTCTGTCAGTGTTTCTATTATAGGCCCCTATTTTCTGGAATTTATAACTTAGGGCTAGAAATTCCCTCTGGGTTAAAACTTGGCAAAATCGTAGTAGGTGTTTTTTGCAACAGAGAGTTTTCCTCCCATACACTCTCTGCTTTTTAGTCTATGTTTAAAGCAAATGGGAATGCCACAACCATTTGCTTATAATTTTAAAATAAGCTTCTTCTGCCTGAATCCAAGGAGTTTCAAAAAGTATTTATTACTTAAATGCATGGCAGTGTGATCTGAGGATCAGTGAAATACTAGAAATGCAAAATGGGCACTCTGCGTGTGGGTATGTATCTGTGAGCATCTGTGCATGCCTACACAGTCTTGCATTTTTCCACAGAATTTTATTGAGTGCTGTGTTTCAAATGAAGACTCAACAGCTAATTAACTCTTAGTGAAATTAATTTCACACTGTTGCATGCACACATGAGATTCAATAACTATTGCATATGTTTAACTACATTCAGCAGTCCACTCCTATGAATCTAAAGTGGATATTCTTAATTTAAAACCATTTAAAATCTCACAGAACAACAAAAAAGAAACTGAGGTGATTCCATGAATTGCTTTGCAAGAAATTTTTCTCAAGATCCAGCTGAAGGCAACGAGTCCAAAAAAGCTCAAGCAGTGTGCCCATGGGAATTTCATGAGGTTTAACAAGACCAAGTGCAAGGTGCTGCACCTAGGCTGGGACACCCCGTGGTATCAATACAGGCTGGCAATGGACAGCTTGAGAGCAGCCTCATCCCTGTCAATGTTTCAGGCCAGGTTAGATGGGGCTCTGAGCAACCTGTTCCAGTGAAAGATGCCCCTGCCCATGGCAAGGGGCTGAAACTGGATGATCTTTAAGATCCTTTCCCACTTAAACCATTCCATGATTCTGTCAAGGTCCTTATGAAGGGCTGCACAGCACACGAGTGGAGAAAGAAGTAATGGTGGAAGAAGAAAGAAATGGTAAGCCAGCTCCTTAAAACTCCTTTTATTGGCAGCTGTAGTCATCACATTTTTAAACTGAGCTATTCTTCATAATAAAAATACAGACAAAAATGGGGGGAAAGGATGTTAAAGGTGGCTAAATAGTTAAGGAAACTGTGTTCCTTCTATTTTTAGCTCAGTGGTTCAAAACCATCATAGATCAGTAGTGATTGAAAATTGTTTCCGTCTGTTCTGACTGTTTCCCGAAATCTTCTGATGATGTTGATGCATTTACTACTGTATGGTTCACTACACCATGAGCTTCCTCCAGAGCTAACACTAAGTGACAACTTTGAAATTTCAGAAGATATGAGGACATGAAGAATGGACTAATCCTTCTCTTGATCCCCTGGTGTTGCCTGAGCCAAACTGAAAGAGATGGTTTGGATGGTGTAAAAAAATTATATTGCTGCTGCTCCCACTTAACTCACAGTAGGCCCCTTATTCCAACATCTCTTAAGAAAATTAAAGCTGATATAAAGTAAAAGGAAGATGATGTGATGAGTTGGTGGAGGAAAGTCCTGCTATGCTAAACCAGATGCACTTTTTACACGGGTTTTACTTTCATAAGTTGATTAGTATAGGTGTTTACCATCTCAAAGTGATACTCTGGCAAAGGACTGCTAGAAAGAAGTACCCTGTAATATGGTTTGTCAAGAGCTTCTATCATTTCTCCTGTGAGCAGCAGAAGAGAGAATAGAATCCTGCATGCACACTACCATAGGAAATTCACTGTCATCTTTCATATTCAGCTGTCAGTTTTTTTAAATACCAAACTGCGGTATTACTATCTGAGGAACCAAGATTAGGATGAAATTAGCCAAGATAAAAATATATCAACAGGGTCAGACTTACATCTGTAAAACAGATACTATTAATGTTAAGATAGGGATGTCGACACTGTTCTCAACATGCTTTATGGGGAGCTATGCCAAATTTTAAACAAAAAGTAAAATACGTATGGGTATGTCCATCTTACATCCTTGTCTCAGGTTCCAATATTCCTCTTATACTTGCTCCATTTAGCAAAATCTCTGTAAGAGCATTGTAGAGATTGTTTAAAATGAACATTTTCCTCCCTCCAGCTCATTTTCAGGATGTTACTCTTTCTATTATAGAAAAAAAAAAAAAAAAAAAAGAGAGATATCAAGAATAAAAAGACAAAAATTGTGCAGTCATCCTACATAATATGGTAAATATAGCATAGATTTTAGTCAGGAAGAGCAAACTGAAATAAAAATGCTTTTTCTACAGTTTGAAACTTCTGGAGTATTTAACTAAAGTTGTTTCTTTCCTTCAGAACATTTAATTAAAACAAAAATTACTTCCTCCCTCTTGATATTGCCAAGAGGACTCTCACACCATATAATTAAATCTCTGTTTTAAAGTACTTTTCTCAGCAAACACAGGTTTCTAAGTTGAAGACTTCATAATAGATGCTGTTAACTCTACATATAAATAGAAAATATGACTTGTAAAACATTATATTTGCTGAATGAGTTTGCCTTTTTCCAAAGTCATCTTCTTATTAATGACTCATGAGTTTCTTTTCTATTATTTAAAAATAGTGTAATTATGGACTATTCTGGAATAATTTGATGTATCTTATGTTCATATCCAAACCTATTAATTAAAAGAAGCATAAGTATTTATAATGTGCTGTATGTTTCCATTATTCAAGCTAATCCTTTTAATCCTATTTAAATTGGAAGATAGAAGTTAATCCAAATAACATCTCTCTACAAACAAATACTAATAAACCTCTCTCAGTCTCCCTTGTCACCTGCCCTGGAAATGATGAGTGACTTGTCTAATTTTCTCTAGATAGTAAACAATGGAGATGAAAAGCAAAGAATGCAAAACTGCCACTGTATCTAAGGCCACAATACCAAAATGTGGAGTAGAAACAGTGTACAGCATTCTTCTGTATGATGTCTCCTTAAAAACTAAGCTTTTCTTGGTGATACTTCTGAACTCCTGAATCTTTTTGATGCTGCAAACTAACTGTAGGCTTGCGCATAGAGAATATCAAGTGAGTGGAAGTTTTAGTGTGCCATTACAAGCAGCATTTCAATGTCATGCTGTAGTTTAGAGGACTGGTATGTGGTAATTTCTCTAATTTTTTAACTTGGGTTTTGGAAACCAGCAACAACATAAGGAAGCCATGTTGAATGCGCAATTTTGGGTTTACACCATGGTACTATGATCTGTCATCTGCACATGTGGCCAGTCACCAGGAACCAGAGATCCAGAAATTGTTTTTTCTCTGCTGTGAGCAGCAGTTTTGAACATAACTCACGTTTTCACACTGGCTGTTCTCCCTTTTGCCCCAAAACACAACTGCAAACTGAGCTTCTGCAACTCCTTTGGACAAAAGAAAACCCTGATGTATCCATACAAATGTCCCGTGGGTCCATTTTTTGTCCAAGGACACATGAAATATGATCAACCTGCTAGAATGACATTTTGCTTTGTTAGGTGAATGCATCATTCATTGCAGTTGGAAAATAAAAAGAAATTGAATATTATGGATTGCAAAACACAAAATAATTTTCTTTTGGAAGCCCTCATATTTAGGTTAATTGTTTCCTCCACTTTCTTAATACAAAACACATAAAGGTAAATAAAATGGGGTAAAAAATTGATTATTTGGAGTTTTAATTTTTTTGATAAATCATAAGAAATTATTATGATTAATCATAATTTCTTATGATAAAATCTCATAGGTAAAGGATTCAAAAAATGAGTAAGTGGAGAAATAGAGTATATTCATATCTCAAGACTGATGAAAATGGGAAAGGACTGCCAGTGAAGCAGGAAGTTTTTTATTTGAAACAATGTTTAAAAGGGCCAAAAAAGGAAAAAAAATAAAATAATAAACTAGAAGAGATCTTCTAAAGATAATGTGATGGTTGGAGTAGTGCAGGCTGTAATATAAATGTAAAACATACTGAAAAATGTAGCAAGTGCTGGGCTCAGTGAGCTTTGGAACTAGCAGTGAGTGCTTTGTTCAATCATTTTAATAACTAATTGAAAATATTCTTTATACAGTGAATTTTTTAAAAGCAAGCAATTTATGAAGAACTACTTTTCACAAGAGACAAAAAATCGTAACAGAAATACTTAAATAAATAAATAAACAGATGGCTTCATGCTAAATACCTGTGTCTGGATACCATCCCTCTTAAAAGCTAAAAATGCAGGAAACATTTCAAAGTGTATTGTTAAAATGCAGCAAAATTCTGTAAAGACAAAGATGTACAGAAATGAACAGAACAGAGAAGATACTGCTTAAAACCAGTAACAAGAAGATTTGAATACCCTTAAAATCTTCCTTTTGTCAAGTTTTGTTTCCTAAACTTATAAGTTTAGTAATTTTTATGGAAGTTCTTTTCTAAACATAGTGAAATGCTAAACTGTGTGAAACTCGTTTTCATGAGGAACAGTCTTTCACCTAGTAGGATTCTTGTTTTATATGCATAGATAATGTATTAACAGAAGGGTTTCAGAATGAGTTCATGGAACTAATTCTACTGTCGGATTTTGAAAAAGAGGTTATTCTATAAAAGTAATTTTACAGTATTAATAGAAGATCGTGACTTCTGCAGAAGCAGAGCACCAGACAAGAGGTACTCTTTTTCTGATTAATTCCATGTCTTCCTACCATGGGCTTCTGGGCTTGAGCCTACCTTCTGGAAATAATTCTGCAGCATTAAGAGACATACAATAAACCTGCAGGTAGTTTGAAAGGATAGCAGAGAAGATGACTTGTGTGGTGTGTGAGGCATTACAGTCGTGAAAGCCAGCAACCAGGTTATCTGGCTATGTCCTTGAGCAGGACACTTGAGCTTGATGCTGCACAGCCAGAGGTGAAAGAGAGAGCATTTGCTTCTATTTGCCACCCACCATTTGTAACCAGTGTTACAAATGTATATTGTAACACAATTCTTCTGATTAAGAGCTTTTGAGCTTAGACAGTTAGCTCCAAGCATGATTTTATGCTGAAGAACTGGGGTCGTCCAACACTGAAGTCTGCTTCCAAGTCTCCCCCACCCAAATAAACTGGAGGTTAGAAGCAACTTAACACCTACTGCGGTGCAAATTTTGAGGAGATTTGATTTTTTATTTCTTATCTTGATATTGAAAGCCAGTCTTTCATTTCTTCTACATTCAAGTATAGAACAATGAGTTGGGACAAGCTGGATTTCTTATTTTTTAGCAGGCAGGTGGCTTGGCCATGATTTCCACTCTAACAGTGATGGATGCCCTAGGCAAGGAAAATTTCACATGATTTTGCACAGTGAAGCTTTCTGTCAGCACCAAGTTCTTATCTTGTGAAGCCTACAAATGTGTGTAGGTTTGCCAGTTTACATAAAGATAGGTTTCATTTTTTTTAATTACTCTTTTGGAGGCAGGAGAAAGGAAGTCATATTCACAAGTGCTAAAATGATCATACTGACGCAAGTCAGCATGCTGCTGCTAGTCTGCCTAGCCTCAGCCTCCAGTCAGTGGTGACAGACAGGTTATTCTAGAAAATTATTTAAAATATAAGCTCCTGCACTATTTCTGCTCAGGCAAGTGATCTCTCCCTATTTATACTAGAGGGAGCCTGGAGAGATTGTCCTTTCTAGGCTGAGGTTAGCCTTTGGGAATAGTCACAGAGGCGAGGATCACTTCAAAACCAGTTATGTCAATTTAGTCTTTCCCTAAGCATGTTATACTACAAAATATACCACAGAATAATCCAACTGTAAAGCGATGGAAGCTTGGCATAAGCTACCATGCACTAAGCATGTAGATTAAATCAGTTCAAGAGATGAATTAATGACTGAGGCCACTGTATTTGAAGAAAGATCCTGTGTATATCAGTGTTTTTCCAAGAAAAGGTCAACTACAGAAATTTTGAAACAGTCTTATTTTTTCCATTTCATTAATTAGATTTCTGTGTCTTGCACTTACTGCCACTGCTCATCTTAATTAATCACTACAAACACATGATGCACAACTGAATTTGAAGATACAGTGACTATTGAGGATATTAAATTGCAGACAACACACATAGCTTCTGATCAATCATCTCTTAATTTTCAAAGTCTGCCAAGAGATGCCAACCCTTAATGTTTATTTGTGCCATGGTGATAAGAAGTGTTCTTAATGGTAGTTCCCTTGTGTTTTGTTTTCTCTCTCCAGGGCCTCATTGTAAATAAAAGGCTCAGTTTTCATGTGTTTTTATGATGAAACATTGTAGCTAAATGAATGCCATGGGACACCTCTTAAACAAGTAGGCTACAGAAGAGCAAACCTGTTAAAAGAATATATTTCCTCTTCATATAGAAAAACAAGTCCTGTGCAATGAATGCTTCTACTGACACTTTATGCACTTAAAGTGTAGTTTAAAGAAGTGTTGCTTGTTAAGGGAAATTACCTAACAAAATTCTTATACTGCAAGCAGCATTACACCATAGCATACACTGGGACCTTTAATAATACGCGCTAATTACGGATTCATATATATTTTAAAATAATTGCTTTTTTGTCCACTTTAGAAGGCCTTCAAATAAGCTTCAACTGTATGATTAGTAAGGATCTATGGAGTAGTGTGTACAACAGCAGTGTGTACACAGCTGGTCATGCATGCATATAGAGGCATGGAGTTGTCACTTTAAAATAGTTTTGCTATGGCCCCACCTTGCACTTTATCCACACAAATGTCTACACCTTGAAAATAATCAGGGCCAGAGGCATCCTGCAAAATTTAGAATTTGCATTGGCAGTACGAGTTTCAGGGATGGGAGAAGGCCTCTAAAGCTCCTGAACTCTTCAAGGCTGTAGGGGACCCTCAGAGGCCAGGAGCATTGGAGGTGTTTTGGGCCAAGCACTGGGGGCTGGACTGGGGGCTGCCTGCAGCAACATCTGCAGCTCACTGAGGTGTCTAAGTCCATCTTTCATTGATTCAATATATTTTGGATCTGGACCCCAAAATCTCAGCAGTCAGTGCAATAGGAAATTAAAAACTACATATATAAAAACTACATATATAAAAACAGTACAATAGCAAATTAAAAACTACATGTATATATATACATACATATACTACATACATCTTACTATAGTATATCAGTGAAGATAGTCCCAAATGTTTAAAAATATGTATATGCAGTTTTCAGAAGTATAAATCTGTTATAGCTGAGTTAATTTTTTTCAATCCTTATTCACAATTAAATTACCTTTTTAGAATAGTTAATATTTAATGTTTAGATTTAGTTTTAATTTATTTAACTTAATTTAATTTTAACTATTAACTAGTTAATAGTTATTTTTTATGTTTTTACATTCCATCCACATCACTGACAATCTGTTATTTTTTGCTTTGCCAATGAATGAAAGTGCAAAACATCCCTGCAGTATGAGTAGCTTGGTAATTATCCTCTTGCCATACAGCTCCCAACTGGTTGTCACATTGCAGAAGTTATATTTAAAGAAACCATATTTTATTAAGTATTGCCAGAAGACAAAAGAACTGAAAATAGCAGAAAAGAAAAATAGTCACCAAGATATTTACTGCTAAGGAATGTGTGCTGTATTTTTCACTGTTCACTGTATTTATTGAAAAATCAATGGCAGGTCTCCTCCAGTGTGACTGTTTTGTGACAGATTTTATTATAGGCTAACATTCCATTTCAACATTTCATTTGTGTAAAACTTTTTGCTGGAGTAGCAAATATTGGTAAGATTTCAGACTGAAAAGCAAAAAAGAGCACTTTTTTCAAAACAGAAGGAACATTAAGTGCAGTTCATTAAAAGGCTGGAAACAATGTGTGAAGCATGATTTCTAGTAATAAAGAAGTGTTTTGTTGTTTTTCAAGGTACAAACAAATCTTTTATTCACAGCTGGTAGATTTTTTTAGCACATACACACATATGCACACATGCTAAAAACATATAATCCACACACTCTATATTTAAATTTATTTATGCATTCAGTGGAAATGTTTTTAGCATTGAAATTCTAATGTTATGGAAAGAATTTAAAGTGTTTTAGTAATTTCTTTTCAGCTGGGGTGGCTGTACATTTTTTGAGCTTTTTCATCACAGAAAGAATGTTGAAACGCAATGGAGTATCTCATGTATGTGTTCAGTCTGAACTGTGATTGAGTCACCCAGCTTTCTCACTTAGCAGGAAATTGTCCATGTTACATCAGCCTTTGTTGATGTTAGCACTTCCTCCAGAATCAGTAAGGAACAAAATGCGGACATGGAGGTGACTCACTTTATATCTGTGGCTCTTGTAGGTGTATTAGGGAGTTCCACGCAGCATATTGAACTGTCTTTAATATTCAACATTTAGCTGCATTTCTGACTTACACTGAGCTTTCAAACTGGTATCCTCCTGACAGTTTCAAAGTGGTTTTGACTGTGTTGAACTCCTTTCTCTGTAGGGGTTTAATCTCATAAAGATTTCAGCCACACAAGTACTGGTGTCAGGGGTATAATGATCACTTTGAAGTTTGTTTGCTTTCCAGTGCATTTAAACACTTTAAGTGTTCCAGAAATAGGATTAGATGCCCCAGTGAATTCATTTCATTTACCCCCAGCAGTGGTTTTCCAATACTATATGGTGTTTACATGGTATCAATTTAGTGGCATGCTGATCTCCAAGATTCATCCTCTCCCCTACCAATTTTCTACCTCTTGATCCTATTTGAAAATTGCTGTGATATGGGGCAAATAATACAGACAAAAGGGATATTTTGATTCTGGTATTTTGTCAGGATTTGTTGTTTTGGTTTTTTTTGTCACTACCAAAGCTTTTTGATACCCTAAGCAAAAGAACTTGATGTGAATTTAGTGAGACAAACCCATTAGAAGGACAGCCCTACTTTTTTTCTCCGTGTATCCCTATCAGATTCTGAATGTTTTCATTACTTTTTTCCATAGAGTGAGATTCTGTGCTTTTCTCAAGTCTAATCATTTGACACTCATTATGGAAGTATTTGCTACTGCAGTGTCTGTCCCACTTTTCCTTACTCTTCTCACTCTAAGTTCTCAGTGAAAACTAGTTGATGCATCTCCACACTTTTTAAACTGCATTAAATTTCATTTTCTGCGACAGAGCCTTTATGCTTTTTAATGACTGATCAGAAAATGAAACTTACCTGAGATTTTTTTTCTACTTTTATTGATTTGAAATGGCAAATTACCATACTCCCTGGTGTTCATAAAGAATAAAAGGAACAGGGAGAAAAATTCTTTTATCAATTAGAAAGTTTGGTTGTTTTTTTTTTTTTTTTTCTGCAGCATTTAATCTCTAATTATTTTTTCTATAATAAGACATTCTATGCTGCTGCAGAATGAGCTAAATGGTTTATATTTCGGGCAATAAAGGTTTTTCACTCCTATTACCAAAGGGAAATATTAGGGAGGCCTTTGACTGTCCATGCTATATGAGCAAACACCACTTAAGCCAGATTGTGCTTTCTAAACAAGTATTTAATCTCCTCATTAAAGATATATGAAACTAGAAATCAATGAGCACTGGTGGCTGGAGCTTTATAGCGGAACTAATGGCTACACCTTGTCTAACATAAGAAACTTCACTTGTGGTTTACAGCTGCTACACACAGAGAAACGTGAACCTAAAAGGAAAGGCTTTCAAGTTATGCTAATAATTACAGTAATGGTTCTAGATAAGCAGATCACATAAATGTGTGACAAAAATCACGCATTTTCACTTCACATTTCATTCCTTTAAAAGACACTGTGAGCTCTTACTATAAGGTTTAGATAAAACTAATAAAAATGCTGCTCCTTGGATAAAAAAACTTCATTCAGTTTGTTATAAATCTTCCTACAGCAGAAAAAAAAGTGCTGGGGATTGGGAACAGTGTGAACTGGAGAGTACATGACAAGATTTAAGTGAATATATGCAGTGCTAATAGGATCTATTTTGTTTTCAAAGTCAACAATAAGCAAAAAATTAACCCTATGTTGCAGATACACGTTCTCTGGCTCTATATCTTCTTTGCATCAGAATGATTTGCAGGAGAAATAATGCAAAATTTCTCACACACTTGAAAATGCCTGAAATAATATAAGAAAATACCAGGGTGTAGAAGAGTACTGTGGGATGCATTGCCTGTATTTTGTGGATGTGGCACAAGGATGTATGGCATTCAAAGAGCAAAGCCTTTTTGTACTACTGCTGCAAAATTTTGGGGTGTTCCATCACAAGGAATCTCACTTGTTTTGCAGGAAAACAGTTTTTCCTGAACAATGATGTTGTTTTAATTTGAATATTGCCTAATCTAAGCTAAGGTGGGATATTTAAGAAAGAAATTAGTGATACAGTTCTTTCCCTGTACCTTGTAACATTTAAAATTTCAGAATTTGCTATTTCGTTGAGGTCAAGTGATGCCATTTTATCTGGATACATAATGTCAATACCTATGGACAAAACTTCAAATGTAAAGGTTGTAGATTTGCATAAAATGTCTTTGGAGAACTTCAGGCACTGATCAGTAGACAGGATGCATTCCTGATTTTATTTAACTTGGGGACAGAACAGCAGAGCTGGAGTGGTAATCACAAGCATCAGAGATTACATGATATGTTGTTACTAAAGCCTGTGTCTCCTTTTTTGTATATCTTCAAATAAGTATCTTCAAAACTATTTATAGTTTCGAGGTTTTTTTTCCCTAGTAACTATCTTGTTGAAGGTGAGAAAACTCATGGAAGTGCTCTTCCTGAACCACTGGACATTATAAAGAGATCATGTAAGCAAATATTTTTTAATAATTTTCCATTACATGCAGCTTATAAAGTTTCCATTATACCCCAAACCAACATATGATGCTTCTGTATGGTTTTAAAATGTGTATGCACACATTACAGTGAAAGACAGAAAGAGCAATAGAGTAGTAAATGCTAAAAATATGTAGCTCTGCCTTCTTCCCATGCTTTACTTTTTCATAACTTGTACAAAAATAGCACAAGTCTAAATAATTCCTCTCAGTGGTCTGTTCTGATAGTTTTCTATGGTTCTTAGTCATATTTTCTTGGTTACTTTTCCTCTGGGAAGAAAGCTTCAACCTATCTTACCCTAATTTTATCTGAAAGTTGTAATGTGCTATTTTTTGCTAGTTCTCTTTTTACATATTTGTCTTAAATTCCATAATGACTTCACATTTTCCCAAAAGAATGCATTATTTAATGTGTATTGTTTTTGTATCAGGCCATATACTAGAAAAAGTTATCAGTTTGGGTAATACATTATAGAGCATTATCACAGATTTGTACCTATTTTTAAATGTTTTCTTTGATATTTTCAGATACTATCAGTATAATAAAGGTAAATGGAGAATGGGGAAGGTTTAGTTATTGCTTTCTAGTGTTAGTAGGTAAAACAATCCTGCAGGGAACGTGTGTGGGTCACTTAGTGCCAGAAATAGCTAATGTTAAATTTTACTTCTTGAAAGGTATTGCCACCCTAAGCACTTTTAGTAACAGCCTTGAGAGGTGACACTGGCCAGTATAAAATAATGTAAGATGATGTGCACCAAGGCCAAGCATAAGTACAGGGGCATTCATTGATACCCCAGCTGATACACAGATTGATTGTATAGGTGGAAAGGAATTTCGAGGAAGAAACTCCATTATTATGCATATGTACACAAATTCAAAGGAAGAGATAGGAATTTTGATTTGGCCATGCTAAGAAGATTGTAAAGAAGGCAACAGCAAGAAAACAACATGGGAACAGAAAAGAATTAATTTGGATAGGACATAAGGAGAACAAGACAGTATTACAGTTGTTAGCATAGATGTAATGCCAATTAAAAAAAACGCGACAAAACAAACAAGGCAAAAGAAGGGATAGGGAGAAAGATTCCAGTCTAAAATGAAGTTTTATACTACATTGAAAAAATTGGATATGTCAAATGATGTCTTTATTTAAAGTAGTTTGTGACTTGAGGTCTGTAGCATATATTTCATATCATAACAAAATATAAGATTTAGACATATGTGCTGGAATAAATGAATCAATATGATTGAATAATAATGCTGTATAACAATAATAATTAACAATAATAATAATAATAATAATTAGCTATTTGTTTTTTTTTAAATTCCTCTTATGCGTCTGAATTCTGAACACAGAGACTGTCTTCAAATTTTTAAATATTTTGACTTTTCCTTGAAATTTGGTCTTTTACAGCTCACGTTCAACCATTTAACTTCTGAAAATCTGCTCTAGGCAGAGACATTACAGATTACATTTCAAATAAGTGCAAATATGTTATTTGAAATTTTCAGGTAATATAGAAGCTTGTGGCTCTCTCATAAGCAGTCACTACAAGATAGAGCAGTGATGCAAAAGAAAAGACAAAAATTTTAATTTTGGGACTATTGGTAATCCAAAGCAGTGCTTGTATATCTTATATTTTATTTGAAAAGACTGTGAAATTATGTTACATGATCTGCAGACTTTCTGGTGTAAAGTACTACTCTATAATGTGGCCCATTTTTGTCAAAGGGTAGGTCAAGTGCAAGATTTCCTAATATTATTTTGATACCATGACTGTTTTGAAACAATTCGCTGTCACTCATAAAGGAAACTTAGATTTCATGTTAAATTTAGATGTCTCATACTGTTCCAGGGCTCAATGGTTCAAATGGACTTAAAATGCCTAAATTTTGAACTAGTGAATGTACCTGCTGGCACAATCCAGTGTTATACAAGCACATATAGAGGTATTCTTTTACACAAACAGAATCCTGTGTGTAATCAGTTTTGCAGAAATTTTGTTAATTAGTTCTTCACTGTTCATAGAATCAGAACTGACAAAGAGGATTTGCTACTTTGATTTTTGGACTTTACCAGTAGGGAGAACCAACCAGACTGATGCTGTAGAAAATCAGTGGGACCTGGAAAGGGAACTAGCCTTGTTCTAGTCAACCTCCTTTGTCAGACTGTGCTGCTTTTTGGGCAGAGGATTGTCTCTCCTGACCTGATCTGAACTCACAAAATAATCCAGAGAACTAGAAAATTTTCCATACACCTGGATTCTCACTTTACACACATTATTACTGAGTGCATTGACACATGTCACAAACGCATGGCCTGTTGATTAACTTTACACATCATTTATTTCATCATCACTTGTTAATGGTACAGGTGTATGGCTAATTTGCAAAGCTTATGAAATTAAGTGGAGATCAGGTGAAGTGACTAACAGTCCCATTGCTAATCCTGGGTCTATCACTTGTGAGAACTTAATTTAAACCCTTTTATACATATACACGCTAAAAGTCTGTTTTAAGTTTTATAAAGCAAATCTGAAGATCTAAAAAGGCTTCTACACTGTCACAGTATGGTCACTGTTTTAGACTCATAAGTAAATAATAAATACTGCTGTTGATGTTCGTTCCAAATATTTGGCAAATCTTTGACAACCATGAATTTATGGTATCATTTGGAAATGTCTCAATGCCAGATTTGTAAAAATAACCTATTCTAAGAAGGTATTTCAAATTTTGTTTTATCATTAAGTATTAGCAGTTCAAATTCTACAAAGAATAAGTTTTTACAGCTAATATCAAGCAAAGCCTTTAGAATAATTCTTGGTGAACCAAAGCTAGGCACTGTAACATGTCTTAATGCAACATGGGAAATATTTAGGTCAGTATTATAAAAAAGCCCAAAAGCCCAGTCCTTTTAGGGTCCCCTCATAATAGGCCAGGATCATTTTTCAAAAGCAGAGTTTGTCTTTCTTTAAAGTAATATTTTTAACATTAAAAAAAAAGCCTGGAGTTTTCAAACCACATATCAACATAGATCCACAGGTTTTCTGCACATGTCTAGGATAAAGAGGTCTGATTCCAGAGGTAGGACTGGATTATTTTAAAGTTGCACTTTATTCTCGATCCTTGGCATTTCATTTCAGCTCCCATGCATCATGTGTCCTTAATCCAAGTCTCTCTACAAATAGTATAATTTGCCTCAATTGCATAATTTTCTCAATTTGGTTTTTTAATGCAAATGAAGTCAGCTGAGGCTTCAGCCCTGTTTGAATCACTTCTGCTATCTTCCATGACCATTGATTAATTCATATCTACCACTGCAGGAGTTTTTTTTCTCAGTAACTGAGCATAAAGTCATTATGTCGTTTCTCCATTTAAATTTAGATATAGTTGGAATGGAGATATCTGGACCAACATTAAAATGAGAACAAAAAGGGGTTTTTGTATCATATACCCAGCTAATTTAGCCAGAATAGATAAGTCTTTTGAGGCTGTTAGAATTATTGGTTTCTTTTGGATACACATTTAATTTGGGAGGAATATGCTTTCTTACTTTTTTATCTCCTCATTGGTTAAGTGGCTAAACTAGGATCTCTCTGTTGGTCTTATTCTCTCTCTATCAAGTGTGTTATACCACTAGACCTGGCTTGAACTAAGACGTAACAGGGAAATAGAAAACAAAAAACAAAGCCAAAAACCATCTATGGGGCTAATCTATGAACTCATTGTTACAAAGCTGAGATTGCTTTCCACAGGACAGGAAATAGGGAGAGCAAGGAGATCAAGGTGCTGTACCTTTGTAGGGATGAACAAAGGATTTTAAGTGCCTAGGCTAATATTCTTAACATTCCTAAGATTCTTCTTTATTCAAAACCAGACATGCTATGAATCATGCTTTTGACAGAAAATGCAAAAAGAACCTGGAATTTTTCTTAGCAAAAAACTCTAACATTTATGAAAAAGAAAAATCCTTAGCTTTTTCTGCATCCACTTCTGAATCTTGGATGTCCGGGGAAGTAAATCCAAACTTCTCTACTCCACAGAATAATATCTAAAGTCATGAATCAGAGTCAACATAACTTTCTGCCAGTTTTCCAAGTACACCACAGAACAAAAGTACATACATTGATAAATATTTTCCATAAGTCACTTTGAAAGCAAAAAGTTAAATTCATTTAGGCAAGTATTGGTTTCTAGGTTTATTCTATTCTATATATAATCTGTATAAATTCAGATTGAATAGTTATAGATTTTGTTCTATTGTCCAAAGAGGGTGAAAGGTTAGAGTGACACACTGAAAGAATGGTTTTTCATTTGAGATTTAAATTGTTAAATACTTTATGATTTTACTATGCTAATATTTAATCTTCAATGTGAATAACACTGATTTAATCATTTATTTCCTATGCGAGTGAGACAAGATTCCACTTTTTACTCTTTTCCAAGTAATTGCTTGATCTAGGTCTCTACTGTTTAGGGTTACATGCCCTCAAAAGTGATTTCTCCAGATTAGGACTGACAGCCCAGCCAAGTGCATTGCTAACCTCTCCCTAAGAACTGGCAGACACTGCAAGGCTGGGTGTTTGACCAATGAACACAACAGAGACGCTTTCAACAGAAGTAGCTGCTTAAGGTGCAACAACTGTCCCAACTGCCCTCACTGCCAGCTAAAAGGTATTCCAAATTGAGAAATAAACTTTTTTCCCTCATATTATAATATTGCTCTTGTTGCTACTGTTCACTTCTATATTACATGAAATATGCAAATGTAATTAGCTTTAGTGTTTGTGTTTGAGGGTACAAATGAAATACTTTGGAATGTAAAAAATGTTAAAAATGGAACAGAAAAAGAAGGCCTTGTATTGGTGGATAAAAAGCCAGTATTAATTTACAGAATTTCTTAAGAAATTTTTATTTTTAAATTAACTATTCTTCATGCCTATTTTCACACACACACATGCAAAAATCACTTTCATACTGACATTCTTTTCCTAAGTAATGTATATGCAGTCAATGTGCAAAAACCACTGCAAGAAAATAAAATAATCTTTTACATGACATGGATTTCTCCCTGTGAAGGATTATCTTTTACTTTATTTCTTAACAACTTGATTTAGCCTGTATAATTTAATTGCTGCTCATATTATAATCTTATTTCTGAATTTTAAACTATGGGGCAAGACACCCTAGAGATTTTGTTTTCCTATTCTGGTCACAATATTTAACACAAGAGAAATTCTTTCTGTTTATACAGAAATTTCTTGTAAAAAAAAAACCAAACAAACATTTGTATGGAGAAGTAAAATGCTTATATATGAAAAAAATGCCATTTACATATAACCATTAAGAATTTAATAGTACATAACCAACTGACTGTACATACAACTTAAACAAAAATTTACTGAGTTTAACATAGAATGTCTTATTGTGGTGAGAATTTTGAGTAGAATACCCTTAAGCACAGTGAAGTTTTCCCCTCACAGCTTGTAAATTTATGCAGGACATGAATGTGTACCCAAATGAAAACCAGATAGGTTAGTGTGATGTGCCTAAAAGAAAAAGTAATTTGATGACACTAAATACTGAACACTGTACTTTACTTGACTGTTAAAGTCACTGTTTTGTGCCTTTGCAAACAAGTGGCTATTGACCAGAAAAAGAAAGAAAAAGGAGGAATAATTTTCCAATTTCAATACAAAAGGGGTATCAAAAGGTAAGCAAAGCTTACCAATTATCCCATCTGTTCCAATTATCTATCTATCTATCTATCTATCTATCTATCTATCTATCTATCTTTCTCTCTTTCTATCCTGGACAGGAAGATTTTAAAGCATTTTTTGCCCTAAATTTTTACACCTAAGATTTATCAAATTTTATTAAATAACCTTGGGCATAATATATATTTTCCTTGGATTCAACCTACAGACTGCAGTAGACATTTGAAGGATGTCAGCATTTTTTCAAGCTACACAACTCGACTGTAAAACTTAGGAAATAATTAAAGACAAAAGAATTTGGTCTTCATATATTAATTTTTGCCTTTTTTTTTAGCACTGTAAATTCATCTGTAATTTTTGTGATTCACTTAAAACAGTTCAGTGTACTGGGTGCTTTAACTTGGGTTTAGACATGATTTAACGCCCTCCACATTTCACAACACATTCTCATTTCCAGGCTTACTCCACAGAAAACTTTCTGCAAATAAATCAATTTTCTTTCCTCCATCCACATCTCCTGGATTTATCTTTTTCTTTGTCCTACTTTTACACAATTTTCCATGTTGAGTCAGTCTCTTCTTTGATTTATTAGAAATAATGAAATTAAGACCATAAAATGAAGTGAGAATCATATAGAAGAACAAAGTCAACAGTTTTACTGGTCATAGAAAAATGGGTTTGTTTGACACATATTTGGCTTTTAGAAACTAGAAATTCTTGGCTTCTGATCTTGCCTGAGATTTTTTGTCTAACATGAGGGTACTAGTGTGCACCAATCCGCTGTGTATATTTGCTACACATTAGACACATGAAATTAGCCTGTGTGAACACTCACTGTAATACATTATAGCTCTCAATTAGTGTAAGAAATATCACTCTGGAAGTCAGCCCACTTTCTTTATGAATAAAAGGTTACATGAAGTTCATCAACCAAAAATACTGATACTTTGGAAAAAGTTTTTAATCTGTCACCTGAAAATATAGACAAGAGAAGCCCACCTGAAATAGATGCAGTGTCTTTACATTGATATTGAACATTCTTTGTTCAGTCTTGAAATGCAGGTATACCAAGATTTACAAAATAGTTTTGGAAGATAATGTTCTGTATTTCTGACAATATTTATAGGTAATGTCCTAAAAAGAGCAATGTGTAACTACCTTTCTGAATAGATAAATATTTTTCTGCCTACAGAACAATGTGAACTGAATATTTATTTTGAATCCCAAAGTCATTAGGTGTTGTTAGGTTAAAGTTGCCATGTGATGGATTGTGATTTTGTTTCTAGTCTTACAGAAATAATGTACTTTATGAGAGGAATAGAAGATGGAAAATGATATTAAACATCATTACAAGACAATGTGGTGAAATATTGACTAACAAATATTTGGTCATAGGTAAAATACAGAGAGTATAATTAGAAAATTATTAAAATACGTTAATTAATATGTGCCAGTAAAAGGCCAATATTGCTTTTGTAAAGATGTGTCACACCTTAGGCTATCATTAAATGTTTGAAGAAACAAGAAAGCATTTAAGAATAATAGGACTGGTAAAGTTCTGGTGTTTGTTTTGTTTTTTTTTTTTTTTTTTAAACACCTTTAGATAAAATCTCTCACTACAAATTTTTGCAGAAAATAAGTTGTTGTAAGAAGGAAGGTCATCTTCCAGATTGACAACATACTAAATTTAGGAAGCAGGGACTAGGAATTCATTAGCAGTTCAAAATCAAAAGAGGTTTCCCAAGTTTCCTGTGTTTAATTTTTTTTGTATAAAACTGAGAAAAAAGTATGCTAAAAGAGAGAAATGGATATCTAATTAAGCAAGCCAGACAGTTCTTGATAAATCTTCAAAGAACTGCTGAAGAATTTCAAAATAATTGTGTGAAAAACAGTTCACATAAAAATATATAATCTAATTATGGATAAAAGTGATAGAATATAAAATACTTGTTCCACCTCTAGATATTCTAGTGTTCTCGGTATGTTTCTCAGCTCACGTCAGCTCAATTCATGGTGTAAAAAAGGTAAACAGACTGCTGTGAATTATCTTAGTAGAAATAAACCGCAAATATCGTTAGCATAAAGTAATTGGTGTGTCCATGTTTTGAATACTGTATGCAATGCCACCACAATCTCGGGAGTCATAGTACAGATGTTTATTATATGTTCATAAAATAATCAGAAGGTATTATTAATAACAGCAGTTTAAGCACTTCTTAACCCAAGGAAAATTGTTTTTGTTAAACTTTTGACATATCTCCCTGCACTGATGTATGCTTTGTCACATTTTTACAAGTCTTGACAGCTTACAGGATGCACCTTCTAATAAGAGTAAGTCTAACTTTAAACTGCCTGTTTTTCTTAATATGTGTTCCTTGAGTTTGCAGTGTGACAGAAATTAACTGTGTGTTTAACAATGTTGTTAACAAATGAAAAAATAAACCCTTTATCATGAGCATATCAAACAAATGTTTTCCTTTAGCTAACAATTTAGGGCCAAAAACCTTTAGTTGTTGCAAATAACCTGATTTTCAAGTTCAAGAGTATTAAATAAAAGGAAATGCTGTCTTTCATGCTTTGATTTCTTATCTGAGTTTTCTTGTGCTGTATCTGAACATGGCTCTGACTCTGAACATGGTATTTGATGCTTCCCTATATCCTATGTGGTTATCTAATATACCAGCTATTAAAGAGCTTATAGTGGTCTTTCTTAAATTAAAGTACCCATTCCAGAAGAGATGTGATATTTATTCATGGCCTTTAGTTATTAAATTTACAAGGGTTCTCTTTTATTCTTCCTTCAGGATAACAGCTGTGTTTTAGAAGACAAAAGTGACATGGAGAAAGGATAAAACTATTACAAGTATGAGTGATAAGAGGAAATTAATACTTCTCTGCTCTAAGTACCTGATAATTCACTTGAAAAACCCTTTCTACTATTTGGGGTTATGAAAGAGAAACAACCATAACTCAGTAAGCTGTTAATGGCATTAAAACACTTATTTTCACTCCCCTCTTCCCCCACACCACCTCGCCTGATTTTATCTTTCTGGATAGCATGTAGAGACCATTTATAAGAAAAAAAAAAATCAGGAAACGGATATTACATAAATCTAAATATAGAATCATCTAAACTTTTGCCCAACATCTGCCCTGCCTCTGAGGACATGCACAGCCATGACTGTTGCTGTCTGGCCTCCCCTGGGGCTTCCAAGACCCCTCATGTCAGCATCCCTTCTGTGTAGAGCTGGCAGTTCCTTACAATAATGTTTCAGAAGGAGTCCTCAGGGGACTGAAGTGACCATGTCTAGGGAAATGTGTGTCTTGGGAATAGGAATAAACTCAGAAGTGCAGCAGATTTAGATTTAAATCAGCTAACATAAACACTGAGTAAATTAAATTAATATTGAATTGCTTCATTCCTAGAGTGCCTCCATGATATTTCTACTTATTTCCTATTTAGTAAACACCTGCAGCTGGATCACAGTATGTTCTCATATAATTCCAGCATCCAAACCATGTGCTACTAATAAAACATCTGTAGACGTATCCAATATGGGTTGCCTCTCCATGCCAGTGTAAGATGAATGGAGAAGTTTATGATGAAAGGTTTGTGGTCTGGCAGAGAATGGAGAAGTCTGGATTAGCCACTGAATGCAAGATGTTTTCATAGCGTGTTACTAAGACTGAAACTGCACTCCAGCTATTTATCAGCACTAATCTACTTGGTGCAAGAGGTAAGCTATAGAAAGGGCAGGCACTTGAGTGAGTGGTACAAGTATTTCCTCCTTTGATCCTGTGCCTTTCATGGTGGATTTGATTCAACACATTACTATACCAATTCAGAAGTACAGTGGCATGAAGCTGGTCAAATGCATGGAAACTAGAGTTGCCCTGACCCAGCAGTTAGTGCATTGCTCTGAATACCCAATCTCCCACTTGCAAATCATCCCCATGCATGCAAAACCAATCATGTTCAAAATCAAAGGATCCACACAGCTATAAGGCAAAGGTATTTCATCACAGTTTACAATGAATGTACAGATGAAGAACAAACAGTTCTTTAAACATATCCTTTACTAGGTGTGTAAGTGCTGCTGTCTGGTGTGCTAGATGAGTGCAATCTTTGGGGAGGAGAAGTCCATGGGAAATGAGGAGGATGACAACAAAAGATCCATAAACAGAGATACTGAATTACAAAAACTGTTTTGTTTTCCTTGCTGCCAGATGTGTATTTTTATTTCTTTTTTCTTTCTCCTCCACCTGACCCCCATTCATGTCATTTAACTGTTTAGTTTCTTAGGTAATTTCTGCTGATAGAATCTTGGAGATAAAAGTTATTCAAGAAAACATTTTTGTGGATATTTTTATTGCAGAAAACTAAGATACTGTGTAAGCTCTCTGTGCTAACTGAAACCTGATATTATGTCAGGCTTCACTAAGCACACAAGGCTCTGATTTGATATCATTAATGACTCATTTTCTCTTTTAACTTCTGTTGAAAGCATTCATCCATAACCATAGCTACCACTGAAAAAATAGAAGCTACTAAGTCAGTAATAATGCACTTTTGCTTAAAAAGCCTTTAAAAGATGGATTGGATTTCACAACTCAGCAGCAAAAATCTCATATACAAGGAAAGTAAGAAAGGTTATTTTTGAAAGTAATTTTAAAAACAATCAGATGACAAAGATGCAATGCTCTCTTAGTTCTACCTTGAAAACACCTTAGCTTTAAATTTTACTTTGGGATAAAATTTATTTTCAGAGAATAGGAGAGTAAATATTTTTGAGTGCTGAGTCTTGAAGCAAAAATTCTTAAATGGAGCAGAATGAAACAGGCTCAATATAGTGATGGTACCAATTTGTTCCAGTTTAATATGTCTTCTTCTTACACCAAAACTCTCCACTGAATTCAGTAGTGGATTATATGGAAGGTAATTTCTATATTTACAGGTTTTGTTTACACTTTCATTATACCTCTACTGCATTCTCTGATGTGTTGATGCAGTTTTCAATCTTATAGCCACTTTAATCTGCTCCTGCGCTCAGCATATCTGAATGAGTTTGTTGGCATAAGGGAATTTTGAAGGTTATATTGCAGTACATGAATCAACAGAAAATGAAATGCACTTGAGACATGATCAGCCAGTTCTAATTCATTGCAGAAAGTTACAGATACCAAAATGCATTTAATGTCATTTGATATCTTTATTCATACTTAAATTTATGAGCAATTCAGCAGGAGAAGAATGACAAGTTTGTTTTTAAAATAGTAGTCCATATTGAATGCCATTTTAATGTATGTCTGACATATTTACATCTAGCAAGCAGAGAAAAGTAGAATATTTGAACATAAATTTCTATTTTCACAGGAAAAAGCAGGGGAATACAATCTTTTAATTTCCTGCAATATGATGTGTCATTATAAGGCAGGTCAGCTTAAAGATAAATGTTAAATAAAACCTCTGCATGTGGAGTCCAGTAAACAGATTAGAAGCTTGCTAAATTGTTCATGTTGTATTTTAAGAAAGATGTGAATAACAGCAGTGTTCTGTAAAAGGCTACTTTGTACCTGCAGAGCAAAGCTGTGCTTTGATGCTGTCTGGCTGAAGGTTCATAGCTCCACATATTAAGACACAAGAGTCTACAACCGATTTTCTTCCTTAGGAACATACTGTAGCTGACCATCAACATAACTCAGGTGTGGTATTGTTACACAGTATTGTTTTGCTAGCTATTCCTAATCTTAAATCCAAACATGACTGCAGGTGTATCGTGTTGTGACATGGCTTTGGGTACCTTTATTGGGAAAAATAGATTTGTCCTAGATTTGACCTGTCACAATGAATAAGAGAGATTTCTTCAGGCTGAAATTTTGACTTCTCCTCTTCAAAATAGTTGATAGCAGTATGCTCAAAATTTGCGCTAAGATTATTTGCAGTTCCTTACTTTCTTTGTCTAGGCCAATGCCTGTAAGAAGACGTTAAAACTCTTGCCTTTATATAAGGGATAGCAAGCAAGTATAGTCTTGTTTTTGATGTATGATTTAGGGATTCTAGTATTATGCTAGGTGAAAGTTTTTATAATAAATGGCTAGTCTCGGTATGTCTGCAGCTGGAATCCAGAGGTACACAGAATCCATATGTAATGTAGAATTGCATATAGACATTTAAATTATGTGCTTCCAACAATTTAAAATATAAATTACAAGATTGTGAAAATCAGACTTACTCAGTCATATAGGTGAAATATGCAAAACACTGTAATCTGTGTAAACAAGTTGAAGCTATCAATACTGTGGAAAATTGGATATGTTGTCATATTAAAACCAAAATATGGGCCAGAAACACTGAAATGCAAACTAAAATCTGGTGTCCAATTCAAGCAGCATTAAATACTATGGAAAAGCTTTTGGTCATAAATTAACTTTGCTATATCTAAAAAAATCAGGTGGGGGTGGGGGCAGTGGAATGGGAAGATTTTGATGACATATTTTTATTCATGTTTTCCTAGATTTTCTATATTTGTATTTTGATTCCTCCATGCATAATTACATAAATTATATTTAATTAATATATTTAAAATTTAATTTTCATATATAAAAGTATATTTACTATTATAAAGATTATATAAAGTGAAACCTATTATTTATTTATGCATTAGGTGCTCTTCCTTCTTTAATGTTGTATGTGCAGGCATTCCTATTAGATAGATTTGCTCATTAGGAAGTCAAAGGGTATTTCATTTATATATTGGTATTTTGGCCTTGCAGGATGCAGAGAGTGAGGGTAAAGAGGCAGTGTAGGGTTCTGTTGTGTCTCTAAGCAGTCCAGACTAACTACAAAAAAAAAAGGAAACATGATTATCACGATTTCAGGGCTGCCCACTGGCTAGTTGAGCCCAGTTGTGATATGATGGAGTTTTAGGCAGGTCTAGATTTCTGGCAGGAGGGTGCTAGCAGGCGTGGAATAAAGAGAGTGGACTCTTGCTTGGGGTACCAGGCTTTATTGGTGTTCCAGCTGGACCTCGTGGCAAAAGACCCCTCCTGGCTCTCGGTCTCCCCTTTTTATCTGACTGGGCGGTCCTCCAGAAAGAGGAACCCAGAACCAATAGCTAGCAAGGGAGGGTGTGACCCAGAACAGGGGAATTTAACAGAACAAAAGAAAAAGGTGTTGCCCTCTCACCCAGACCAAATCCTAGGGCTTTCAGCTTCGAATCTGCCAGATCTAACAAGGTGATTGACAGTGTCCCTCAGGGAGGAGACCATCAGAGAGTAAGGGGAAGGGGTACCAGGAACCGTTTTCAAACAAATATAAAACATAAAAACCATACAAAACTTTAGAAAACCCAATCACACATCATGGTATCACTGAAATAAAGTTTTCCTTCTTTTCTAGTGGAATTCAAACTGGACTTTTAAGAAATGAGTAACTCCACTGGTGCCTCTGACATGGTTAGAAAAGTATAAGATTATGAAGATAGGCTTTTTTAAAAAATGGCACCCAAAATTATGCTCAGAAACTCCTCTATGTCAGGAAAATAAGTCAATAAATATTATGATTTATTACTGCTTTAAGAAAGAAGGAGGAGCTTACTACAGAAGAAATGAAAAAAAAATTTGAGGCATAGCTTGAGAGAGAGGGAGAAAGACTAGTTGCATAGAAATTTTGTTATTATTTTCTACTTCTTTTTGAAATAGTGCAGTTCCTGCTATGGATTTGCCAGTGCTCTTGAGCAACATTTGGTTATGTGAAGGAAAGCCTATGGCTTTTAAAGCTTAGAAAAACATTGCATCTTTTCTAAAACACTACTCACAGATTATTACTATTTCACCCACAGCCCTTCCAGTGTGTACATTTTCCATCAGACTGTAATTCTGCCACAGATACACTTCTTAGCTTCATTTTTGTAAAATCATATAATCATATACTGGTTTGGTTTGGAAGGGACCTTTAAACATAGGCAAGGAGGAATGTCTTCAACTAGGTCAAGTTGCTCAGAACCTCATCTAACCTGACTTTGAACAGTTCCAGACATAGGGCATCTACCAGCTCTCTGCCCAGGGATATATAAATAAATCCCCAAGTAAACAGCTGAATTAATAAAATCTGTCTAGCAATTTGTGATTTATGATTTCTCCATGGGTTTGTACCAATTCAGTGACCAGCAGTATGAGACTGTGCCACAGGTGCCCTAAACGCACGCCCAATATTATTCCTTGCTGCTTCTTAGCAATTAATGGAAATGCTCTAGAAATCAGAATTTCTGCTTAGTTTTGCTCTTTTCTATTCTGTCAAGAAAACCAAGTGAATGCAAAGTCTGGTTGACTGGTTAGGTAGGCCTTTAGTCTGCTCAAGGATCAGAGGTAAGATCACAGAGGTCTGTGAGAAGTATCAGCTGTGACCTGCCTTTTCTGCTTTTATTTGAGGAAGCACAGCAATCATAGTATCTGTGTCCATTAGCCACATCAGACTCAGCTCCTGTGTAATGTAGAGAGAGCCAACAGTGACAGAAATTTCATTATTTCCTGATTCCCCAAAGTCCTGTATTATGGCCAGATTTTATGAGATGGAACAATGCATTCAAATATTGTAAGCCACTGTGAGATGATGAAGTGTGAGGGCTGGTTGGCTGGCTTGTTTATTATTTCACACTTCCCCCCTTTTGGCCAAGGCAGCTTATTGTATTCAGAAACAGAGTGAGGTCCCTGTCTCAAAGATATTTTGGTCTAATCCTCCATAGGAAAATGCAGAAACAACAGGAAAACAAAAGGCCAAAGAAGGGAGAGTGGTGATGATATTAAAGTAAGATTATTGACTTAGTGAGGACACACAAGAGTCACAGCAAAAGTCTATCTTGATAGCAGTGAATTGGTTTAGTTTTTTATGTATCAGGATATTTTTCATCAATATTTTGGTATAAAATAACTGTTTGAACTTATTCCATTTGGTGTATTTCCCCAGCAAGAAAAACCAAAATGGTTGTTCTTATATTTTGGACTTTGAAAATGTATTTGAAAGAGAAATTAGTATTTTAATTTCACATTGATTTTTTGTATTATTTAAATATACAATGGAAAATTCAAATTAGACTTCAAAATCCTGATGAGTACTATAAATGTGCAAAGATGTGATCTCATTATAGAGACATATTAAACTACATTTTAAGTTGAAAGAATGGACAAATTGAATAATTTCTTTTCTTTGTCAGGTTGTTTCCTGCTTTGACTGGCAATGTCATAGGCTGCAGACTTTAAAGCAACCAACCAATCTACAAAACACATACAGACAACAGCACTTTTTATTCTGTCTCCAAGCAGTACTGCATACATGGATATTTTGTATATTTGAAGATTATTTTCATTTCCCCTCCTCTTAAAATGAACTAATCTCAGATAAACTATACTAGGATTTCACCAAGGCATAAAAAGTACCTTTGCTACTTGCTCTCTTTTGGAAATGCTCCTTGTGAGGCCCTCAAAACAGAGAAGTAGGATCAAATGTCATTCTTTTTTTCCCCTGAGCAAAGCATTTATTTCCACTGCACTTCCCTTAGATCAGAGGGCTTTACTCCAAGTGTCAATACTTTATATATAGTCAGCCCCAGAGTGTTAGGTAGAATAGCTTTAGGACCATCCTGATGTATTAAAACAATTAATAGTCTCTTACCATCCTAAAATATTTTCTTTATTCTAGTTAAGGAATCTCATGGTATGTTAAAGCTTCTAGCAGGCATTCCAGATCATTCAGAGCATGTTCAAGCCTGGACCTTGGTGAGTGTAATCCTAGAGTAAATGTGAAATCTGTCTATCAGTGCCACGACAATGTTTTTGTTAGTATTTTGTTACACTGGACTGATGCATTATATTAGCAAAGACAGAGCAATTGCTTTTAGTCATTCTTAATTATCTTTTGCCTGTTTGAGCTTGCAACTTGAATTGTGATCTTCTAATACAGTGTATTTGTCTGACATCTCCAGGTAAGTCTACGAAATCAGATGCCAGTCCTGAAAAACTGTTTCTCATGTGGTTGCAAATATCAATTGCTGATGAACACATAAACTGCTCAGATTTACTCAAATGCATTTCTTGTGAATATTTTTCAATTTGGGAAAAAAAGCTAACAACTGTTCTAAAAATGAAAAATTATATTCTGATGCATACCCAAGGTTTTTATTAATGTTTGCTGAGATGTATCACATGAAGGGATTAGTGTAACACATTGCACATTATTGAGACAATCTTTTATTTCTATCAGGTATATGTATTTGTATGCATAGCTTGTTCAGAAGATATATTTTTATGTGCCTGATAGTAAGGCATGTTGAGCATCTGTAGCTCCCACTGAATTCAACCAAGGAAGTCTGCACAGCACAAAGTGATACAGTAATGATGGTGATGACCATTTTAAACTCTGTTCAGATTATATAGAGAGCAGATAAAGCTCTATGAGGCTTTTGTTTATACCAAGACATCTCAATTTTCATCTTCCTGACAATAAAGCTAGTTACAAAACCTTTTTTGTAAATAGTAGAGTATGTCTTAGATTTTTGGGAAGATTTAAATGCTCTTGGGGTGTACCAACCCAAACCTGTATTGTTGTAGATGATGATTACTTAGTTTGGGAAATGACTCCTCTGGTTTGGTTATGAGATAGCAGCAGCACATGGTAGAGACTGAGATCAAAGAAGTTTCGGTCTGTAGAGAATAGGACAGCTGCAAATTCCTGAACATTGACACTGGTTGTGAAAACTGGCATCACCTTTCTGCCAAATTGCTGAGACTGCCATCAAGCCTAGAGAGCCAGTTGCAGATTATCAAAGGTAATTTAGCTCGTGGCAGAAGAAATTCAGCTCATTTTTGAAGAAATGTGCAGATTTAGAAGGTGCTATTTCAAACTCATTCCTTATGCCAAGGAAGAGGAAAGGTAAAGCTGATGCAGGTGTCATTAACTGAGCCAGTCACTTATTCTATGCAGAAATCTTCTGGTGGGCATCAGCAGAATGCTGGAGGAACTTTTGTTCCTCAATTGAGTGCTCATATAAAGGCAAACCTTTTGACATCCAGACAATAGTGATAGATTTTGGACAAAAGGTAAAGAAAAAAAAGTATTTTTAATAAAATACACTGAATTTAATTATGGTGTAAAAAAATGACAGTGCAAAGAAATTCAGACTTCCATGTAGGCATCCAATATTCTCTACTGTTCACTAATATTAGCAGAGATTAACTTAGAGGATGCTTCCTTAGGTCAAGGTGATAAATGCCCTATAGTTGAAGTGTCATTATAAGGTTTTCTCAAATATTTATGCTAAAATCAAACAAACAACACATTTCTGCAGTGTTGCCTACCTCCTCGATACTTAGAACTTTTGGCATTTTGTGTAAGAATCTTATTCCCTGTAATAATTAGACAGTATCACACCTCCACAGTTGTTAGAGCATAGGTATCTAACCTTTGCACTCAGTGGAACAATGTTCTTCTTCAGGTCATCAAAGCCACTGCATTTAAAGAGTTGAAGTATTTGCGTATTGATTAGAACACACCTTAATCAATATTGCTCTCTGTTTATACACCCACTAGAAGTACTTTCTACTATGCCATTTTCACACTGTTTTTTCTTGTTATGGATTTTTCCCCTGTTAGATTAGTATTTACAACTATTCTTTTTTCTCCATCTATTGAGAATTTAATCCCTCTAAACCTTTTTTATCTCGTTTCCAACATTTTGCCAGAAAACTTTGTGACAATGACATCAATTAACAATGGTCAGTTTTACTGAAAAACTTAATTTATTTCAATTGAAAATACTTATCTGTTGTGGCTTTCAACAGATATTTTGTCTCTGCTCATACACACACTCTCCTGCACAGAGAATAAAGATCAGTTAAGCAAAAATAGCTTTGTATCCTCAGCACACAACAATTTCTTATGCAATATTGCTCTGTCAATGCATCTATAGCTTGGAAAGACAGCACATATGGCCCTTTTTGATCCTTAATCAGTGAATGTCAGCAAGCTGAGAAAATCTTGTCATCTACCCAAGATCTTAGAGGAGTATTAATGCCTAGTATATCCTGGCCTGATAATTCTTCAGGGAGGACAGTTCCTGGTCATTCTGTTTTCCTAAGACAAATGCAATGAGCATTTAAAACTATTATGTTATTTTACAGTTGCTCTGTGAAATACAAAAAAGTAATTTATCACTGTTTATATTCTAATTCTCTTCAAACTAATAAAAATGTAGTGACATTAGCCTAATATAAACAGTGCATTGCAAACAACTGCAAAATACACAAGTGATCACTAAAGTTTCAGTTTCTAGTTTGGATTATTATTTTCAAAATATTTTGGTTGTGTTACTACCTTTCAGAAGGGTGAATTAACAAGACTTGAGTTTGGTAGTTCACTAAGCTGGGGAAGATAAAATAGGTTTCTGTTGATCAGATTAGGAATCTCAATTTTCCTACATGAAATACACTTAGATGAGCTGATCTGACAAGAATTGATCAAACTCTTAGCTCACTGTGACTGAAAGTGAGCTTTAGCAATTACTGCTGTTTTCTGCTGCAAAAATTTCCTGAGTTTAAATTAATAACCCTCTCCTGTGTATAATTTGTTGACTATATCTTACATAATTGTCTGATTCTATGTGAACATTCTTTTTTAATGCTTGATTCTTACTGATTCTTTATCCTGTGAGTCCACTGCATATTAGGATGTTGAAAATATTAATTGTTTAGAATAGTTGCATTCTGTATAAAATATTGGAAAGGGAACTGGAGTTTCCCAATTTTTCTACATTAATTTTCATAGGTTGCCTTATTAGTCAAAATTTAGCAATATGTTCTTCTCTATAATCAAACAATGAATTGTATAAAAGGAATTGAGGTGAGGTATAATTCCATCCCCCTGGCATCTGATAAAGTTTGTTATCAGTGCACCAGCACTGAAGTGATGAATTTCTCTTGAAAATCCAGTGCAGACCCACAAGAATTGAAGGCACTCATACATTTTGTCAGGGAGCAAGGCTTTTATGCGTACAGCTTGAGCACAGCTGTGTCTTTTCCAATATGTGGCCAAAAGACAAAATGCAACATGAGATTTTTATACATTCCAAGGCCCATCTGCCATGAAAACCCACTTATCTTTGTGGCTACAAGTTTGTTATTGATCCAAAATGGTAAGGAAAAAAGGAAAAAAAAAAAAAAAAAAAAGAGAGAGAGAGAAAAAAGAGAAAGAAGAAACAGCACAAGAAAAAAGACAACAAAGGGGGAAAAATGCAGGGGAGAAAAAACCCATAAATCCATTCTTTTGTTGTTCTTCCAGCTGCATCTGTGAGCAATTGTCACAGTACTAGTCAAACTGTATTTGACTTGTTGCCAACATGAATTTTCCAAAACCTAAATGTAAACAAACTCTGCAAGTGCTTCCTCATTTGCCAAGCCAATAATTATTTACTTTGTTTGGGCCTAGCATTACTGTCAGTTCAGCTTTGCAGTCTGTAATGTGTTTGCTAATGAAACCATGAGGTCTAAAGCTATGCATTAACCTTGTCACCCTTCAATTTTCAGCTCAATAATGTTACACCATGGTTTTGTAAACTAGGGTTGAAGGATAGGCAAATGATTAATTATATTTTCTGTTTTCCTTTATCTAAGTAAATTGTTCATCTTTAAATCTGCCTTGCATTTAAGGTTAACTCACTGGATCTGAAGCACTGGGAAGATGTATCATTTGCAATGGTTATAATTACCATTTGTACTACATATCTGAAAGCTGGCAAACATGCATGACCATGACTTGGTGAGTCATGAAATCTTTTCACAGTGGTAACTCAGAGATGGTAAAAGTATAACAAGTTGATGGGACGCACTCAGCTGGGAGAAAGATAGGAATATTTCTGTTGTGTTTAGGTTCTACATTTTATCTTGGGTCTGAAGGTTGCGCATGTTTTCTTGTTAGGTTTTTAGGATTTAGGAGTATGTGTTCTTTAATTCTGGAATGGGATATGTAATTTAATGGATGACTATTAGTTATCATTTTAATAGATGTCACATTAAACACAATTACTTTTACTTAAATAAGTATTACTCCTAATTTTTTCTCAAAATCACTCCAGTTTTGTCATGCATTGCTAAAAGTTAAATTCTCCAACTGGTTCAAATAGAAACAGACCTGTTACCCCATATAAACAGATTGGTGAAAAAGAAGACATTCAGATGTCATATGATGTGTGTTGGAATTTTTTCATTGGGAATTGTGATTTAAACATTGTTCCATAATGTGTCCTTCTTGTGGTGTCCAGCACTAGGTTAAGGTTGTTTGATATACTGTATACTTGTATACTCTGATGTACAATGTTTTTAACAACTTTGGTATACTCTGACATCAGTCAGAAGTTAGTGTATTCTTAGTCATTGTAATCTTGTTGGGTCCCTTTTCCTAGACAGAGTTGCATTTTTTCCCTGAAGTAGTAATAGAATGCTAAGATATTACTGTTGAACTCCACCAATTTTATTTCTTTTGCATAGGTGATCCTAAAAAAATCATTTAGCCCCTCAATATTATCTTATCAAATAACTTAGTACTTGAGTTAAAATGGGATTTTTTTAGTAAAAAATCTCCTTTTGCTGCCTATGTATTTAAATATTAGGCAAGATTAAATTATTATTAAATTATTAAGTTGTTATTAATAAAATCTTATATATAATTTCTGTCTCAAAATGAAGTTCCAACCTCTGTTCAGACACATTACACTGAAAAGTAGAATAATTGCCGGTAGAAAATCCTCTGATATTTCTTAGGATATTTTTTCCATTTAAAAAATTATTAGAATAGATGTGACTTCAAAGTGCTTAGGGCACCATGTGACTAAAATCATGTGGCAAGTCAGAACTCGAAATTAATTCCAAAAGGATTCCAACAACTAAACAAAATTGTCTTGTTCTAACAGAGCTCTGGAGATATTTAAGACCAGTGTATTTTGAGGAATCCTCACACAGAATCCAGTAGACAGAAATTCACTTGGTCTCACTTCGTGCAGACATTTAGAATATACAGAGGGCTAGAGAAAGGTTCTTGGTCACTCAGTCCTCAGCTGCCAGAATAAGTTCTTGTTATACATTTAATGAAAACCTGAAAATATTTATATCCAGAGGACAACATCAATATTCTTGAAAGTTTTAGTGGGATAGAACCAAAGACATGATTCTGTGTTTCTAGCTCCCCTGCATGTGGAAATAATGTCAAAAAGTAATACACAAACAAGCAGTTAAATTCTGATTTGTTTTAAGTCCTAGTGTTTTTTTCTTGGAATTCCAAACTTAGTGTATCTCTACCCCAAATATCCCTCAGTCCTGTTATATTTGGAAGAAAATTTTTACGTACAATCATTGTTTTTTCTTTTTTCTTTGATGAACAAAATAAGGAAATTGTATTTTGAATATTTAATTTAAAAGAAGGTATTAAGGTGATATTTAACATATGATTAGAAAGTGGAAGATTTGTAATTTTTTTTTTGTGTCATCATCCTGTCTCTTGCTTTTACTGTTTCATTTCACGGATTTCTTTTGAAGATGTTTTTGGCTTGTAAGCTGAAGTTTTACACTTGAGTCATACAAAAAAAAAATCCTGCTCTGCAACACAAGTGTACACAAATCACTGGCAGAGTCTAAATTGTGGATAATTGGATTGAGCTATGAGCTTAAAGATGAAGGGGACAAAAGCGTGTCCCAAAGCTGCATTTGATAGTCTTAGAGTCTTATCTGGGGATGTTTTACACCAGGCTCGCAGACTGCATTTGTTCATAGTGATTTGTGCAATCTACAATGACATTTTATTTGAGCTGGAGTCATGCAGAGAAACCATAACATGTATTTAGTCCTTTCTTTTTTGGTTTTGATGAGATATCCCAGCAAAAACCCTCTGTAGAAGATTGCTCGAAAAACATGGATTTAAAATATTGAGATGAATGTTGTAATGGATGATGACAAGATGCTGCATTGAGGTGCAGTGTTAATATTTTATTAGAGGTAACTCGCAGGAAACACATGTTAAGAATCATGTCTTTTTACAGGCTACTGTAAGCAACACTTTGAATTTGCTTCTTACATAGGAAAAATATTCCTAAATTTAGCATGTTTTCTTTACCAAATAAATATGTAAACTTCTTTAAGGTATTTGATTATTTTTGAAGCCTTGTTATTTTCAATAAATATTCCTGAAAAATAAAGACTGGTTTATCTTCTTGACCTGTAGTTATAATTTTGAAAGAAATTGCATTGGAGATTGAGATAATCCTGTTTATAAATTACTGCACTTTACTTACGCAGTACAGAATGTAACATGGACATTATTTCTCTATATGAATAATATTTCTCAAGGTTATATGCCTCTGACTTTTTTTCCTTCTCCTCAATGTTGCTGTCAAAGTTATTACTAAGCTAATTAGTTAATCAAGATAATTTATATAAAGATATATCTTCATGATAATACAAAGTTGTTCTCATTGAAGTCAGTGGTACAAAGTCCCATGAGGCAAAATTAAATTCTATGTCTCTTAAACACAGTATATATAGGTGAACAGACTGTAATATTTGCATATTTTGTCCTATTCTGTCTAAAATGTTTCAGATTTTTCATACAAAATATATTTGGAGGAAGTCAGAGCAGATGCCATGATTCATAGGAAGTTCTTAGTAGTATATATATTTCCTTAGACTAATGCAGATTTTATAGCCATTTTAACAGATGATAAAATATATACCTTACAATAGCTTTGTTTATTATTGAATAAAAATATATATTTTGAATGGTTATCCGCACTATGAACTGCATAAAATGACATTAATTTCTGAGTACCTTTCCATGGTTCAGAGCTCACAAATGTCTTAAATTAGTGATCTCATGGTGTAAAATTCTCAGATGCCATCATCAAAACTAACCAATGGTGCCTTATGCCAGACCAGAAATTAACACAAATGTGGACTGTTTTTCATACGACAGCAGTTTTATGTGACAGGAGAAATGTGGAACCAATTTATTTTACTCTCCAGATGGATTTTTGTAGATTACTTTTTAACTGATCAAACCCCACATTACAAATCCAAATGAAAATGCCTCTCTGTCTTAAATGGAGCATCAAAGTGTTTCTATTATTGTTCCAACTGTTAATTGTAATTAATCATATTGAAGAAAGCCAAAACCTAGGCAAGGTCAGCATCCCACTGTGTCAAGAACTGTGCAAAATATACAGTAAGAAATAAGTCCTCTCCAAGGAGTTTATAGACTAGGAAAATGGCACTGACAAGCAGGAAAAAGGGAATTAATACTATTCACATGATAATGATCTGAAGTGTGTACTCTCCAGTGATAGATATGGAGTATTTTAGTAGCTGAGATACTTCTCAGGGACTTCTGACATCACTGTGATATGAAGCCTGATAGTATCAGGAAACTCTAGTTGAACAGGGAAAACTCACTAGTTAGTTTTGAAAATTCTGCCTTTTGCAACTGCCCTGCAATCTAAAAAGAACTGTGAGGAAAGAGCAGAGCTCTGCCCTGCTATTTCTGGACCTAAAATGACCACAAGCCTATTCTTGAATTGTGCCTTCCCTCTGAGACTGGGAAGTCTGTATTAGAAGACAATATTGTGGTTTGTCCACTTAATCAATTGTATTTTCAGTAATTTGCGAGCTGATACATTTGTGTACTTGTATAATGTCATATAACAGTAAGTTGTATCACTTTCTCAACAGCAAACACTGGCTACTGAAAAATGGTGCATCCTCTTATGCCTTGCCAAACTGGGTGCTTATATTAAACTAAAACTGTGTCTGCATATTAAATCTAATTGTGGCATAAATTACGTGTTTGAGAATGTGATCAGTATAGAAACAGAATTTTTGAGTACTTATCCTTCCCTGTATTTTAAATATCAGAGTCAACAGTGAAATGGAGTTCTTCCTTATTTGTATAAAGTAGAACTTTTCTATTTATGACCTTGTCAGACAGGACTGTCTAGAGACTATGAACATTATTCTCAGAGGAAACTTGTTCTGGCAATAACACAAAAATTGTTTGATCACAGTTTCGTTGGAAGATTATGAAATATCCTCTGATTCCCTAGGAAAATGCAGAGTGGGATGTTGCTAATATTTTGAATCAAAAAACTGTACTGTTTTTTTGAATGGCAATGGCATTCACTATCCTTAAAGATTTTTGACTTTAAAAGCATATTCCTCTAAAAAATAGGATTTAATACAAAAATGCAAACAGGATATTGCAACTCAGTAGCAATTTAGATATATCAAATAACCAAGAATCATCACCAGAGATGTTACAGAAATAGGCTTTAATTGATGGCAGAATCTCCATCAAAGTCCAGAGATTTTGATAATTGCGATTCAGCTTGTTAAAATTAGGGTTGTTTGGAAGTCTTTTTCCATTACTTCATGTTATAAGAACATTCTTCAAAGTCCCTGATTTGAATTTGGAAAGCTCTGAGATGTGACATCGTTTATGATAATGCCAGTAGTAAAACTAAGCAGTTTTACAGCATTAGACTAATGGTGCAGGGAAGCCTCAAAACCTTCAGAGAAAATTGTTTTTTATTGCAGTTATGACAAGTTAAAGATATGAGAAAATACAGTGGTATGTCAGATGGGTTGGAATTTTGCCTACAGGAACACTACGATTTCTAGGCGAAATTTCTGTACATGTCTATTACATTTGGAAATTATGAAACTGAGTACTCATGGTTCTGGACTGTCCAGTTCCTGATAGAGTTCAGAAGTGCTGAAGAGCATTTCTCTTTCCCCTATCTATCTGGGCTAATGGAAACCAGCAAACAGGAATGGACAAACCCCATAGCATTGTGACACAGGACTGTAGTGGGTGTAGATGGCAAGGGTTTGGGAAGGAGTGAGGATTTCAGGGCTGGCTGCTGCAGGAGTGATAGTGCTGGACACAGCTGGCTCCACACAGCTCCACAACAGGCCCATTGCAAGCCAAGGTTGAGTCCATCATCCAAGCTTTTGGCACAGATCCACAAAGGGACTGAGACCCATGAGTTAGTACACCAGAACACAGAATTCCCTGAAGAGAATGCGGACTGTGCACGACCCACACTGAAGTATGAGAAAAAAAGTGGGATGGAAGCAGCAGCAGAATGAAACTACTGTGTCCCAATTGTAAACTCTGCTCACTGTCTTGCTGAAGGGACTGGGTGTAACCTGTGGTGGGATCAAGGGGTGGAAGACAGGTGTCTATGACAAAAAAAGTGAGGCTGAAACTATGAATGGGGAGGACAGATACTTGGAGATAAGCTAAGCATTGTAGTAAAGTTGAGACAAGGAAAGAGGGAGTAAAGGTGTTTTTAATAAATGTGTAAATGTTTGTTTCCTTTTGCTGTTGGTGTTGGGGTTTTTTTTTATTTTTATTTTTATTTTTGTTTTTTTTTTTGTTTTTTTTTTTGTTTGGTTTTTTTTTGGTTTGGTTTTTTTTTTTTTTTTTTTTTTTGGTTTTTTTTTTTGTTTTGTTTTGGTTTTTTTTTTTGTTTTTTTTTTTTTTTTTTTTTTTTGTGTGTGTTTTTTTTTTTTGTTTCCCAAGACCCAGTCCAGAAATATATATATTAATTTGCAATAAATAAAATTCTCAAAAATCTGTTTTACTTTAAAGTGTAGTTGGCAAGTGATCTTCTCACCTTTATTTGAACCCACAAGAAAATTCCTCTGGGTGCATTACCTTTGAAAACTGGGGACATGTGCTGGTTTGGGCTGGGATAGAGTTAAGTTTAATTAAATATATTAAGTTAATTTACTAAGTTTTGTTAAGTTAATTTACTAAGTTTCAGTAAATTAACTTCAATTTTACTTGTAATAGATCATATATTGCTGTGATTTGGATTTGCAACCAAAAGAGTTATTAAGATGGGGATGTTTCAGCTACCATTGAGCAGCACTTGCACAGCACCCAACAGGTGTTTTGTGCACAAAAGGTCTTTTGTGTTTCTTGTACTTCCCTGCCAGTGGGTAGGCTGGAGGTGCACAACAATTTAGGAGGTGACAAGCCAGGACCATTGACCCCACGCAACCAAAAGCGTGTTCTGCACTTTATAACATGATGCACAATAGAATTTGGCAGAAACAAGAATGTTTGAAATAGTGGTGTTTGTTTTTTCAATTGGTGATTACATTTCATGGAGCTCTGCTTTCCTAGGAATGGTTGGACATGGGAAGCAACGAATTAATTCTTTGTTTTGCTTTACTTGCCTGCATGGCTTTTGCTGTTCCTATGAAACTGTCTTTATTTCAATCCATGAGTTTTCTCACTTTTGTCCTTCCAGGTCTCTCCCCACCACTCCTGGGAAGAGTGAGCAAGCAGCTGTGTGGTCCTTAGCTGCCTGCTGATGTTGACCCATAAGAAGTCATCTCTGATGTATCTGTCACCAGCACAACCCATTCCAAAATAGCCAACAGGAGGCACCACCACCTGAGGTGTTTCTCGGGTCTTGCTGATTCCTGCTGCTTGTAGAGACTTGGCTGTCTCCTGGACTATAATGGGAAAAACACTGTTGTAAATCATTATCATTCACCTCACTATACTCGTAAAATGCTTTGATGCTATTTGCCTCCTTGGCATTCAGCCACAGCTCTGCTGGATTGGAAGTACATACTGCTTCAGCTGTGCATATTCCTCCTAAATCTGCTTCTGTATCATAGCTGAAGACAGCTCAGCTCATACAGTCTAAACTGTGTCTGACATCCTATTTGAAGAAAGTAAGACCTATGCCATAAAATGACATATAATACTTAAGTATTTGCCAAGTGAAATTTAAATTTACCTACATGAAATTCATCTCATGTTTTACCGAATGAACAGTTTTAAAAGGAAACAGAGAAATGTTGATAGACAAATGGCTTCAGGAGCTTAGTATAGTTGATCATGATATTTGAAAAAAAAAATTTTAACTAAATAATCAATTTTTTTTTTCTTTTGTGGGTTCTAGTGGGTGTACTTTTTTTTTTTTGCATGAACACTGTAAACCAACAGTGTTGGTTTCTATGCTATTTTTCTGACCTTAAAGAGAAAGGGGAAAGACACAGGATTCAAGGTGAGCAAAGGAGAGTGGGACAATCCCCTCCTTTGCCCAGCTGGCCATGCTGTGCCTGATGCACCCCAGGACAGAGTTGGCTCTCCTGGCTGCCAGGGCACTGCTGGCTCATGTTCATCTTGCCACAGACCAGGACCCCCAGGTCCTTTGCACATGGCACTGCTTTCCTGAGTTTCATTCCCCAGTCTGTCTGTACATCCAGGGTTGTCCCATTCCAGGAGCAGAATCTTGATTGTTAAATTTCATATGGTTGGTGATTGCCCAGCCAGCCCTCCAATTTGTTCAAGTCTTGCTGCAGGGGCTGCCATTGAGTTAATCAACAGCTCCTCCCAATTTAGTACCTGAAAACTTAGCATCCTTTCCAGTCCTGTGTCCAAGTTGTAAATGAAGATATTGAAGAGCACAGGTCCTAGGATAGAGCCCTGCAGAACCCCACTAGTGACAGGTCAGGAGTCTGATGTCACCTCATCCACTACAACCATGAACCAGCTGCTCACCTATCCCATGACATGTTTATCTGGCTGTGTGCTGGACATTTTTTCTAGAAGGATACTGTGAGAGACAGTATCAACAACTTTACTGAAATCCAGAAAGATTGTATCTATTGGCTGTCCTAGATCAGCTACTTGGGTTACATATGTGGGTTACTGTAAAAGAAAATCAGATTTGACAAGCAGGACTTTCCCCTCATGAAGCTGTGCTGGCTGGGATAGGAAACTGCCTTGTCCTTCAGGTGTTTTTCAATATTTCCCATAATTTTACCAGTTATTGAAGTGAGACTGACAGGCCTGAAGTTTCCAGAGTCATCCTTCCCCTGCTTGAAAACTGGTAAAACACTAGCCAGCTTTCAGTAGACTGGGATGTACATCAAGTGAAAAGTTCTGTGCCTCTTGTATCTTTGGAAAATCAAACCTGAAGAGACAAGGACAATGCTGTAAGGAGTGCCAAAATACATTAAAAACATTCTCACAATATGTAGAACTTTTCTAAAATGTTTGCTACAAGATCTCAATCCCTCCGACTGAAGTCAATAGGAGAGTTTTTCCATTGACCTTTCCAGGTTCATGAGTTCAGGACAGCAATAAAGAAATTTGAAAAACCATCCCAGTGTTTAGTGCTGACCAAAAAAAGAGTATTACATCCTCTAAAGAGAGGCGGTTCTTCAGAGGTTTCCTGATTAGTGTTACAGATCTGAAAGTAACTCAAAATAGCTCAGTTAGCTTTTGCTAACACTCAAATGCTTAAGAATTTGTTCTTAGTCTTTGAAGATTCTGCAATTCTACCACCATTAGTTACAGAGCTATTTCTGTTCCATATACACATATGAATGCTATTCTGTTAAGTATAATTTGATGTGATGCACATGAAAAATACTTAAAAGAATTAATTTTTAGCAAGGGTGGCTTGTCCTTTTTTTTTTCTTTTGCTTTTTATTCCTGTCTGTAAAAGTTTATTCCTTCTGGGTTTTGTGTCTGCTATTAATTTTTCCTATTTCTTTCATATTCCATTTTGTGGCTCAATACATATACAGTTTTAATAAGTCTGTTCCAGTTCTTGAAAATTACTTCATTTTTTTCTTCATTATGTTAAAACAATTATACAGTGCAATCTGAATGATTCCATACATTGAGATAACTATTAACACAATGACAATATCCGTTGAGATACATTTAGGAAATTATTTTCATTTCTTCATTGCTTTCTTCTCTTATCTAGTTCCACAACTGTTTTTGTCATGTATCTGTCAGAAATTTGTGTATAGCAGATTTGCATGGTCATCTGGAAGATGTTCTATTCCTTACAGATCTCTGTTCCACAAAGAGTTTTTACATCTAGCATTGGCCTTTTCCAGATGATCTCTTTCATTTACTGACACTTATTCTGCTCCCTATAGTGCGACAGTTGATAACTGAAAATCTAAAGAAGAGAACAAGGAGGTGACACAGTAAAGCCATATTCCAGGATGGCTATTGGAACAAACTACCTTTTGTCTGATCAACTCAAATCTCAATTTCTTCTAATGTCTGTGCAAACATATATTATCATACTTGTTCAACAATAAATTTTTCTAAGTGGAAATTCCCAATTTCTAATTTCTCCATTGTGCATTGGGTCTGTGAAGAAAGGACCAATATCCTGGATGGAAGATGAGAACAGAGACAGCACGGTCCTCATTCAGACTGACAGCTGAGTGGACAATAATATCATTGGCTTAGTACAAAATGGACATCAGAAATTTGTATTTAAAGCTATGGGGAAGTAAGGAATATTCTTTTTCTAGAGCTGAGCCTTAGAAGGACTTAAATTCTGCTTGTAATGTTGCACCTTAACTATGGATCTTTCTTGGTGATAATTTTATTTTCACTTGATGTAAAACCTATCCTTTCCCCTTCATTTAGGTAATTAGACATCAAGCTTTTTCTTTCTTTGATAGTAATTTTTATTTTCATTGCACTGCTCTTTGTTGTAGTATCCCCTTTGTCTTCCATCCTAAACTTGCTAAAATTGCCTCTGTGCATGCCACTGAAGAAGAAGCAGTAATGCAGTGCACCTAAGAGGAGGTGCATGCTGTCTCTGCAGACACATGCTTGGTGTAAACTGTCTGCATCCTTAAACCTGTTATAATACTTCATGAATTTTGACACAGATTGTTAAGGTACAGTTGCAATAGTGCCAAAACATGCCCTCAGGGTGCAAGCTTACTGAGAGCAATTTACATTGCATGTTTCAGTCCTCAAAATGAATTTGTGCCACAAAAAACAACATAGGACTTTTCTCCACATCCTCCTCTTAACCACATAATCTGGAAGAAAGCTAGTAGAAGCACTTCCATATGGAAAAAAGATAGCTGCAGCCAAAACAAGTTGTTCAGCTTATTAGAATCAGTATGAATAAGTTCATTGAAAATTTGGCACGTCTTAATGTTATTTTCTAAAGAAATGATTAAATGCTGATCATATTTATCATTTAAATGAGATTTTGAACAAATGACAAAATATTTTCTGCCTCAGGGCATAAATATTTTTACTATGTGAAAGTTTAGATTGTTGTGATAATTTCCAAGTTTGGTGAATGGCAGCATTTTAAAGCTAGTAAAAGCAAGAGATAATAAAAAAAAGCCTTAATATGCCAAAGTCCAAATTAGAAATTTACATTTCAGGAAAAGATGCAATAGATAATTAATTTTACTCTTCCTGGTAAAGCACAAAAGAGTTTTTAAAGTTTTCAAATTTATAAGCAAATCAAGTAAGTGTAAATTGTGTATTAGGCAACACAGGTAATCTATTTGTAGCTGTCATGAAAGCACCTGTGCAATGTCTTTGTTTCCCTGCACTGTGAAGAAGCATTTTGGGGAGCAGGTTCATTCAAACTACACCAAGGAGGAGTTGTCCTATATATGAAAAAGAATGTATTTTAATTACCATTCAACTAAGTCTGTTCCTGGGCCCTCTGACTTTGAAAAGAAAGAAAGGAAACTAGGAGCTATGGATTTGTCCACTTCTATACTGAACTCTATGCATTTTGTGTCCCAGTTCTGTCCTCTGGAACGATGATGCAAATTTCGAAAATTCCCAACTTTATGTTCTCACTCTACTTGTCATGCCACACTGGGAGTTCTGCATCCAGTCCAGGTCCCCACTATTCATGACAGACATCAACAGACTGGAAAGGGTCCAAAGGAGTCCATGAAGGTGACTGAAGGGCCAGAGAACCTGCCCTCTGAGGAAAGTCTGAAGGAGCTACCTCACATCACCCTGGCGAGGAGAAATTTTGAGGAAACCTCATCACAGTATCCTAGGATGTAAAGGACAGCTACAAGGAGGACAGAAGAGAAAATAAGGCACAATGGGTACAAGTTGTGCAGGGAGAGGTTTCATCTCAGCATAAGAAAAGAATTTTTTATGATAATTGCCATGCACTGCAGCATCATCCCTACGGACATGGTAGAGTTCCCAACACAAGAGGTTTTCAAGATGATCTCATCTAAACTCTGTTTCTTCTAAAAGGTTAGACCAGAAGATCTTCTGAGATCCCTTCCAGCCTGTGTTATTCTGTGGTTCTGTGACTTAAATATCTTCCACTTGCAAAGGCCAGTGTGGTTCTTATATTCGGTGTCTTGCTTTTTATTTACCCATCACTACATAAACAGATTTTTTCTCATAATTTTAACAATTTAGTTATTTTTTAAGTTACTAGTTATTAAGATAACAGTCAATATAAGTAAATTTAAATAATACAAAGCTATTTATGTGAAAGAAGAGAACATTTGGTGTTTTCTAGCTGAATAGCTAGAGCCTAATTTGAAAAATACTTCAGAATGAAAATTTGTTTCTGATTCTTATTCAAGATATGAATTGCAGCTCTTGTATTATGTCCAAACAGGCTGTCCATTAGATAATCTTTCTGTCTGGCAGAGACTATTTTAATGTTTTAGCAAATGTTACTGGCATAAGCAGTATCCACTGAGGCACTTCTCTTTGGAGAACCTGTTTTTAGCTTAAGACTATTGGATATTTAGTCCTTACTGCCAATTACCTAAACAGCACTTCCACTGCCATAAAGGGTAATTACGGCAACACTGCACCACAAAACTCATTTTGTCTACCTATAAAATGTTTTTCGTCATATACAATTTCCATGATATTTTGGCAGACCAGACTTTTGTATATATAAATATTTGTGGTTGATAATCTACCAAATCTATTTACTTTAGACGTTGAATTATGTTGTTTTGAGACAAAATAAGTTGCTTTTTAGACCTCATAGTGGGAGAGGTTTAGAGATTAATGTATGCTTTTCTGTCATTTCTGATGAAGTCTTTTAGGGAATGCACACTGCTGAGCCAGTCTGGCCTGCTTTCTATGGTGCCTTCCCTCCCTTTCTTACTACTTTCTCTAACATATGGTTTGTTTTATGTAACAGAATCAAAGAGACTACAATTTCTCATGCAGAGCTAAACCATGCAAACTACCATGTCTGTGGTCTACTTTCAAGATGATATTAAGAAGAAAAGGAGAAAACAGAGAACGCTCTTGATGAGCTGTAACTGATTCTGCCTCTTCACTTGCTCTATTTTGTCGTCAGCACATTGCCTGAACTCTGTGTCTTTCCTTTTTTGGCAAAAGTTTTTGTTGCCAGCTGGAAGAATGATGTAGGGAAGGACCATGAAGTTCTCCTTCAACAGACACGACAATGGCTGACTAAGCAGGCAGTAGTCATGAATGCTCTGTTACTTTCACTTTCCTTTTCAGTCCCTTTGTGCCCCTCTAACAGCTTTTATAAAAACTGCCTACTTTCCCAAGAAGCCACCTCTCAGTTTGGAATGACAGTATCTATCATTGGCTCACTCTAGACCAATTTCTCCCTCTGACAAAAAGCCTCAGAAGGATAACACCTAGTCACAGAACCTCTGCCTTCTGGCTCCAAGCATAATATTATCTTTGGGCTCTAACCTCATGACATGCATGAAAACATTTTAATGCTGCTGCAATAGGTTTGATTCTAGAAAGAATGCTAATAGTAAAGTGTTCAAACTGGTATGTATGCGTTGGGTCTTCTTTTTAAAATGCATGCAGGACTTCTGTGGATATAAAGGATAAATTTACTCATGTGTTCTGTTTCTATTTATTCCATTTTAGGGTTCTGGATCATCCTGAAAATTAAATGTTATATGTTAATGAGAGCTGTTGTATGCTTGTGTTGATTTGTTATCACTTGCTAGTGTATCGCAATTTGGAACAAAAGGAAGCACAGTCTGGAAAGAACGTTTTACACGTTGGTTCCATGCTAGAGTGATGTCTAGCACAACAAAATTCTTTTCATTGATTATTGTCCTTAGATGTTATGGTACACAAATAAAATATAAATGCTTCAGGCCAGCTCTTACCACTACTGATATGACTATCAGAAAAGTTTTGAAAAACTCCAGTATCAGGCCAGTAGCTTTACCACATACAACATTTTTAAAGGAGACGACACATTTTTTCTTCCTCAAGCTGTGACACAGTTCCTTCAGGTCCTTAAAGCCCTCAGAAAGCACTGAGTGTTTTGGTTTGTCTGTCTTTCAGCACTGCAGGGTACTTTCAACCAGAAAGGCTGAGGTGTTTTGCTGTTGAAATGTGACACAATAATAAACTGCTTGAGGATATTTTAGCCATGAATGAATTAGTGTACCAAGTGTGTTCTGACCTAACCTACTCTCCCACTTTTTCACCTTCCTTTTTTACCTTAAGTAAGGAGAGATGGCATTCTCCTTGTCCCAGTCATTCTTCTGTCTGAGGGAGAAGGATAAAGATATCGCAAGCAATAAATTGTTCAGTACAGTTGAAATTCTGGATTGGAACATGTTGGATTCTCCAAACACATAACAGAAATAGATTCTTGATTATATTAAACCAGCCAGTGGGAAATCCATCAGATCCTGGGGGCAAGCCACGTATCACATCTGGCTAAAATTCAGAAACTGGCAGAGTTTCACTGCTTTGGGAAATATAAAGTGAATGTGAAGTTCAACTTCATCAACAATTTTACTTACTTCTTGGGAAAATAATATAGTACAGATGTCTAGCATTTGCAGGCCTGTACCAAAATCTGTAAATCAAGAAGTAAAACACTCCTAGTTTTCACTGAGCATTTTGTTTCATTATAGTCTATTCCTAGATTCCTTAATTTTTGTCCAAAAATACTGATTGCAAATATGAAGTAGCTTGTGTAATGTTAAATAGTGTATCTTCATACATCTGGTTGATCACAATAGTGTTTTAAAACACATGAAATTGTGGGATAGGCGATTTAAATGTTAACTCAAAAAAAGAGAAAGGGGGTGGATTTACACTTGGATTGTGCTAACTTTTTATGATTAAGCATCCATCAAGACTATAAAAAACCACTCCCATAATAAAATTGCTTTCTCTTTTTCATATATGATAGCTTGCTTTGAATAGCAGATTTTTAGAACATAAATCTGTTGTTCTACTGAAAATATTGTCATACTACAGAAATCCCATTGTCAAACTGCTGTTAATCGGAGTTGCCTGTTAAATTCAGCCAAAGACAACACAGCAGTAAGTACTATCACTTTCACTGCCTACCTTACTGAATAAGATAGTTGCATAAATTGAATATTTTTAAACTTGTCTCCAGTGTCATTCTCCATGTATTTGTTTTGTACCTCCTGTTTTTTCCCCCTGTCCTTCCTAATCTCAGATTACCCATTATGTTTTGGTTTTTTTTTTTTTTTTTTTGGTTGGTTGGTTTTTGTTGTTGTTGTTGTTGTTTGTTTTTGTTTTTGTTTTTGTTTTGTTTTGTTTTGTTTTGTTTTGTTTTTTTCCTCTAGGCCACACCTGAAAGTCCATTTTCTTTTTTATCCATAGCTGAAACTCTTACTCAGAGTTTGATTGGATTTTATCTTTACTAGTAGAACTCCCTTTGACGTTTCTCTAATTCACATGACTGTCTGAGACTTTTTAACCACTCTAATGTTTTCCAATTGCTTTTCATGCAATGAAAAGATTCATGACCTTGCTGTGGTTGGTGTGTCTCTCAGGACCCGTGTCCCGTGTCCTGGCCAGCCCTGGCACCGGAGCTGCAGTGAAGGTACAGTTCAGTGTCCTGGGATACCTCCCAATCCTGTGGGTTGTTGTCCCACAGAAGCATGAGCAGTGCCCAGGAAAAAAGGAAGGACTCTTGTGGGGAACTTCAGCTGGGGTTTTTAAGCCCACGTGGGAATTCTTCACACCCAGAGAGTTTGCCCACAAGAGCGGGGCTCCTCTCTGTACAGCACCTTATAAACAGGGGAGGAGCAGGGGATAGGGTACAGCTTGGGACCAATCCAGGGTGTGAAGGGTGTGACCCTGTACATAAATGACAAATATTATAACTAATCAATAATGCAAGAGAGGGGACGGCCAGGATCCTGCCCAATCACTTGATGCCCTCACTGGAACCTTCTAGACCTAGGGTGAGGCCTCGAAGAGATGGACAGGACCCGGGGGCTGTATAACTTATGATTGACCCATAACTATGATTGGGGGAAAACCAAGAAGGGGTTAACATGGGTGTACATGGGAAAAACCATTACAATTTATAAAAAAAACAGTATGGAACAAATACATACGTAGAACTGATAAAACCAAAACCACACCACTACTTGACCTAACTCTGTGTGGTGTTTTCTGCTAATATTCTTGAAGTTGTTGTCAGGTTAGTGTCTTCCAAGTAGCAAATGAATGAAAAGGAGAAGTACCCTCAAGTTACACCAGGGTAAGAAAAGAGGAAAAAATTCTTCACTGAAAGGGATATCAAGCATTGGAAAAGGCTGCCAGGAAGATGGTTGAGTCACCATCCCTGGAGGTATTTAAGGGACATGTAGATGTGATGGTTAAGGACGTGGTTTAGAGGTGAATTTTTAATATAGGATTTATGGTACACTTGATGTTTTAAATGGTCTTTTTAAATCTAAATTATTCTATGATTGTACTAGTGTTGGAATGAAATGAGGAGCAGAAACTGTTAAAGTGTTTGGTTTGGGAGGCTTTTTTAAGAAAAAGGTTGTGGCCACACCTTTTTTAAACAGCTCCTTTTACATGTCTTCTCTTCAGGCGATCGTGGTGTCTCATTCTTCAAGTGATCCATTGCAGAAGCCATCACTGTAGTTCTCCTCATTGTGCATAGTCCTCACTGTGCTGGTGTTCTTAAAATTTAAATTGTTTTCAATACTGAAAAAATACCAATGTGTTTGCAAGATGCAGAATTATATACATACATTATTCATATGTGAGACACTAAAAAGAATTCCTGTAAATTGTTGTTTGAGTTTTCTCTCTGCATGTTTTGGTATTGATATCATGGGTTTGTAGATGGCTCTCTGACAAATGATGCCACCTATTTCACAGAAAACCTTGTCTTCTGAATGATATTTTGATGATCATTTTAGTTCAGCATTTTGCCAAAAATCATTAAATTTTGTGCTATAAATGAGGTGGTCCTAAGGGACACATATCATTAATTAGCTGTTTTCGAATAACCATGGTAATTTTTTTTCTCTCATAGATATTTCCTTTCTTTAAATAAAGTATAGATACAATTTTAAAATATGAGTTGTGTTTGATAATAAGATAATGCCAAATTTGAGTTTTGTCTAATATTTAAATGTAATGGAGCACAATGAAAATCATATTATTAAAAATTTTGATAACTCAGTTTTGGCAGTGAAAATGGCTTCTTGTATTTGGAAAATAAATGTACATCATCTAATATTAACATCCTGAGAGAAGCACAATTCCTAGGGAGCAGATATCTTTGTCCCTGGTCATCGACAAAGCCCAAAAGGTGTGTGCAATTCAGTGTTCAGGCTTTATACTCCAGCATATCCTCTTAGAGGTTGTGCAGTTTTGTTTTCTCTGGGGTTGTCTTTGGGGCATTAGACAGAATCCATTAATCTCAATAAGATTTATTGAATCACAGAGAAATCAGAGTGCTTGAATAAAAAGTACTAGCTTGCTTGCAATACATAATTTATACACAGTAAATTTGATAAGGTATTTCACATCTAAAGTCTGATGATATAATTCATAACCATGTTAGGTGAAGTTTCAAAACAATTTTGGAACATTTTTGAGAGATTTTGATTTGCTAGGAATGCAACATGGATTCTGACTCTAAATTTCCATGGAAATTTCCATTAGCTATGTTTTCTTAGGCCATTTACAATGGCTTCAGTGATCCCCAATGCTAAAGGCACTTTATGACTCTTATGAGAATAATAGTCTTATTATTGGTTCTTTCTGTAGCAAATAGCTTATGCTGTGATCTCTGTCAGCAGCAGCAGAGACTGTTTCTGAAGGACCTCTTGAACTTTCCCTATATTTTTTCACTGTGCTGTGAAGCAGAAATGATTGCCATTGAATAGTCACAAAAGCTCCCACAGTGAAGGAAACTATGTAAAGCATATCTTTAAAAGCAGAAGAAAGGCTCACATGCACCTAAGAAGTATCCTCTTGTGATAACAAACCAAGACATGAGTTTGAATCTGTATCTGATTAAATTTTAGAACTTGAACCATGTATAATTAATGGCTTGTGGTACTTCATCCTGACGACACATCCTATCTGTTTAAAAGTAATTTCTCAAAGATTATATCTATAATCTTTATTTCTAAGACTTTTTCAGTCCATGCCTGTAGGATGGCAGTCCAAAACAGCAGTTTAGAATAAACTTGAAATATAAAAAAGTGTTTTAAGTGTTTCCACTAAAATGCAAATGAGGTCTTTCTAATATTAGGAATCTAGCAACAAATACAGTTTCACTATATAAAAATAAATGTAGCACAGTTTATAAATATTTTAGTCATTAAAACCATTCCTTAAATTTATGTTTAGAACTAGTAATGAATTTCCTCTTTAACAAATGTATTCTGATGTGTTCACTTTTAAACTACATCTTAGGAAAGCTATATAAATGAACAGAGATGATCAAATGTATATTCCATTAAAAAATACCATATGGCTCAGCATTAACTGTGTTACAAAATGAGGAACTGAAGGAGATGGGGGTCTCTATTTCTCTTAATGCGTATGTGCAATTTCCATTAAAATTAATGATAAGCATACCCCAAGAACAGATAGTATCTCAAGTTTAAGATTGCATTCTGGTTTTGTACTCTTTAGAGACAGATCATATAAAGAGTAAGGAATAATGTCCCAATACCTTATTATCCCTCAGATTCTGTTAGGAAAGTTGGAAAACTTGTTTCCTTGTAGAATTAGTTTAGCTCAGAATATAAAATTCAAATTAGCTATGAATTCTTATTTGCTTAATTTGTTTTCATTTGTCAAACCCTGACCACAGCATGCTTTGTTTCATTGTACAGGTTGGCAGTAGTAAATCCCCTGTGTAATTTTTTAAATCAAGGGGTTTATAAGAGGCTTTGCTTTTATTATATCGCTGAAGTCTTCCTTAGTTGCTGAGTGCAATGACAAGTTTCATCACCATGTTGTCTCTAAAAAGCAAGGCACAATAAGGCATCCCCACTTAACACACTGTATACCTTAAAATAAATATTAATTTAATTATATATGGAGGTTCTACCTCATGGAGACCTCTGGAAAACGTGGCTCCTTGTCTTGTCATGGAAACACAGAGGAGACAGATTGTAGTGGCAATGAATTAGAATTTACATCTAAAAAACCAGTGTTCATATTTTTTTGATAAGTTGCTGACAAATCATGGTACAATGTATACTATGCAATGGATTGCAATCCTCTGATGACAGAAGACTCTAAAATAAGGAAGCAAACTCCTGCATAGTGTGCACATCTTTTCATCAGCATGCAGTGACAAACTGTCAGATAAGATACAGTCATGAGATAGCTGATTAGGGAAAGAAAAATATGCCCTTTCCTAATTTTAATGCACAAATTACCTTCTGTTCCTCCTATGCTTCTAGAAGCCCTTGTCCTGAAAACGGCTATGTGGAAAACTTTTCTCCTTCTCCAGCAAATGAGATTATTCATCTGAATGCATCATTTGTCAGCTGACCCTATCTTAATGACTTATTTTTTAAGTATTTGCAACCTCAACCCAAGTACCATTGACTTTCAGCTGTTGGAGAAGGGAATATTTTATGATCAATCCTCTTCCCAGAGTTGTATTATACATGTTGTCATCAATACAACCCAACTTCCATGAAAAAAATTCAGTTGAACAAAAAAAAACAACCAACCAAATCCTAACAAAAAACCTTGCTGTCCTGGGCAGGTAAATGAAAAAGAAAGTAGCAATAAAAATTCAAACTTTAGAAACCTGTGACTCTGGATGGACCTACTAGGGAAGAAACAGATTTAACACACATGGTAAAGACAACAATAGATCTGATTTTGCATTCTAATTTATTTTTTAAATAATTTTTTTCAGATGTGGTGTTTCTCTTGGTACATTTTCAAACATAAAATGTTTGTGAATGTAATTCAATTAATCACTTACTATGTCCTAGAAAACAATTGAAAATCAAACACTAGAGAGTTTCAAAGTATTTCATCCTCTCTGTATCAATAAGCATGGAGTGTTATATCACTTTTCCTCATTGGGACAGCAATGGAAATGCTTACAGCATTCTGCAAAAATAGGAGTGGTTTAAAAAGATATGCTCAAGCATGAATTAAAACAAGATCAAAGAAGAAGTATAAAAGAAGTATAAAACTGAGAGAGAAGAATTTTTTAAAGGAAATAAGGAAGCAAAGAAATCTGTCATAAAATCTATTGTGCTACCAGATATGCCTGTCAATAGCACTGTACTCCTCTTCCAGTAAAAGCTGCAATGTAAGCAAACTACTGACACAGATCACATTTGAAATAGGTTAAAATGAATGCAAGTAATAAAGTATCAAAAACTATGGCAATGCTGTCTTGTAAATTCACACCCTGCAGGAAGAGATAATATAGGATGATAGACCAGCTTCTTTGTAATCCAGGTATTTCTTTGGAATACCTTGTAATTATTAGACTGGACAGGGAGATTGTGGGATTGGCAGGGAGTATGCATGTCTGTAGTTTTTGTTAGAGTGCTGATATGTGTACATTTGTACTGATAAGAGTGGTGACAGAAATAGAAAATCCCAAATTGCTTTGGGGAATGAAAAAGAGGGCTGGATAGCAAAGCTTCCCCCTACCCTCTGCCTGCCCCCCTTCTAGACACTATATACACCACATCAAAAGGCAGAAAGGGCTCCTCTGTTCTCTTCACAGTTAGCCAAAATTCCTCTTCACTCATCTCAGATAAATAACCATCAAACAGGCATGCAGCTTTACTCTCTGTAAAGCAGGAATGAGGTCTTCATAGCATCATGAATGTTTTTGAAAACTTTTTAAAATATCAAACAGAAATTCTCAGTGTTGGACCTGTGAAATACATTTTCCCAGTAACAGCTGTGTTTATGGTATGTATGTCACTATATGCTTCTAAGCTAACACTTATGAACATTTGGAGAGGATTTACTCAGTAAAAGAAAAACCCTGTCAAACATCACATAACTGCTCTGAAAATGTTCATTAGCAGACATGTAATATTTGCTTTGGTACTTGTTTGCAGTGCATTCAAACATTCTGGAGCAGACACTCTGGCTTCTTGGTCTGAAAACATATATGCAATCCAGGTAGCAATCATATTTCTCCCAAAGGCCTGGAATTAGATGTATCAAGGCTTTATAAATTTACACATGACCTTTTATGAACGGAAAACTTTTAGTGCAAATGTAAGTTTTAAATATTTTTTATAGTGAGTCATATGTACAAGCAGTGCAATTTTGCCCTTTGCTTCATAAGATAGGTGTACTGCAGCTGGAACAAGAAGTGGAATCACCGCAAAGAAGCAGAGATCAAAGATCCATAGCTGAAAAGAAAAATCTGGATGCCTTCCTCACCCACCAAGAATAAAAATATCCCCAAACAAACAAAAACACCCCATTTAAGCTACAATGAGATTCAAGGTTAAAAGCTTTAAGCTGTTCAAATGTTTCCAAGTTTGGTCTGAAATGGATTTAAAAGGGCTCCTTTCCATGGTGCAATACATTTATATTGGCTCAGACAATCTGAAGTTAAAAAAAGATTTGGGTTCAGACTTCCTCTTTAGCCTGGGTTCAGATTTCACAGGCAAAATTCAAATGGCCCTGCCTGTGGACTAACAGATGGAGTTAATCTACTACTGTAGGGAACTACTTGCAAAACATGCACACAAGCCAGAATCTATGCCCATTTCTGTAGGAAACTACTGCTCACAGCAGCAGAAGGGAAACTTTTACCTTTATAAATCAGCAGTAGTATCCATGAAACTACAAAGTTTCTATCAACAGATAAAAATAAAATCTTAGTATCATTTCATTTAAAGAAAGCTATGTCTGCTTTCATTTAGACAAATGTTTATGACAGTCATTCAAAAGTGGTTTTGAAGGGATTCCCAAATGACAAAATAGTTACCTGCTGTAAAATATGGCAGCATATTTTATTTAAAAGGAATTGGAACTAAGATGGTATGTAGGAAAAGGAAAGAATGCCTGAAATATATGTTTGATCTGAAGTGTTCTTGTCATTACACCTTCATGCATTGTAAGAAAAAAAAAAAAAAAAAAAAAGAAAAAGAAAAAAAGCAACCCACAAAAAAATATCACCTCATTGATTAAGAATAAGTGAATTTTTTTTCTTTTGGAGAAGAAACCCCAAGATAACAAATAATAATTCTTCACATTTTGATTTGAGGATAATAAGAATTTTGAGAGATTACTTGTGCTTTGAATAACTTGCAAGTTTATGATATAATTTAACGCAAAGAGTTGCACATATCATGTACCAGATGGTAACAGAGAGGACTCCAAATTAGCTCTAACTGGTTATTTGCAAAAGGTATGATTGCAGATGACACAGATATATTGAGAGTTCAAGCCAAGTGGAAGCAGATGAGTATCTCTTTCAAAGCCTCCATACCAGCAGCTTCTTGCTTCCTCCAACCTCACAGATTCACAATTACATACCCCAATTTTCAGGCAGGGTGGAGCAGGTAGGAAAAACATCCCCCGTTTTTTCTTCCTGAATCCCACTTTGGGATTATATGTAAAGGTGTACTGAGGCTTGGAGAATTGACTATGTATTGTTTTCAGGTCTAATTAATGCCTTATTTCTATTTAATTTTGTTATGATTACTCTCTTACTATTCTTTCTATAGAAAATATCAATAATATGTGAAGACAGAAAACAAAAAGAAAACAAAGAAGAAGGAATATACAAGAAGGAATATATAAACAATACACAAAACAAGACAGAATATACATTTAAAAGCACTACATCAGATGAAGAAAACCATGTCAGGAACTGCTAAACTGGTGGTTGCCTATGCACTCTGAAATCTCTCACATGTGTCTGTCCTGTGCACTGAATGAGGCAGGAGTCCTGTGGGAAAACAAGATGAGAGCATGTAATTAAAGACTCTATCATAATGCATATGCATATAACACTACATTGCACACACAATGTGCAGTTCATTTTCTTTCTCATCCTGTCCCTGCAGAGAAGATGAGAGGGAAAATGAACTACACATGACAGATGTTAGTAACATCAGTTAGTGCACTTTTGGAAGGCAGTCAGATACTAAAGTCGTTTAAAGGATGTTGTGCAAATAGAATAGAATAGAATAGGAGAGAATAGAACAGAACAGGATAGAAAATGAGGTAAGAGGAAACAGGTCAGCTGACCAAAATTAACTTCAAACATTTTTTAACAAGTGTTCTAAAATAAAGCCAAGAACAATAGCTTCCTGATAACAAGGGAGTAATAGATGGTGATTGTTTTCTAGAGTGCTAAAGAAGAAAGTGAAATCCTATGGGTATAGGATTCTGATCATTTATAATAGTACCATTCTGATAATTTATAATAGTAATTTGTAATAGTCCTTTCTGTGCCGTCTGTTACTTCCATTGTGAGACACCTCTACAGTGAACTGGAGTAGTTTCTTTATAGTACTTGAGTAGGAGCCCTAGCAGTAGATACTGTGCTTCTCCAGGTGATGGACATATTCCTCGTGCTTGCATAAACTGATCTCCCATGCAGAAATAGATGTTCAAATGACAAATTACTTTATTTGCTTCAGTTTCCTTCTAGAAGTCTAATAGTCATAAAAGTATTCATCCTTTATTTTGGAATGCAAATTTGATATAACTAAAGATGAATATTTTAAAAATAATAATTTTGCTTGCAGTTTACATCTTGTCCATTTTTTCTCAATAAAATAACATTTTCTGAGAGCATCTAAAAAATGCCTGACTTCATTTAGAGAAAATACCAACCCTCACCTGGCTACAACCTTCTTTGAGGTAGCTGCAGAGTGATAAGGTCTCCCCTGAACCTCCTTTTCCCCAGCTCTTTCAGCCAGTCCTCATAAGATGCTTCACTAGCTTTGTTGCCTTTCTTTGGACATTCTAATTCCTTGGATTATGTGGGTTTCACTGTGCTCCCCACCTCTTCTTCCATTTAGGGGATTGAGTACCAAAGGAATGACTGGTATTGCTAATAAAGACTGAGGCAAAGAAGGCATTAAGCTCCCCAGTATTCTACTAATCCTTTGTCACTGTGCAGGCAACTAGAGACAGGATAAGGGGAAATGGCCTCAAGTTACACTAAGGGAGATTCAGACTGAATATTGGGAAAATTTATTCACTGGAAGAGTGGTTAAGTATTGGAACAAGCTTCCCAGTAAGTGGTGGAGTCATCATTGCTGAAAGCATTCAAAAAAAGAGTAGATGTGGCACCTAGTGATACAGTTTATTGTGTTTCATGGCATTTGTTTGAAGGTTGGACTTGATGATCTTGGAGTTCTTTTCCAATCTTAATGATTCTAGGATTCTAGGAATGGAAGTTCTCCTTAGACCTCCTTTTGATAATAATGTATACTAGTATGCACACGCACAGACACACACACACATATTAATATATATATTTATATATACATATATTTCTATGTGTATATGTATATACATACATAACATATAAATCTAAGTTTAACAGAGAGAATAGTCTTGACTTTTATATCCAAGAGTTTAAATAGTTGCAATATTAGCCAAGTTCAATAAAAAATATTTAGCTGTCATTTTATATTTTACAATGACAAAGAAATGTAGACACTTGCAGTCTGTGATTCATCAAGTATTTCAGTAAAAATGCTATTTTATATATCACCAATGGTTTAAATATGATCAGGATAAAGGAGCTAGAAGTTAGCCACACATTTCCAACACATGCTGTAACATCCACTGAAATTTGTTAAAATTGTCCCAGTGATCTTGATGGATTGTGGATAAAGCTTAGCCTAACTGAAGGACACCTTGCAGTGGAAAGACCCATTGAGTAAGGGAATTGCTGTCATGGAACCAGAAAATTTTTCAGAATTTTAAAGAGCAAGTACTACAATAAATAATAAATAAGTAAAGGTGGGGGAGCCCAGATACTAAAAAAATAATTCAAAGAAACTTGTTAGATTTGATATAGTCATTGTGTGACAAGGCTGAGAATTAATTTAGCTGGCAATGTTAGACTATCATATAGACTGATAGAATAATTATTTAAAGTCTAAAGTTGCATTCGATCTTTAAATATTTAATTCTTTTTCACAATTATAATACTTTAAATACAGACTTACTTGGCATATTCGTTGTGTATTTTATAGTGTTCAAATGAATTTTAAAAGCTTGCCTTTTCAGAGCAAAGACTCTAACCACTACACCAGGGAATCCATGCCTGCCAGCCTCTCCATATGTTCCCTACACTCATAAGCCCTCTTGCAGTAATACTTACAGAACAAATGTAAATACAGTTCTGGACCAAGTTTTCTCTCAGATGAGCACACATCAAAGACTAGTGTCAGCTAAGAGACTTTTCCTTCATCTATTGCTATTCAGCTTTGAACACAGTCTTCTATTTCTTCATTTAAATTTTACAATAGCGACTGCATAAGCTTAAAAATCAGCTGATACCTAAGGGCAAAAATTTGCCCCTTACACATCTTGATTGGTACCTTACCAGACAAGCACTAGTTTTTTACTTCCTTTTGTCAAGTAATACTTTGATACCAATGGATATGGCACAGAATGATAAGTTGGAATGTAGTGCAAAGCATTAGTCAAGGTAGTTCAGTGATGGGACTATCCACATGGAGGAACTGTGACAGTCTCACCATTGGCTCACATGAAAATTCCACTGAAATCAGAGGCTATTCTTGCAAGCATCTCCTCCTTAGTTTTACTCAGGTAGTTGTTAAGTGATTCTGAGTAACAAATTAGCTCCTATAATGAAGGGTTAGGATATAACATAAAGCATATTCATACCTTTTTTAAATACTGCATAGGTGATCGAGGGACTTTCATGGGAGTAAAAACCATACCTAGTCAAAATGTTGAAATGAAATTTTAAAACAAAATAATAAAACACCTGGAAGGCCGTCTAATAAGAGTGGTTAAATCAGTATGATTTGTGACAATGGAGAATCAATCTGTTCAATTTGTTTGAATGTACTAATAAAGAGAAGGGAAAGAGAAAATCAGTACATATAACGTGTTTAGTGTTTTAAGATGTATCTGACAACATGTGTTACTATAAGCTACTAAAAAAAACAACCATAGGAAGATATGCATATGTTATGCTAATGGGGGTGAGACCAGAGAAGAGAGAAGCAAATGAGAATTCTAATCAGAAAAGAAGGATTTTTTGAATATATATATATGTAAAATGAACAGACAACACAATGAGAGATGAAAATCAGCAGTGAAGAAGAGCTGACACAGGAAGGGAGACACCTTAAGTGCTCATACTACTCACATGCTTCTAAATTAATTATATCAGCTCAGGAAATGAACCTCAGAATTATTGAAAACTGTTCGATGAAGGCATAAGTTCAATGTGCATTTGCATTTGAAGAGCAAATAATATGTTAGACGAAAGGACTGGTAGAGAATAATGTGAAACTATGTAGCATATTTATATACATCACCTTTTTTCTCATATCTAGAATATCATCCATACATAGGCTGTATGATTTCTATAAAGTTAGGTAATGCAGAGATGATTTGATCAATAACAGAGTTTGAAATTTGCAAAAGACTTTTATGAAAGAGAATAGAATAATTTGGGGAGGTTAATTTTTGAAAAAAAAAAAAAGATTTTCATGTAAATAAGTTGCATATTTTATTAAAGAGCATGGAGGACACAGATTGACAGTCTCTCTTTCATGAAAAAAACAAAGTTCTTCAGAAGTGGGAAGAAGCAGTTAAAAAACTGTTGCTGCAAAACACCTTTCTTCTTTAACACAAAATTACACTTCAGAATTTATTGCAAAAGACATCGCTGAGGCCAAGAAACATTGAGACAGAAATTTTGGCTGAAATTAAAACAAGCAACAGGTAGAAAAACCAAAGAGATTGGAATGAATTAAAATCTCTCTACTCTTCAGCACTTGGTATCCATTCTAAACGCTAGCTATTAGGGTGCAGGAAATTCACTTTGTATCTGATTATTGCAGACTATTATACTTACCAGATGTCATTCAGACTGGTCATGCAGAAAGTTCAAAAAGGTAAGGAGACGCAGGGGCTTGGAACCCAGTTGAGAGCTTCAAAGGCCCACTAGTTAAAGATGGTAGGAATTACCAGCAAAATGATGGGACACATCTTCAAATGGTCTGGGGTGGGTGTGCATCACTTTCCCAAGATTCCCACTCCTGACCTCAGAGACACCCACTGCACGCATCTCTGCCACTGCAGAGGAAAGGCAGAAAGAGTTTTTCGTTAATTCCCAGCTCTCTGCACAATAATGCAGTTTTTGAAATCTGAATATAGAGAGGTGGATGGACAAATTTGATCCTCTTTCAGCTAGCAGAAATCCTCTTTAAGTGAAGTTTTTTTACTTCTGAATTTTCCTTTGAAAGTATGTCAGGATCATAGGAAAGTGTCCAGAACAGAGGCAATATAACTGGTGTGGGCTGGTTGGCCATCAGAAGGAACCTGCCATTGAATGGCACAGCAGTTAACACTGAATAATTCACATCACACACGTGGTGGGAGCCATGCTGCCCAAATCACAAGAACAGAATAAATGGCTTGGCAGTCTTCACTATTAAAACTGGCATTGTCCTCTTCAGGGAAGCAATTCATACTAAGAGACACCTGTAGAAAACACAGGAGAAGCATGAGCTGCGGTCAGTCTTCTAAACAAGACTGTAAAAAGGGAGATGTTCAGACCTTTTCCTCCAACATCTCATGTTGGCTGCTCTTAGAAATTAAGAGAGAGGAAGCAAAAATGTAAAGTAGCTACTAGTCTCTTTAGGTAACTCGTATGAATAAGGGTAACTGTACAAATTTCTTCTTTCCATTCTTTGTCCTCAAGCACAAACAGAGTGAGAAAAATCTTTTCATGTGACCATTTGGAACATCAGCTTAAGGTGTTATGACAGTAGCAATCTGTGTAATGATAATATGGGTGACAGAGGAGGTACTTGGAAGTAACTACTGGTGCACATTTAGTGTTGTAGCTTTATCTGTTTTTCAAGTCTGAGCTTTAAGTTGGAAATGTCAAACACAGCAAAAGAAAAAAAGTTAGCCTTGCCATGAAATAATGAAATATTTCATAATTGTTTTATAATCATCACAAGTCATTACTGAGCATGCTAATTCATCAATATTAAGGTATATTTACTTGCTGAACAGAGTAAACAGAAAACTATTTATTGAAAACCAATGGCAGGCAGTACAAAAAGCAACCTTTAAGAAAGACAGCATTTATGCCATGAAACCTAAGTTCTATGAAATAAAGTGGCTTTTTTATTCCCAGAGTAATTGAAGTGATATAAACTATAGACAGAGCTCACTAAGCAATGTTAGTTTGGGTCCTCGGAGGGACTCATTCATTGTAGAAGTCAATCTCTTTTGAAGCTATGCTCCTCTAATTTTTTTGAGAAAATTTGGAATTACCTAAAAGACTCTAGATGAAGAAAGACAAAACACCTGTTAAAAATGCCATCAAAGAACATGCTAGGAAAGAAGTTTGTAGGTACAGTGAATTGGGTGGTGTTTCTGGCATTTCGAGTCAGAGCACTGGAGTGCTGGGTGGGGAATTGCTTTTGGTTCCCTGTGTTGAAGACATAGGTTGGCTTTCAACACTTGATTTTATTATGGAAGATCGCATATTAAAATTATTCTTCAGGGCTGCTGTTGTCAGAGACAGCTGTTGTTGACTGGCCTGTCTGCGATATAAATTAAAAAAAAAAAAAAAAAGGGAAAAGTATTTTTTTGTGTATGAGTGATTTTAAATCCACCTATTTCACAGTGAATCTGAAGGTTTTTCTGTTTTGTTTCTTTGCCTTCTATTCTAAAGAACTCTTTTCTCTTGTAGGACTGCTGAAGCAAGAAAAGAGGACTTGGGTCAATTGTCATTTTCATTAACGTGGGCTACAAAGTAGATGTCAGAGCTGAAGGAGAGTGCAATAACATATGACAGGCAGTATGAGGTAATAAGAAAAAAATCCCTGGGAATTCTGCTACATCCTAGTAGTTTAAAAAATGGAGGAACTGAGAAAATCTATACTTTAAAGCAGCTGAGCAGTAAAGGAGAAAGGTGATAGAAATATCAGATTAAAAATTACATGAAGCCTAGCAGTCACAACTTCATAGATATCTTAAACACTGTAGCTGCTATATTTACAGACTGAAAATCTATAAATGGATATATCAAATACTAAGACAATTGTTTATGTGACTATAGGTGTTACTCTTGTGAACATTTCAACTAAAAACTTAGAAGCTGGTTCAAATCATGCAAGGTCTTTACAATTTCCGGAGAGAATTTATATTCTCACTTTCATTTATTTAAAAAAATAATTTAAAAATCCTTAAGGAATAAATTGTTAGTAGATGTGGGTGTTTTATTTCTCTTATGTAGCTTCTTGAGAGCATATCAGAGAAAACCCAAGTCACAGAAGTCTAGAATTTTTTTTACTTTTATGATTTGTTATCAAATGGGAAAAGAATTCTCTGTGATGAGCTAAGACTATATCATTATATGTAATTTTCCATTTTTTGATGAGTAAAATGTGATATTTTCAGACTAGATGGAGCTACTGTCACTAGATAATTTTCAGAATAAGGAGGACAGTATTGCAGTTATGAATCAAATGCAATTTGGATGCTAATCCATGTTTTCCCTGGAGTTTGAGTAGCATAAAGGCTGTGGTAAAAACAAACAAAAGCATTGCTCATGGAACTCATTCCTGCCAGAAATTTTAGCATGCTTAACACATGATGGGCCACATCCAAAAGGAGTTCTCAATTGAAATTCAGGACAATTATTTTCAAGTTCCCTTCCTCAATGATTACAGGACCACCTAAGTAGTGGTGAAAAAGGCTGAACAGAAAACACTGCCTGACTTTCAGCATTCATCCTAAAATCTCAAGGTCCATCTACATAAAGAAATATTTACATATTAAGTAATGGAGTACATATATGCAGCCACCTAGGTGTCCTAGATGCATTGTTTCACCACCAATCAACCTCTAATTAACAACAAAATGCCCCAAAAACTAAACAAAAAACCCCCAAGCCCACACAATAAAATAATAAAAAAAAAAAAATCTGCTGAAAGTCATTAAGTATTTCTGTTGATGCAATAGAAATCCATCTGTGTAAAAGTGATCTACAAGGAATCACAGCCAGTGTTTGCCTTCCATATTTTGTGATCGTTTGCTTCCCGAAAGGTGAATGTAGAAATGTCACCAAAATATAGAGGCACCTTATTTAGCCAAAAAATGCAGGCGTGTGCACATCAGTTTTTCATTGTATACAGCTGGAGGAAATCATGTGGATGGTTTGAAGGTTCCTCAACAAATGGGCAACTTGTGACCAGTAAGCTTGACCTTAGGAAGTAAAATTTAATGCAGACAGTAGAATTCAGAATTGTAAGTGCCAAACAATCTTCTCTGTATGATCAGGGTTTCTTGGGTCCAAATAACTTGCAGTTATCAAAAGAATCAGAATTTAAAAAGAATCTTTCTTTTTAAAGCTTCATTTGTATCTTTAGATGTTATTTCTTGCACATGCCAATTTAAACGCTAGTTATTTTTTCCACAAAACTGGAGTAAGATTTTTCAATCCATGTACAATCTAGAAGACTTGTAATGTTATTTTTGTTGAATCTGAACAGAATTGCTTGATGGCTTTATCTGCAAAAAGCAGACAGTATGTCAGAATTCATTAACAATCAACATCTTTATGTGAAGATTAGAGAAATCAATTGTTTCTTTTTGAAAGCTGCAAACCTCTGCAAAAACCAGTTATCCTAATTTGCATTAATGGATTTACTTGCAAAGTGGAAGTCTTGTGAAATATGTTTAGTATTGTAATAGCTGCAGAGTTATTTTGACAGTAAGAAAACCTCTTCTAGATAGGTGACTTTAGTAGGACCATAATAGTAGTGATATGAAAAATACAAAACTATTTTAATGTTTATATGCTTCCATTTACTATCTAACGAATCACGTATACAAGAAGAAAAATTGTCCATATGTTATGTCTGAGGTGAATTGAGGAAGAAATGAAAAAGTACCACAGCATTTCTGTGTGCTATGCTAGGTATTCTGTTGCCCTCAAAGTTGAAGTCAATTGTCCTGAAGCATTCTCATCCTTTTTTCATTTATTTAATGTGGTTCTTATCTTTAGTTGCTAAGATAAGAATAGCTAAAAAAAAATGGATTTCTAACAAGACTGAACATTAAATAAGTACTACAAATAAAAAAAAAAAATCCTAAAAATAGACAAAGACTTACTAGTGAAAAAAAATAGAGTTTTTATTCAAGATCAGCTCACCAGCAAGAATCTCTACTTCTATTTGGTAATATTGCTCTAGTAGATGGTAAGTCAAATGTTTTCAAAGGCACAAGTCACAAGTAAGGTGCCTAACTCCTTTTATATCTTCAAAAATATCCCCACAGTCCTTTCCTGAAGCAGCAGTTTTTTCCCCCTCACATACCCGAAGCCATATGCCTATTCTTTTTACATCAAGATGAAAAAACCTGCAGGCACAAGGTTTATGCTATGATGGCCTTTTCCAGCTCTCATTGATTTCACTGGAAGTTGCATGAGGACTCCTGAGCACAACTAAGATATAAATGCAAGGACAAAGAACTACGATTTTTCTGTAAGCATGATCTTTTCTCTTAAATTGGCCAATTATAGACTAACTTCTAGAACTTCAAGTTTCTCAGTTATATAATACTGCCCAAGAGTATCACTTTAAAAAAATTTACTGTTTTAGTACAAAGCCAAATAGTTTCATTTGATGTTCAAATCAATCCTTTCTCAAAGATATATATTTTTATAGATTACAATTTCCCGTCAAAGGATTCCATCTTGCTTTGACTGACATTTGTCAGGTAGATACAGTAAAGAAAGATTATTTATCTCGACAGCAGGCTGATGACAAAACATCTATACTATGATTAAGCTCATTTCTAGATTAGAAGGATCACACTAGCCCTTTTTATAGCTGGCATCACTGCGACAGTTGCAGTTATTAGTCTGCATTTCAGCATTTTACCTGTTTTTACAAGTGTCTGAGATTGTTCATCAGGACTACATAGAACAAAGAAAAACAGCAGCATGACTGGCAAGAGTTTTTTTTTTTTTTCATTTGAGTATCATGCCACTGATTTGATTTTGAGCAAAATTTTATATTGATCAAAGTTCTAGAAATTGACATCATATTTATAGAGGCAGACATGTTTGCCCTTTTATTTCCTAATTCTATAAACCTTGAACATCTAAGCCTTTACTTTCTTTTAGAAATCTCGCTTTCATTTTTTGCGGTTTTCATTGTGTGTGTGTTTCAGCATATGAAGGAAATTTCTTGAGAAAAAAAGGGGCAGTTCAGTTTGGTTAAATAGGGCTGAAAAAGTCTTTTTAGGAATGTGCATTTTAACACGAAAAAACCTGAGGAAAAAATAATTTAAAGAGTTGGGTTACGCTCTGAAGGAGGGAAAGCTAGAATTAAGGTACACTGTATGAGCTCTATTTTCTAGAGAGGTTAAGGTCAAAGAGGAATTATTAGGATAATTGAACAGGACCATTCTTCAACAGAGATTGCTAACCTTGTTAGTGTTTTATAGACTTTACTAAGCAGATCATATACCAGTACAGATTGAACTTAAGTGTCATTCAGAGCCAGTAAAATTGTCAGGTAGAATTCAAGTGGGATGGCATATAGATATGTGTCTTGAGGTGTCACATTAGCAGCCCGGATCTAATTCTTAAGACTGGGCTAGAGCCTAGAGAGAGAGCTTGCAAAGAAAGCCGGACACATTCTGTAACTCTGTGTGCCTGCTGATGCTCGAGCCAGCCTGTCTCACAGCAGTAAGGTGTACACCAATGGTCTTTGCCCCAAAGAGCTTAAATGAACAGCAGTCCACGAACCCAAAGGAGTTGGATCAGGAAGAAAAGATGCCTCAATTCTTATAACTCTGTTAGGATTAACACCTTGTGCTCTTCCTGGACAGATAAAATCAGACCAGCCACTTTTTTTAAATTAGTTTTGTAGTAATAACTTTGGACATTCTAAGGTAAGATACTTGATGCAGTGTCTTTTTCTAACCAGGGAGTTGTGTGTCAAAAAATCTTTTGCTCTTAGCTCCCCAAAAATTTAATGAGTCAGGCCTAAATTGTAGGGAAAAGAGTCCAGAAAGGTTTATACATGCAAAGACAATTGCATTCAATAGGAGAAGTTTTAACCATTTCACATAGACAATAAATCCTACGGTAGCTCATGTTTCCAGGGATGGATGCCTTATGTACCCCTTGTGTGGCCCAGAAAGGAAAAGGAAAAGAAAAAGAAACTTTAGACTGTCACTGCTTCCATACTTGCCTGATGAAAAACGACTCTGTGTGAAACAAGGTTTTTAAAGGCCTCTGATGAGACTTAAAGTGGAAGGTATTCAGCTGTATAAAATATGAATAGGTGAACAATCCAACAAGTAATGCCTCAGAGCATCAGAGCCCTCACAAATCACAGTTTCAAAAATATGTTGAAGTATCCATTTAGTGATCAGAAGCTTGTTCAACACCTGTTCTTGAGTAACCATAGAAAATAGTTATTTAATTTTATAACTGCAATATGGCAAATAAATAACAATTCTTTGTTGTCTGATGTTGCAACAGGTTCAAAAGTTCAGCTTCAGTCAATACATGCACTCATCATAGTATACAGATTATAATACTACTGACAGATGCTGCTAAATATGAAATACTTTTAATGTACTTGTTAAGTACTATATAAAAAAAACCTGTAAGGGAGAATCAAAGTGAATCTGCGCCATATTGTTTCTTTTCTATCTAGTTTATATATATATATGCATTTATAAATACAGATTTCAAAGTCCTCCATTGTTCCATTAAGAATTAATATGCAGAGACAGACTGAGTATTAGTCACTAGTACTTGAAATCAGAAAAAGCTTTACTTCTTTGCTTTAATAGGGGTGGACTGAAATGCTGAAAACAATAGCTAGATGAATTTCTCAAACATGGTTTGTTCATTGCTACTGCTGTTTAATAAAGAAAGATCTTAGGACTGAAAACCGACCCTGTGTTCCATTCTGTGTGACTCTACTCTTATGGGAAGCAGCTATACAAGTGCTAAAGTAAGCAAGCAGAAAACTTTAATTTGGTAGGACATGACACTTGCTCAGGTGTTAATGAGTACAAAAGCTGCAAGAAACGAAGAGGCAGCCCCAGATACCATATATCCAGAAAATTATCCAAGATATCCATCTCCATCACTCTTCATGTCTTCTCTTTTTCTCAGCAGCTCACTAGACGGTAATGTTCTTAGATCAAATATTCTCTATAAATTGGGAGAACATTTAGCTGATTTATGAGGCTTTTAGCTATTACACATTTACCTACTCAATAAAAGTACTTACATCATACGACACACAAGCTACCTCCACAATCCAAGAATCACTCTTAAAGTGACACATACATCAAATTGTAATGTGATTTCCTGTACCTAATGTATCACTTAAGGGAAAATAACAGGCATTCCATTGTAGACTTTTTTCTTCATTAATTGTTCTTTGTTTTCTCAGACAGATGTTTTTGACTATTGTGGTTTTCTCTTATGCATAAATATATTCTATAGCATTAAAAAAAGAGCTAGAAGATAGAGACAGGTTCTGGAAGTGAGAGAAATACAGAGATTCTGATTTTCTTAATTTTGTTTTCAGCCTTCGAATTAAGTCATAGATAGTGCTTATGTAAATATTTTTTTTAAAATGGAGAATTTAAATGGGTTTTCATGAAAATACATGTCTTGTTTGCAAAATAGACCAACCAGCTTATTTCAGAACTATTAACAGATTAATTGAGCATCAGAAAAAAGGGAATATTTAATATTTAATATTTAATAAATATTTAATATCAATGTGGTTTTTTGGCCAACGTGGCCTATGACATTCACATTTCATTGCATTAGAGAAATGTGTACTCTTCAGGCTATTATTTTAACCCAGTATCACTGTAAGAACCTGGAATAAAGAGAAAATGAAGGGTAAAAAAGTCACCAAGAAGGAGGTAGATAAGATTGATTGTTTTTCATGGAAGCTTCAGCCAGAGCCTGAGCTAAGTTGTGACCAACTTTTGGAAATATTGAGGCTCTAAATTGAGATTTTGGCCATCCACCTCCTCAGAAAAGATATTACAATCCTTCCTATCTCAATTCCACTTGTAACAAAAATATTTGAACAGGCTATCATATAAGGTTTCAAATATCTCTTGCAAGTATCTTTTTCTTTTATAACTATAGGTGTATCTCCTTCCAGTATCTCTCAGCCTTACTAATGCTCAGCTTATATGTCACAAGACCTCCAGCAATTTCTCGAGCAGTAAAAATGACATTCTTTTCAGAATTTTGCATAATTTATGTTTGCCAGATAGCTGAAAACTGGTGTCCCTGTACAGAAACATTGAAACTTGACATCAAATGGTTGTCAATAAAATAGACGGTACTGCAGTACAAATAACCTTAAAAATCTCACACTGTCATAGTTTCTATAGAGTTCCCCAGCTGCTCCTCTTTTGCTGATTACCTGCTTGCTCACACCTGAAATCAGCAGTCTGTCAGCCAAAAGAAACTTGTGAGACAAACCTGTGGTGCTTTTTCAGAGTCAAGTATTAATAAACTTTTGCAATACTATAAATATTTACAATAGGTAAATGCTAATGAATCTGATAAAAGTTCAGACAGTTGCTGAGTGGTGTCTTGTCAGAATTTCAAGGCCTCGATTTCATCAGTTCATATAGGCATTATAATCATGGTGTAGAAAGTCTAGGGGCATTTTTTGAATAAATTATATCCAAAAGAAGGTTTCTAGTATTAAGGTTTACATCGTAGCCTCTGCTGAAACTGAAGAAATAGATCTTTTGTGTAGTGGTTAAAAGATCTTAACTTTCTTTTGTAGCTGTGGACTGTTAGTCACATATATGCTATAAAACCTCTACTAAAGATAAAAACTTAACTGTACATTTTTTGTCAGTGTAAATTTCTAGAGAATATAAGCATAAATCTCACTTATATCTGTATATGTAATATGTATAAAGGCTTTATAAAAATCGATGTAAAAACCTTCTTGAGGAAAATCTGAATTTTACCAGATGTTTTGTAACCTTTAAAAATCTGCATATGACTGGCAGCTTTTCTTTCAAAATGGGATAAGTTTGGTTTGTTTCAATTCTGGGGGTATGGTAAGTATTTGGGTAACTTTGGTCCATATCAACAGGGCTGTCACAAGATTTAGCCTCTGTATTATTAAAATAATGTGTTTCTGCTGCTAACAAAAATGAACCTGAAAAGCTTGAGAATAAATTTATCTTAAATAATTTGCTTTCTAGATATTGCATTCCTAATGCTGATTAACACAGGCTACACTCAGCCATATTATGCAAATGCAGATACTAAGGCACAGATATCTGCCAAATGTGCAAAACTCAAGGTTTGTAGTATCACTAAACTGAGTAGTATCACTAAACTGAAACCATCAATAACTCTGATATAGGGCAGTCTGTCGAACGTGCATCGAGATTATATATTGAACTGCTTGGGGTTTTTTTTTTGTTTGTTTGTTTGGTTGGTTTTGGTTTTTTTGGGTTTTTTTTTGGTTTTTTTTTTTTTTTTTTTTTTTTTTTTTTTTTTTTTTTTTTTTTTGTTGCTTGTACCTTTTTGAGGGTGAGTGCTTTTACTCATTACTCCCTCATCAGTCTTCTAACCAAATTCAGGAGGAATGAGCAGGCAAAATTTTCTTGCTAAAAAAGCCCTGAACAAAACTTTATCCCATTGAGCACGGCCCATTGAGATTCTTCAGATTCTTCGTATCCTTATCCCACTTTATCACCTTGGATTACTGTCAATATATTAATAACTGCTTCTAGCTATCCTCCTTTTCAGAACTTCATTTTTATTTAGTTAAATTTAAAGTCAGCTCCTTATTTCTTTCCTTCTGACTAATCCCCATGCTTGGAAACAGTATCTGTGAAACTATTCTTTGCTCTACAATCAATTTGTTCTTTCAACTTTATTTTATGTGGTTTCTAATTAAAAAAAAAATTACTAAATTTTCTTGAGATGATTAACTGTTAAACAACCAGTATTATTATGTTTCCATTATACTTTCTGTCTCTTCATACCTGGTATATAAGCTTCAAGGGGAAGGAATTTTTTTATTGCTATGATCCCTTATCTCACCTGGTATAGTGTGATATTGTGTTCTGATTTTAGTTCCCTTATCATGGAAATAAAAGTTACATCAACAAGTACTGAAAATCAGCCTGAGTTTTTTAGATAAAGCCTGGTCTTCAGGCAAGAATGGCTGATGATCTTACACACCATGGTTGCAAAAGGTCTAAGCAGCTGCACTGAGAGATAAGAAGAACAGACTAGTTTATGTCTTGACAAGTCTTCTCATCCAACGAGGGTATGTATGATGTTCTTCTTGAACTAGTGCAGCAAGACAAGCAACTAATGAATCTGCAGTAGGCAGTTGATGATCTTGAAACTGAGCAAGAGCTTTTGATCTCTATAGTCTGCCAGATTTCACAAACTGTGATGGAAATGCTATGTACCAATTATTCTATTTTCTATTTAAGGAGAAACACTCTAGCATAATTAATGAAAAACATGAAATAAGTTTAGTTAAATTCAGAGAAATGCAGTGCATTCTCTTGCAACACACTTCACTGCATGTGATCTCTTTTTAGGAATTTCACTCACTATTAGGGATTATTTTACACATCAGGTGTGTTCTCACTGAAGTTCATAAAAGCTGCATTAGTCTCAGTTGCATGAAATATTAAGATAACTTCAAAGGTGACTTTCAAGGTCATATATTTTGACAAAATATTGTAGAAGTGACAAAAATATTTGGCAGTCTGTTCTGTAGAGTAAGACTTTATTACGAACCCAATGGTTAATCATGAAGTTAACACGTACAATGATTGCCTGCTCTGCCCTCACCTTGTTTCCTATTAATTCAACATCACACCATGACAGTAGAGCAGATTGTCATCACTTCATGGCATTATACATAAAACGTGTTGTTATAAACATTGCAGCAAGTCAAGATGTAGGATATGCAGCTAGAGTAACATGTTTGGTGAAAAGTGATACCTTATCTCTCTCTGAATTTTGTTCCTCAGTTTAAACACCAGTGAAAAGATTTTTGCAAGATCTGTTTATCATTATTCAGTGCTGGGAAGGAGGCAGACCAGAGAAACAGAACATTCTTTCAAAATCAGGAAGCTACGGTGAGTGTCTTGGAAAGCCTCCGAGTACACTGAAGCAGAATAACATATAACATAACATAATATATAACGTAAAGTAACACAACATAACGTAACATAACCATCACCTTATGAAGTAGAATAATTAAATATGCTTCTAGTAAGATGAAGAGGAAAGGTTTATCTTGTTTCTCCGGAAGTTTAACAAGTTTAGGGATAGGGACTAAATTAGACAAAGTGTAAAGAGAAGAATTAAAGTAACTTCATATTTAAATCCTGAGAAAAATATCAGGTTCGAAATTTCAAAATTAAATGATTAGTTGAGATCCTTCTTGTCTACTGAATTAAAATTACATAGAAAAATTCCATTCTAATGAATGAACATCCTTATGATAAATAGCTATGACATTTTTTTTATAATGAATAACAAATACTTTTTATGTTCTTCATTATTCCAGAACAGAAATATTCTCATAGAAAGTTTTATTAAAGAACTATTATCTGCTAGGAGAAGGTTGGTTTGGCTTTTTTTTTTTTCTTTTTTTTTTTTTTTTTTTTTCTTTTTTTTTTTTGTAAAGGGAAATAGGAATAAGGAAACTGCTATACAAAGCTGCTGTAAAATAGCTAAAGTAGAACCTGGATGACCAAACAAATATTTTGTAACATACATGCACAAAGCCAGGACTCAAAGATGGTCACATCTGCAGCACTGCAGTAAAACTTTTTATGCTTCATTTAGTTTTGTTCTGAAAAGTCACAGGTTTTCTCCATTTCCCATGAGAAACTCTATTTCATAGCCTGTGGAAAGCTAAGCAAGTGTTTTCTGATATTCAGCAAAAATTGACCCTTACTAAAATTTATCATGTTTTCCTGATATAACGCCATAAATATTTTTCTTTTAAACCCAAGAAATCTTTAGAAAGATAATTATCCTGTTGTCGCTTCATCTTCACTCAATGTAATACATTTTTCATTCAACTTTTCTTGAATTAAGATCACAGCTCTAAATATTACTCTAATTTCTTCAGCTTGTGCTCTACTTACTTTTATTTGTCTATAGTTTTGAGCACTGAAGGGATTAGAGCAGTATCTAATGCACAAGGGACTGTTTCATCAAGGCTGAGTAGAGATACATATTCGCCTCTCTTCCTGATGATCTGATGCCTCTGCAAAATCTTTTTCCCTTAATCAAAAAAGGATCGATGTACAGTGTTGTATTACATGAGCTATTTCTCCTGTTATCATAAAGAGAAAGGGCTGGTTCACCATTCCCCCTAATTATCAGATGTTCATTGACTTTGGTGACTGTACTTGAGTGGATAGGTTGGAAAGTGGTGTTGCTGTGGATTAAAGAGAGCTATGCCTGCAATGGCTGCACAGTAGACTCTGGGCATCGTATTCTCAGAAAACAGGCTGAAACTACTCCAGGATCGTTTTAATATTTGAAGTTTAGCAGCTCAAATGGTATTTCCTTCAACCTACAGCCATGAAAAGCAGTGAGTTAAACTGAAAATCTCTTCTAGGAAGATTTTAATAGTGACAGAGGATCTCCTTGTTCTCTCTGCAATGTGTGTGTGGGAACTACTGTATTTGATTCCCCTGCAGAACTGACTTAAAATGTGATGGCTAGCCTGGTCAACTGAAAAATGGTGCTGCTGGATATTTTTTTTAATACTCTCTGTAGCATCTATCCTAAACCAAAAGATGCTTCTTAGATGGAGATAAGTGGGCACTGTCCTAATTAGTGAGTCCTGATTTTTCTCAGCCCTCCCACTGCTTTGTCCTGTTGACTCCAATTCAAGTGTGAGCAGCATTAACAAATCTTATTCTTGCTCTGACTGTCAGCTAGTGTGATGATCTGGAGTTTTACATGGGCATTGACTCTGGAACCTGAAACAGTGGCAGTAGTTGGGGCAGGAACTCTGCCACAGCCATTGACTTGTTCGTGGAAATTAGGTAGTTACTCTGAAATGCAGACAGGCATTTGTCTCTCACAGGTCTTATCTTTCATCAGGACTGCAGCAGAGCTACAGTGACAATTATTTTTCCTGCTTGATAGATTTCTTTCCAGTTTAATGTGCTAGGTTAAAATTTGTGCTCAAGTCTTTTGTGCAAATAGTACTGGCTGCAGTAGTTTTGCTAGGGAAATGGGATGCACAGCTCTTCTTGTTCTATACAATTTTTTTAAAAATTCCTTTATTGTTTTTATCATTTAAACATGTATTACAGGAACTGAGATTTGAGAATTCAGGTGAAATAAAGGCAGGAGTTCTTTAAGACAACTCTGCTAGCCAAGTAACACCAGGCTCTTACTAACACCATAACTCTTAGGGATTAAACAACTTTGCAATATATTTCTACCCTTCATTATAAATAGTTTTGGTTAGGACAGAGCTGAAATGCATTGGAAACAAAGCAAGTACTTGGAATTTCTCTGTGTGATGTAGTTAAAATAACAAAAGCCTTAATACAGTTGGAAAAGTGATGCTTTCTATTCTAAGCACAGACATAATTCAGAATCCCAAAACCAATAAATAAATAAATTAAGGCTTCTGTTTGCAAAGTTTCTGCCTTTGTGGACAAGTAGAACATAAGGAACTAGACAATAAGAGAGGAAATGTTGAGAAAATATCATGCATGAATGGGGCTTTACAGTGCATCTGCAAAGAGATCTGAAATAGCAAAAAAAGAAAGGAAAGAGCAGCTTGGGATATAGTGCTGTAAGTGAAAAAAAGCTTCCTTCCTGTTATTTTCCTATGGCATTCAGGGAGCCAAAGATATATATGTTCATTATCAGTAAGCAGAATTAGATCAAGGGTCTGGATTTTTTTTTTCTGTTGAGAAAAAATCCCACACAGCTATGAATTTTTGTTCGTTATTTGGGTACAAAAACAGTAATGTTGCCTAAACCAGCAGCTTGTCTGGAGCCCACACTTTCCCTACAGTCTATAAATTGCTATGGTGGGAAATGAAACATTTCCAATCTTATCGTTTTTTTCCTAAATCTTGTCATTTTTTGGGTGATGTCCAGAAAGATTATCAAAGAGTCTTGGGTTATGTTAACATTCCCCCATGCATTCCTATGAGAAGTGGCCCTTCCAAGGCAGTTCAATAAACAGATAAATCAAGGGAAGACATTCATATCAACAGTGGGGTATTTAATATAAGTTATAACTTCCTCTCTTCACACTAGCAAGCTGTTAATAGCATTCGATTCTTCTGCTGCAAAATTATACATTAATTTTTAAAGGATAGCTCTAGTCAAGTGAAAAATTGGCAACGTACCATTCCACAAATTTATTTTTAAATTGTTTTCCCAGTTGCAGGGCTGGTTGTATCATATTTTAATAAATATATCATTCAAATTAGCAAGAGTCATATGAAAGTAAATTGGGTTTTGAACAGGAGAATTCAAATGACAAAAATTGGCTAGGTTGCTGCTTGTTTTTTGTTCAGCTCACCTTTACAAAATGACCATATGTTATATCTTCATTTCTTGGCAACTGCAGAGTTGCATGCAGATACAGTCCTTCTGTTGATACTCTTTTTTCATTGTAGTGCTTCTGTCTAGAGGCGTCATTTTGTGAACAGCTGTAATGTTGTTATTAAAAGCAATACATATATTTTAAAACAAAATAGTAGACATATGTGCCTACTGTCAATGCAAGCAAGTCTATCTAAATGTCATGTCGAGTGTTGCAATGGCTGGAAAACAAAGCTGCTTTCTCCCATTTGCATTTCTGAAACCAATTTTGTGCGGGCTTACAATCTGTCTGCTTCAGAAAACCTATTCTGGGAGATGTTCAGGTATGAACTTGGCACACATAACTAGAGATACAGAACTTGATTCTTCACTGCCTTGATCCCTTTATGACTATTTACCCCTGCAGAAAATAGGTAGAAAACACAACTGTTCATTTTCAGTAATATGGCACATTCATCTTTAGTAAGTGATGACACAAGATACAACGGTTTAAGTACTGAAGAATGTTCTATTTAATACTTTTATTAGAAGTGTTTGGCTGTTTTAGCACTACCTTTATGTAAAATCCTAATAAAATAATGGGATGGTTTCTAGTAGTCATGATTAAACACATTAAGGCTGTGATCTTTCAAACTTACTTTTAAAACCTGAAAAATGCTATTGGTTTTCAGACAAAAGATTACACCTTTTATATTCTTGTTTATGACTGTCAAAAAGATTTTGATGAGAAGAACATCAATTTTATGTTTTTGGACCATTAACAGCTATGAAATTTTTATAGATTTATGATACAACTTTTTAAAAAAAATATTTTCAATTTTGTCCTGCATATCAAGCTAATGAAGTCAAATATTGGTTACATGCAAATACAAATTCTGGCTACTAGAGTGTAAAATAAACATTTGGAATGTAGATTCACAAAAGTCATATAGAAATGAAAATATTACTTGGTAGACTTTCAAATCACCATAAATCTTATATCTCCAAGAGCAAATGGAAATGGGAGTTGTGCAACTAATTTGAAAGTAGCTCTGTGGGTTTTGCTATCACCTGATACAACCTGATGATCACCAACAGAAATTTTCTTCACCAACAGAAATTTCCTTTCCTGTTTTTCTACATCTCCATGTTCAAATGCACAGCTGAAAGAGTTTGGCATCTTAGCAAGCAAACATAAATAAAACCTTATGATGGGTGTTTCTAGACTAAATGGTCTTCCTCTGAGAATCCTCAAGAATGCATTTGCTTCTGTGTTACACTATCCTTATTAGTGGATCCCTGACTTAGAGAAAACTCTGAATGAAGGTAATCAGAAGAGATGAAACTGAGGTGAAAAAACCTGAACATTCTTAGGTTCTGTCCAAAACTGTTTAGGTTTTGCCATTTGAAAATTCTCACACCTAAGTTTAACAGCATGCATTTTTTTCCTTTAGTGTATGTTAAATTTATTAGATCTCCTCCCCTGTATAAATCTGGCATATCAAACCACAATTTGCCTTGTCAGCTCCTATGAGTGAAATCTATTGCTGTTACAGAGCTGTCCTGCTTTTGCCTTTGTAGCAACTTTCAGACCACAATAACAATCATCAGTTTAAAGCAGGCAGATCCATTACATTTCCTCTGTTCCTACAACCCCACATTAAGCTAATATTATCTATTTCCCAAGTGAAAAAAACCCCTTCCAGTCCTATCAATTATTAATTCCTTGCTTGCAGCTAATGTTTTGTTTGAATTATTTAAATGCATCTTCATTTATCAATAAACATAAAATGTTAAACAAAGAATACTGATGAAGGGCATTATTTAAGCCATAACATTTTATGAGATTATTTCAAGTGCCTTTTTTGATTTATTAGCACAATATGTTTTATAATTATTTTTCCATTTCTAAAAAGAAAACAAACCAAGAAACACCATGTTTCTGGGTATCATCAAGAGATTTGGAGTCTTACTCAGTGCTTTCAGGAATGTTATATTTTGGACTTGCTTCTCAAAGAAAAAAAGAAAATTCTCAATCTATTTGCTGGAAAATTCAAGATAAGGTTAAAATATAAGATGTCTGTGATTTATTATGAGAATAAAAGTTACTGACCTTCATTTTATCCTCTGTTCTTTTTTTTCCAATTCCAGCATTGTATCAAAAACATACTGAAAATCTTGTCTATTATTAAAATACTTGAAACTAAAACAATTGAGGTGAAAGGTGAGTGATCCATTGTTATTATTATCTTCATGTTACTTTCACAGGTTTAAAAGAAGAAGATAAATAAATACAGAAATAAATACAGAAATAAAATCAACATTATAATATTAATGAATTATTTCCAGCTACCTCTGTCTGTTTAAAGAACCCTGATAAAATATGGAACGTTCTTAAAATTACTATTTTTTTTCTCCCGGTGTGTAATAAAGTAAATCAAAATAATTTAAAATTAATATTACATGTAAATGAAAGTGACATTTCTTGAAGCTAAAATGATGCTTAAGACAAGTCAAATTTTATCCTATGTCCACTGTTCCCCTTTGCCTTCAGGTGTATAACTTTCTCTGCTGCTACAAAACTATTCAGAAGCTGGGAGAAAATCATATACCAGAGATTTTTAACAAAGATACTTTCAAAAATCTCTTCTTCTTCTGTAATAAAGAATATTGAGGTATTTCTGTGGCGATCTTGATTATGCAATGAATTGATATCTATGCTCTTGACAGAAATATTAACCTTCCCAGCTTATCACAAATCTCATTCATTGACAAAGCTCCTTTTGAGTAATTGCTTCTGACCATTTGATAGGATATCAGTAAAGATGTCATCCATGATCTAGGTCCCATTGTAATGTGCACTTATAAAAAATGCTTTCCCAGAGGGTTATCAGATAGGACAGACAAAAGATGGAAGTCAGGAAGTTTTAACTGACCAGTTTTATGATAAGCAGCTAAAGTACAGAAGTCATTAATAGTTTTGCTAATAAAAAATACAGTAGGAAGAATCTCGTGGTAATAGGCTGTAGTATTGGGTACAAGTATTATCAATGGCTCCAAACTATATTCATGACTTTTAACTTTTTACAATATTTGTTTCCCCCTTGCCTTACCATGTGACATAAAAAGAATCTGTGAATTATGTACATAATTGGATTTTAAAGAATAAAAAAATCAAGAGGACTGAAAAATGATCCTAAATTACAGGATAGCAAAGAGAATTTCCAAAATATTTTAAAAAATACAATAATTTTCACTTCCAGTTAACAAAGGAGATCAAACTGCATTGCTGCTACATTGAATGGAGCAGAAAACTGTCAGATGAAAAATCTGATAGTTCATACTAAATATAGTTGCATTACTTTGCTGTGAGAATATTTCAGATTAGCCTGGAACAGACTTTGGTGTGGACAACAAATATTGAGACTAATACACCATAGAAAACTGGTTCAACATGGGTGCTCTGTACATGTCAGAGCAAATATGAACCAAGAACTGCAGACCAAGAGATCCAGTTTATGGTGCTACAAGCTCATTACCACACTTGAACTTGTTCATTCAAAGCATAAATATGGGATCTTTAGAAAAACTAACTTTGGTGTTTTGACTTTCCAAGTATAGTTACAGAACTAACTTAATTTTTAACACTGACATGCTTTGATAATGGATATATCTAAAAGATTAAATTTATTAAACCTACAGATTAAAATTATTTTTTAATGGAACATAAAGCATTTTTAGCATAATAACAATATTTTTCCTTGGGAAAAATACTAATTATAGCCCAAATACTAATTATAGCCCAAATTTGGTATATCTGGCAATGTGCAGGCAATACTTCAAAGCAAAAGAAAAGGTAGATTATACTTGAAAATTGTATTTTTTCTACAGGTAGTTTGAATCATACACTCATGGAAATACTGATTGAAAGGAACTACCGGAGGTTTAGTACAATTTACTGTTCAAAGTGGAATTTTCATCCTCTTGGAGTTTTACAACTTTCCATGGAATATAAATGTTAGGTGAGATTAAGGATACAGTGGATCCCTATAAAGTGCTTTAAGTAGAAAAGTGGTTTACTATTTTTGTTTTGTTGTTTTTCTTATGCATTCTGATATTTCAGTTTTCCATTTCGCTCATTGGACTATTCTCCATTAACACCTGGTTCCAGACAGCCTCAGCAGAGGGCTGCAATACCTTGCTAAACTCAGTGCTGTGCTCAGTGAGAAAAGACAAGGTCCTTCTCTGTGTCTAAGTCCCCTATACCGTCCCTTACCTCGCTATACATACTGTACCATACCGTACCATACTGTACCGTATCATGCCATATATACCATACCATACCGTACCATAGTGTACCATACCGTACCATACCGTACCATACTATACCATACTGTACCATACCATACTGTACCGTACCGTACCGTACCATACCATACCATACCATACCGTACCATATTGTACCGTACCATACCATACCGTACCATACCGTACTGTACCATACCATACCGTACCCTACCATACCGTACCATACCATACCATATCATACCACATCATACCATACCATACCATACTGTACCCTACCACACTATACCGTACCATACCATACTGTACCGTACCATACCATACTGTCCCGTACCTTACAATACCATACCATACCATACCATACTATACCGTATCGTACCATACCATACCGTACTGTACCGTACCATACCATACTCAAGAACTGGTCACACAGGATGAGTCTGTTTTGAATGATTACCAATAACATAATATGTTATGGCAGAAGCCAGTTTTGAGGATTCTAATGGGAGGTACATCTGGGAAGCTGTGCCCTCCCTCGGTGTGCAAGGGTGCTCAGAGCACCATTTGCACACATGACTCCCAAACTCCATCTAGATACCAGTGAGCATCACCACAGCTTTGATTCCATTCCCAGAACTACTAATCTCCCACATCAATATTTCCTGGAACAGGACCACAATGTTGAAAAGCTGACTGGCTGTTGCTGTGGGCAATAACTCATGGAAAATGCAAAGCAGACAGTTAACTTACCTGAAAGTGTGGGCACGGGAGCAGGATGTGGGCACCCTCCCGTCTCCACCAGAACATAGCACATCAATAGTTTCATGCCTACGCCTATTTAAAAAGCTTTTTGGTGTTATTTATCAATTTACATAACTCTTTAAACCATGGTACAGTAGTTAATTCCTATATTACAGTGAAATTCCTATCTATGGGAAGTACATATTACATCCACATTAATATCACATTAGCTCATCGTGATTAATGTTATTGCAATGAATGAATTAATAATTATTTGTCTCTTTATCAAGTTGGTCTTTTTTTTACCTTGACATGAAGAGGATCCATGGTATTGATTATCACAAATATAATGGATTGACTCATCATTTATGGGAAAAGAGGCTGCTCTTCCCATAAAGCTTATTCTTTTATTGCTTTTTTGTGTTGTCTTTTTTCTTTCCTCAGAAGATATATTATCTTTGGCAGGAATTCAAACCATCTATGGATCATTCCTAGGAGTCAACTTAGTTTCAAGTATTGTAACCTGAATGTGTGCTGTGAGAATGAATGGAACTCAGATGGCTAAGTCGTCACATATAAGCTGTCAGGAAAGGAGATGGTTATCCTGGCTAATGAAGGTTAAGCATTAATGGCTGCTCCCTGTAGAGTGAGATTAGGTCCTTTGCAGATATTTAATTGCGGATAAAGGTGAGCAACCAGCATATGTTGTGATGCCCATGTATGCAGCAGAGTTCCAGTGCTGCTGCTTTTGTCCAGCTGAAGGGAAGCATCCAGGTCCTCAGTGAAAAGTGAAGTTACTGGTATCATTCTCTTGATTGGTACAAGATTCTTAAGTATAAATGCACTGTGAACATGATTCTATTCTTATGTGTTCCTTTGCCACTAAGAATTTGGGTTCTTCATCAGAACATTTTGTGATTACCTTAGAATTAACAGTTTTGCAACTATTTTTTCTGCTCTTTATTTAAAGCTAAAAGATAGAAGAGATTATTCAATATTTTGGTTTTCTCTTCTGTCTTTATTTTTGGAAAGACTTGATGGTTAAGTTGAAGTTGCAAGGGTACAATGGAGCACAAACCAATAAAGAAGGACTAATGTGCTTTCCTTGTGATGCAAACAGGGTCACTCACTCCACTCCCGCTAACCTTTTCTAAGTTGGAAAAGCAGTTGTTTTAGTCTCAGAGATCATGCCAAGAGACGCAGTCTGGAGCCTCCAGATGGGGAAAAGCTAGAAAACCCAGTAAAAGACTCACAGTAGCATTCAACTGCTCACTGAAGACACACTGCCTTATGTCCTACTTTTTTAAGGGTTTTTGATAGGAGCAAATTTTTAGTGCTAATGTCCATTGTGACACTAGGATACTATAAACAGCACACTTAAGGTACACATTTACATGATTGGTGTTTTAAATATTTTGCTCTTCTGACTTGAATGATTTAAATTTTACTTCTTCCTCAAACTGCTGATGAGAATTTAATGTTTTAAAATCAGATGATACCAAAGGTCATTTCTCAGCAAGAAAAAACTGTAAGTGTACTATTATTTACATATGAAATGTAAATTAACAAAAATAATACAGCCTTCCAAAATATTGACTGGATGATATCATCTCCTCTTCTTGTCCCTTAAGATTTTCTTGTCTGAAATTCATGCCATGCTGATAAAAATTCCTAATATGATCTATCAGTAGTCATTGATGTTATACTTTGCATGTAAAGCCTGACTTTCTCCACTTATTTTTCCTGATTTACATAGAGAGTCTATTAAAATAAGTTGCAGCTACACAAAAAGAACCCAAATACAGGTAGTATCATAATTTCCAAAGGGGACTTCCTGTGAGACTTCCACATCTCTGAAGTTCAAAAATTAAAATAAAATATTAATAAAGTTTTATTTTCATTTTGTTTCCAAAAGTCAGAAAACCATATGTTTCACTGCAAATGAACATTTTTCTGATAGAGAGGGTCATAGTAAGGGCACTTCCATTGCAAAATGAGAGTTTAGAAATTCATTGAAAACCTATATATTAACAGTAAACCAAACCATATGAATTTTCTTTGAAGATCTAGTCTGATCTTCAAGCTCTGAATCTAGAGTTTGTTTGCAATTACTTTCTGCATTATTTGAGATTAAAGTCATCTAGGACCTGTAAATGAAAATTCAATGTATAATTTTCACACCTGTTTAAAAAACAATTTCAAAATAAGTTTTCCGTGCAACATCAGGTATTATGAAAGGTGAATTCTAGTAATACTGTGTGTTCACACTGTTCCCAAGTGTTTCTTTAAATCTTTTGAGAACAGTTCATTTAATCAAGTTCTCAAAAAGGAGGATCATGTAACATTCTCAGGTACATCCAATCTGGATCAAGTCCAGATTGACACCTCTGGAGATACTTATTTTTGGGAAACTTTGAAATAAATAGGAAAGGTACAAGAGTCTTTGTCACTAATTACTCACCCTCTCTCAACCTCTTCTTGTCCAAAATTATTATAGAAGTCACTAGAATCACAGAATATTCTGAGTCGGAAGGGACCCACAAGGATCATTGAGTCCAGCTCTTAAGTGAGTGGCTCGTTTGGAGACCAAACCCATGACTTTGGGGCTATCAGCTCCATGAGCCAATCAACTGAGCCAATCTCGGGGTCACTTAATAGATAATATGCAGACCCTTTAAGAAAGATACATAAAAGCATCAAACACATGCATAGTAGTAGAAAGGAAAAACTTTACTGCTCTCCTCAACATTTTACGCTGCACAAATGATTAAAATCCACTTGCATCTAATGAATTTTTTAGTTACTTTTCATGGTCTTGTGTTTAGGAGGGAAGGGAAAGCATTAGAAACTTACTAGACTTTTTGAGCAAGATTTATTAGTTCTATTTCTGGTGAAAGGGCTTAATCTAGTCCTACAGAAGTCTCAAGGTATAGTCTAGAGCAGTGATCTTCATTCTTCCCTGGCCTGTGAAGCAACATTGTTTGAAAACCAATATGGTGTGAAAACCGCTGTCTTTTACTTGTCGAGCTGAAAGACAGTGGCAGTGACCCCATGGGACTGTTGCCAACATAACAGGATGGTGGTTGGGCTATTTTCTTAGTTTATTTTAGGGGGAAATGGTGGGATTTTTGTTGTCACTGTTATTGCTGTGGTTGGTTGGTTGTTTTGTTTCTTTCGGGCATTGTTTGTTTTGGTTTTGTTTTGGTTTTGTATGTGACCTTTGGCTTTTGAACACTATTTTCATAGGAAGATGCTTATCTATTAACCACGCTATTTTTTGAGACCAAATATTCTTTCTCTTTACCTACAGCACCATCAAATTTCAAAGTCAATTAAACTTATGACAAAATCTTGGGCTTTCCCCTTAATTTGGCAATACTTTCATTACTGCTTTATCCTGTAAACATTTTCAGTTGGATTGTTTACTCTCTTTGGCTAAAAGCAACCAAACAAACCATCTCTTCTGCACCTCTTCTGTCTTACCACAACTAGGCATTACATTTAGGATTACATAGGGTCAACACCAGTGGTTGATGCTTATGCTGTTCTTTCAGCCTGAATTACTTTACCACTGATAAAGGTTTCCACTTTGGTAGGAAGCTACTCCACGAATAAGTGGGAGCAAATTCTAACGCCTCCCTGGGAGAATACTGGGGCTACACAAATGCAGGAAGCCTAAAGCTAAAGCTAAAAAAAATAAATAGCTAAGGTAACTTTGAAGTAAAATATCTGGAAAGCAGGCATACACCAAGACATAATGTGAGGCTACAAAGATGGTGAACAAAACAGCCCATCAGCAATCTCAAACATCCAGTATCTACTGCAGCATGGAACTCAAGATTCTCTTTGGCATCATCATCTTGCTTTGTTTACACCCTGTAACCTGGTTCTTCTGTCAGTTAATACGAGCCCATGATATGTGAATTGTCTCTTTCTTCATGGGAATAGTCATATGAAAACTCCTCTGCAAGAGAAAAGAAAAATTTACAAGCCACAGCCTAGGACATAACCTTCCTAGGACATAATCTTTCCTGACAGAAGAGGTTTTTGAAAGTCTATGGTCTTTCTAAAATAAAAAAAATACAAATGCCAAAGGCAAATGGCAATATTTTTATGCTACTTTATCTTGATTCTTCTAAGGCTTTATTCAGTCTAAATACTTTAATTGCATGATTCTTTTAAGACTTTTATTTTACACCACAGTTCTCTTCCTTAAATGTTAAAGAAATTTTGTATTATATATAAAGCATACTTTTCTAATTTTTGATTGAAGAATTTCTTAATTTTTCAGGATAAGTACTAAAAAATCCTTTATCTTCGATTTTATTTATTATACAAACCTGGAAACCTATTTTTGGAAATTCCAGAAAACCTGGATTTTTGAATGATATTGCTCCACATATGGTATTAATTTATCTTTGTCTTGATTCATGAAACACAGAAACAGATGTTGGACATTTCTGCTTTTTAAAAGGCCTCTGATCTTACAAAGATTCTTTCCAGGAATAGGCAGAAATAAGTTTTTAAGCTACAGATCATTTACAAGATTGTTTCTGATGAAGTTTGTTTTGTTAGCAAAATGGATTTCACCCTTTTTTCAGATATTTTGATTTCCCATTGAACTTGCACTGGAAAAAAAAAAGTTTAAAAGTTGTCCTTTCTGTAGACCAGATTAAACCAGACATGGGATTAGAGTACTGACCTATATTCATGAGTTTAATTGCTGTAGTGTACCTTAACTTCTTACAGATGTATCATTTAAATGGTTAACCTTTACTGGCTATCTTTACTAATATGACCTTATCTCTTCAGATTCAGATTCTTAAAGTGGATGTTAAAAATAATTGTTGAAAGGTTAGATTTTCTTATGCATTTTGTGTGATTTCAGAGGAGGTATTGACCAAGTCTCATCAATATACATGGATTGATTTGTGTGGTGTTGCCAAGCCAAAATAACTGTAAATCCATCTGAATCAGCCAGATGAGACTTGCATACAGCTGGTTTATATTGAACAGGGTAGTACAAAGCAGCTGGAATTTATTGGTCAACCTGACCTAGTATTTATTAGTAATTTATATAGTGCAAGGCACATGTTATGTGGGTGTGTATCAGCAGATAGATACATGTGCCAAACTTGCCCACAGGTGCTATACAGACCATTTGTAACCTGGACAGAGAAAAAAAGAGATGCACCATTTGCTTCTCAACTAACTTGAATTAATTACATTAGGGAAGAGGGCCTAACAACTTAATTGAATACTTTTTCTCATCCACAATCTGCAGGACTTAAGAACAAGTGTGAGGAAGGATCATTCTGTACCCAGATAAACAGATATTGTGCATCATACAAGCATTTTACAATTGTAAGCAAAATAGTTTCAGTGGATTTTGCCCTAGATTTTTTTTCATGTATATATGTGCAAAGTGATTATAAAAATCCATCTTGCGAAGACTCTGTCCACTAGAGATAAAAATCTTCGAAGTCATTTTACAGGACAGCTACAATAATTTTTCATATATTTATTAGCCATTAGCAAACCACGATGGTCTACTAACAGAGCTTTAAAATGTAGGGTGCTAATTGGAGATCTTGGAGGAGATTTCTGATTTCTTCATGTCTTCTGTGGTCATTAACATCCTTATACGGGACTCAAGAATGGGAAAAAAAAAAAAGGAAGGACATCATAAAGTATTACAAAGATATATGTTCTAATCTAATGGACTGTTTTAAATTTCAAAGTTAAAATTTGTTTGGACTGGAGAACTGAAATTTAATATATCAAAGCCTTGAAGTATGACATCAAAACTTTTTAGTCCTTTCAAGTAATTATGACTTTACTGCTAATGATCTTCCCCTTAAATTTTAACAAAATGTAGGCTTTTTTCTAATTATATGTGCATTGCTAATAATTTTTAAAATTATAATTTTATTCCTTAGTGAAAAATATGTGAAGAAAGAGAGAAAGGAAGGAAAAAAAAAAATAAAAGCAACCAAAAATAAAAAAACTCATAGTCCAAATATTCCAGATCTTCCTACAAGTAAAAATTCAAATACTTTTACACAGAAAATTTAGACCTATGTCATTGAGAATACATAAAGCTTTGAAAAGCATACTCATAGATCTGCTTTTCCATTCTACAGAAATATTGGCTCACAATTTCTCTAATCCAAATTATATTTGGTAACATATTCCTGGTGTTGTCAAGGATTACATGGATTGCATATTAGTGACACTGGTTTTATCAAATGTGATAAAAATTATTTGAATAAGGTTGAAGGAAATACACTGGATATCACTAACATTCATCTGATGTTTACACCTTAATGATGTTTGCATACTTGCAGAGCCTGTAGGTAAGTAATGCATCAACCCTAAAACACAACTAGATCAGCATTCATTTTTCAACATTATTAGCCTGATATTTAATTTTTAGGGTTATCAAGACTCATGAACTTACATTTAAAGTCTATATTATGTCATTCATACTGAGTAGTTTTCAAAAAGGTAAATCTAAAAATTGAAGAAAGGACACACCCTGGAACACTCAAGTTTGGGATGTTAACAAAGCTTTTTGGTGAGACAGTAGTACAGTCAGAGTTTTCAGAGAATAAATTTTGAGACATTGGATCTTCTACTCCCCATTTCAGTCCATAAATATCTAAAGGTTGTTACTGAAGAAAGGTGAAAAAAATGAGTTAGAAGTTTCTATTCTGTACTTCTTCTGAAAATTTTAAAATTCAGCTTTTTCCTATATTATGCCCTCAAAATAACTAAAAGTTAGTTTTAAGAGTGATAAACAAGCACATCACAAATGCCTAATTATACAATATATTGGAATAAATGCCTGTGCTAAAGGACAGCAGTGAAGTAGTGCCCAAAAGTTAAATGATAAAAACATGACTGAAATTTTTTAAAGATATTTTTCTTACTGTTCCATGGCAATATAACCATCATATACTTTATAATTTTGAATACCTGTGTGGGGGGGTGCATTTTTGGTATTATCAGTTTGATGTTTGTTTTATAAGTTAATGTTGCATTGTAAGTTTGTTTGTTCCGTGTACCCCCAGTGTTTTCCTCTACTTGGTTTCCCAGTTTCAGTTACTTGTCGATCACATGTTATATAACCCCCTGGTCCTGTCTATCACTTGGGGGCCTCTCCCTGTGTCTGGAAGATTCTAGGAGAGGCGTTGAGTGATTGGACAGGATCCAGGCTACCCCCTCCCACCTTTTGCTATATGGCTGTTGTATATGTCTATTATGTTATGAGCCACACCCCTGTTCTCTCCTATTGGTCCCTGGCTGAACCCTCCCCTGTGTTCCACCCCCCTTTAAAATTTGCTGCGCTGGGGCAAGTCTTGTCTCTCCTGAGGCAGACACCACGAGGTGAGGACTCCGTGCAGGAGCTCCAATAAACTCGCTGCTGTTTAGCCTCTCCGGAGTCCCCTCTTTCTTCCTCCTGCCATGGCCTCGCTCGGGCTCCTGCCCAGCCAAGTCCACACAGCACTGCAGTGGTGCCGGGGCTGGCCAAGCTTTGCGGGACAGGCACCACCGCGCCTGTGCAGCAGCGTCTTTCTCTTAGTGCATTCTTTCAGAATGCCTTTAGTGCATTGCTTGTTCAGAACACAAGTCGTTTTCCTGAAAAACATAAGGAAAGACAGCAGACAAGGCAACTGCCTCCTTCTGAGGGCTTTTCAAATGAGCCACATGCTACTTGTCTTGTTCAGCTTGAGTATGTGTGCCAGCTTCAGCTGGTGATGGCAGACACAGACCATTGTGTACTATTCCCAACAGTGCTATACTCATATGGAGCTGCTTTATTTTCCAAAATAAGTAATATGACAGCAGGTACAAGGGTCTGGCAACCAAGTTTGTTTTTTGGGGGTGTCATAGAGCACGCTGTAGTGTGTGGGTCTAGAAGTGTCTGAGGTACTGGATGAAAATAAAATTACCTCCAAAAACAATCTTCTTTTTCGCCCCTCAATATGTTATGACCTAACCAAAGGCATAAAGGGGCCGAGTCTGCACGAAGGAACAGGAAGTTCCTACATTTTTATTCTAGCTGGCTTTTTTCCCATTAGTCCAAAGTGGGAATGTTGTTTGGATCCTCAAGGTCTTCTCTGTTAATTTATAGTATATACTGGTATAGTTGCATCTATAAAACAAAGAAAACCAAGCCCCAAACAAACAAAAATGCTCTTGCACCAATTTTCAAGTCTAATGTAAAATTGATGTTAGAAAGAGGCGCTTTTGTCCAGTTGACATTTTGAATGCCTCCTTAGCATTGCATTGATGTTTTACAAGCAGCTTTTAAAAAGCTATGTCAAAGAGAAGCCACCTTGTAGAAAAAAATGAATATATGCAGAATAATTTTTTTTTGACCTTGAACATTTTACAAAATTATCCAAGAGATGTTAGCTAACTTGCAATTGTGTGGTGGTTTATAAAATATCTATACAAGATGTCATAGAAGAATTAAACAAGATTGCAATATCTTGCAAGCATGCAGGTCATGCACAATCTGTTCAGTTCCTCTTTGTTCACCTAATCTAAGATACAGGTGCAGCAACATCAGTTGTATTTCTTTTTGTATGCAACTTTTTTTTACTCAGTGTTGAATATAAACTCAGTAAAAATTATCACCTCTCAAAACCAAAATCTAGTTCTTGTTAATTCCAATTTTCCAATTGCTCCAATTTTCCGATTAAATTAATTACTTTTCTCTCTAATTTTAATGAAAATGAGATGCTTTAAGAGTTGACTGGCATTTCAGTTACAGAGGTTCATTGGTGCTCTACTCTCCAAGGCTCCAGATAGACCCACCTCTTATCATATTAAGAGAGTAGCACGCTAATGAAAGAGCTGTGCCAAAATAAAAACACTGAGCTAGTTCCAGTTAGTTAAAAATTAAAAAAAATATTAAAAAGACGAGTAAAAATTAGCTCAGAATATTAGGTGGGCAGGATCACATTGGGCTTAGACAGACATGCTTGTTCTTATAATGTTGTGAAGCAAATATCCAGAAACCATGGGTTCTAGGGAGTGAGTGAATCCTTGCAGCTCTAGGGATCAATCTGTTTATCTCATTCAGATATTTCCAGGGCTTATACAACTTTAGTGGTGTCCTGGGTTGTAGTGTAGGATGTACACAAAGTATTTATTCTGTCACCATCTTCATGAACTGTTGAAACCAAGTGGGGCAGTGCTCTAGTGTTTCCTGGCCCTCTGCCTTTGGGCTGTCTTCTGCTCATGGCCCAATAACGCCTTGCCCATGACTCACAGGTAACTCCCTCCAGGGGTTATCTCTGTTTAATGGGCCGTCAAGGACCCACTTCATGACTCATCATCCCATTGTTAGATGCTCTGCCCAGGGGGAGGAGCCAAGATTCCCATCTGGATATAATCTGGGATTTGGGACAGGACAAGCAGCCCTTACCTACTGGATTCCCAGAGGAGCAGAGCTACCTGACCTTTCTACAGGATCACTGCTTCAGGAAGAGCACCTCACCTGGACTGCTTCCACCATCCTGTTCAGGTTGTATTCTGACTCTGTCAGTGGTCCTTTGTGTTATTGCATTTATTTTATTTTATTTTATTTTATTTTATTTTATACCTTTTTACTTTTCTTCTTATTAAATTATATTTCTGACTTGGAGCCTCTCACTCGTTTTGCTTTTCAAACCACAACAAGTGGCTATGTCTGCATGAGCAGGTAAGGAACAATGAAGGCATAGGCCTGAGTGTTGGCCATCATTTGTCCCTGTTCTTTAAGTACCAGCACACAGACTGGGATGTTACTTTTCCATGTCAGGTAGTACTCCCCTGGATAATGTTAGCTCATGACTTGGGGGACAGCACACGTTACTGTCCATCTCTGGCAAGGTGTGCAAGATTTACCACTCCCTTTTGGTTGGTAAACTTACACCCCTGTTTAGATATGTACAGGAAAACTGAGATGCGTCACTTACCATCAGACAGGAGAGAAGAAAGGACTGTAAAATTACTCTGAGATCTTTGAAATGTAGGAACAGACACGTTCTGAGAAAAGAATAATGATGAGAATAATTTCATCACTAGTTTATTTTTTCTTTTTAGCTTCCTACACATCTTTTAGATGGAATAGGTAAATTTCAGAGCTACAACATATTTTAAAGTAAGATTTACCTGCTGTAGTCCAAGTACTATTAAAAGGTTAAAAATATTTAGTCATAGGCCTTGAAAAATCTTTTCCTCTCTCTCTAATTTGGGAATGAAATTGAGAAAGAAATATAGAACAAAGGTTATTCAGTGTTACCTACAACCATTGGTATATCTTATACATAATTGTGTCGAATAAGATCCATTACATGAAATGGAATTTTGCACTTTCTAAATTGCACTGCTTTAATCTAAATTAACTTTCAAATATTCTGCCAGATTTTGTTCATTGGATTCACAAGGTAGAGTGAGTACCACAGTTTCTCTTAGGCTTGTTAACAATGATGATCAATGTAAGAAAATAGTCTGAAAAGATGACTCTAAATGAGAACTTACAGTGACCTTTTTGGATTGACTAGGATCTCTTCTATTGAAGCATTGTGAGGAGAATCCTGTTCTGTGTTACTGGGCAATGAATCCAATCTGAAAGGACCAAGTAAACATTACTACTGCTTCTAGATGCATAGCGAATCCTCCAATTAGTAGCAGCTTTCAGAACTACACTCTGTAACTGCAGAAAAACCAAGAATGTGTTTGATAAAATTCTGGGAGGGCTGCAGGGAATCACAGCTTACCCAGGAGACAGACAGCTAGGTTAGCTACCCAGGGGAGAGACAGCTAGGTTAGTGAGAGCCCATGGTGTAGCTCCTAGGCTTCCAAAACGAAAATGTCTTATAATTCTCACCCTGGAATTGTGTAATAACATTTTGAGGGTGATAGTTGTAGCAGTGCACTTTACCTGCTGCAAAAGGCAATAGAAGAGAGTCCACACTTACAAAGTTTGTGTTGGTATGTAAATTCCTATTTTCCTTTATTAACAACCACTGAAGGCTAATTTCTTGGCAGAAATCATAATTTTATCCATTTTTCATGCTGTGCTTTCATCAGGGCTGCATTTAGAGGTTGGAAAACCTCATCAGGGAAAGAGTGGCTGTTTTGATTGTTTTTGATAGAATGCTTTAATTAGGTCACCACAAAAACTGTGGTTTAATAACCTATGTCATTACTGAACAAGGGCGATTTAAACTCTGCTATAAAGGGGTTTCTACAGCATCAGACATCTGCTCTAAAACGTACTGTGGCAATATAATCACTGGATTGCATGTACAAATTTGATTATCTGGAACTTCCAGAAATTATTTCCATCTGATAAACCCAGGGAAGATATCTTCAAGTATTGGTGTTGTATATATTGACCAAAATCTTAGCTAATGTCAGATATTAAAGCCTATAATCACAAGTTAAGTGGAAGATGAGGGAACATAGTGGCACAGAAGACAGTATTTCTGGTGTTGTCTTAGTAAGTGATCATTTAATTCATGCTAAGATAACAGCAACCAACACATCTGAAATTTGCAAACTTCTATCCAGTTACACTTCTGAGCTGCACTTTATTTTAAATGACCTTAGTACTAATCACTGTTAATGGCATGGTGTGTTGTTGTTTTTTAATTGCCAAGGAAACATCAACAGTAAAATACATGGCATTTTAATGCATCCCTTTGCGATCCAGGATGATAAGACCTTAATGTGTCATACAAATTTAAAGTGAGATCACTGGGTAATGGGGTACATATGGTGATCCTAAAAGAAAAGGTTACTATGGAGAATAATAAAAAAGCCCTTTTAAAATTATTTTTTGCTGCTTAGGTATTAGTTTTAGATGTAAAGAGGGATTTGCTTTTCATTACCAGATGTATTGTCACTTTAGATTCTGCAAATTTGTGGTTTGGGAAGCTGTCATTAAAATATGTCTTGACTGCAATATGGAAGCCTCAGCTTTGATAGGACTGTCCCACCCATATCTGAATATTTTTCCCATGAATGTATGATCTCTGGAAGAAAAAAGAAGAGAAGGAGATTAACTATGTATCTTCTGTAGTGCTTGGAGAATTAAAGGATAGTCAAGGGACATAATATTTAGTACCCAATTTCATCCTCTCTTCCTTTTGAAGCACCTAACAGCAGTTCAGGCCAGATAAGTACTGTATCACCTCTAGAAGAACCCAGTTCTCTTCTCTCTGTAACAGATACCTGTTTTTAACTTAAAAGACTGCATCAACATTTAATAGGAGCGAATCTATGCCTCGCTGCTTCAATTTTTTGTCTGCAATGACAGCCTCAGATACAGATGGTTAATTAATGCATAGAATGTATGGCAATGTACATTAAAAAGTACCCAAAATTATTATTCATCATTACATTTACTGCGTTAACTGCTGTTATCATAACACACAAGAAGAAAACTGTTTTGTCCTGGACAAAACCAGTAAAATTTTTTGTTGCTGACGGGATCTGGAACTGCAAAGATTCAGAAACTGGAAATGACCTTTTCAACCCAGACTATGATAAATCCTCCAAGTCCATAACTTCTTCAAGATGTTAAGCGTGTTTTCAGGAGAAACTGTGTGAAAATCCCAGCTGGCGGGGCCGAAAATCTTGCACTCTTAGTTTCTCCCTTAAACTTTTGTTGTCTGGCTGTTCATGATGAAAAAGAGGTTGGGAGGATGATGGAGGGGAGCTAAGCTTGTGGCACACAGGAAGCTGAACTGAGATGTCATGGAGTTGCTCTCTAGCACTCTAGAATGCCTGAATGAGTGGACAGCTGCATTTCTGTTGAACTGTTGAGACAATGGCAAAGAAATTTTTGTTTTTCCCAAGTAGGAGCCCATATTTTTCAAATAATTAGGGAGATGATAGTGGAAGAAATCTATTTGATTTACCTTTCCTACATTCAAGTAGAAGGTGACAGAAGTCCACTACATGCAGACCAAGACTGAATGGTTCTAGATTTTCAGTCAGATATAAGTAAGTTTTTCTCACAAAGATGCAGAGAAACCAGAAAACAGTTTAATCATCCTCTGTCTTAAATCTGTTCTAAAGAGAGACTAGAGAGCATTTAATGCATTTTAGCAATGAAGAAATGGAAGCCTGAATACAGAGAATGCATCTTCATTTGATTTTGAAGTATCAAATAAATAAAACAGAAATATCTGCATGCCCCTAAGCATATGCAAAAAAAAAAAAAAAAAAAAAAAAAAAAAAAAAAAAAAAAAAACAAACCACCACAAACTAAATCTATTATTGGAGTCCTTATTTCCAAAATGATTCAGAATTCTTCCCTCAAACATTCATATTTTTACAGCAAAAGTCAATCAGTGACAGTCTGGGTTTATTATGGGATCAAAGCTATCTTCTTAGAACTAAAGTCTTGGTTATTGACATGACTATATATCTATATATATATAAAATGGATTAGATTGTAATGTGGAGTATAAATGAGAGGGGATTTTTTTGGCTTTTTTTTTTTTTTTTTTTTTGTGTGAGGACATAAGCTCCTTATCACAGGTATGAAAAATAGAGTTCCATCAGCATGAAACTGGTCCTGTGAAGCAGCTGAATTTTGAGTAAATTTACATAACTAATATGATAAAATGGGTAACCTCCAATATGATCCAAAGAAACTTCAGGCCCATCAAATGTGCTTCAAAAGTAATTGATCTCTGCTGTTCAGTTTTGTCAGATAAATAACTATTCTTCAAAAAAAAAAAAAAAAAAGCAAGGATTCGTAGACAAGTTGAACAGAGCCATTTTTCTGAATTGACTTTCAAGCAATTTGAGTCTGATCTTTATAAATTTTGGCAGAATAAATCTCAAATTACGTTAAAAGAAAAGAAGTTTTCAGTCTTTTTTGTTTTCAGTTTTTTCCTCTCTCAAAATTTTTGGGTTGTTATTTTCATCAGAAATTACTCTTTCTGCCTAACAAATGCAATGTTTGTTCTACAATTCTTTCCATTTATTTTCTTTTGGAATCGTCACCATATTCCAGAGTTGAAGAGAACAGCATTTAAATGTAATATCCAACCACAAACTCATTTTCTTAAGTAAATATCGCTGACATATTATGATGCATTCTAGTATTGCATTTAGCTGAGACAGAACTAATTTTCTTCATAGTAGCTAACATGGGGCCATGTTTGGGATTTATGACCAAAGCAGCACTAATGATTCAGGGATGCTTTAGTTACTGCTGAGTAGGGCTTACAAAGCTTCAAGACATTTTCAGCTTCTCCCTCCACATCACCAGCAAGAAGGCTGAGGGAGTACAAGAAGTTGAGAGGGGAAAGAATGGGGACTCTCAGATGACCTATGAGATATTTCAAAACATGTGGCATCCTGCTCAGTGTATAGAGCTGGGGGAAGAACAATAACCAGGGGGGCACTCAATGTGTGAGATGTCTGAACACCTGCCTGCACACAGGAAGTGGTGAATTAATTTCGTGTTTTGCTTTGCTTGAATGTGCAGTCTTCACTTTATTTATTAAGCCGTCTTGATACCAGCGAGGTTTTCTCACTTTTTTTCTTCCAGTTCTCTCCCCCAACCCTGCATGGGGGAGGCGAGTGAGCAGCTGTGGGGGCTTAGTTGCTGGCTGGAGTTAAACCACAACAATTCTTTACATGTGTTAGCTGGCCAATAATTTTTACACCTGCATTTTGTCTGGCAAAGAAACAGAACTTTTTATTTTATCTTCAATGAGTAGTTCATTTTTCTCTTTGAGTCCTGTGGCACCACACACTCTACTTAGGTGAGTGTTACAGCTGACTTGAAGAGATCTTTTGCTTCATTTATGGCCCATGCAAAAGCTCATGGTATAGGTTCAGGTAAGATATATAAATCCCATTCTATCTGACATAATAAAACATAAGTCACACATACTGAGCCACTGCATATCCACTTAGAAAATATTTTCATGATTGTCTTAATTGTGAGGTAAACTAATTTCAGAATTTTCAAAACCACTTTATTAAATATTGCAATGCTGAAAATTGGCTTCAAGAAGAAAACTTAAGTCATCCACTTTAAAAAGGCTATGGATTTGTTCCTCTGTGCAGGGTCTAGCTCATGAAATATTCTGAGATAAGCATATGGTTGTGAAAAGGTCTAGATAGAGGTTGCTCATTGCATAGTTTCCAATGAGGATCTTTCAGCAAGAACATATAATAACATTTCCTTTTGTTAATGTTTCCTCTGAGCCTCTTCTTTTCCAGGCTAAGCCCCAGGTCCCTCAGCCACTCCTCATAAGAGTGTTCCTTGTGTCCTAGGTTCTCCCCCTGCCTGGTTACCCTTCTGTGGACACATTTCAGAATCTCACCATCATTCCAAAACTGAGGGGCCCAGAGCTGGACCCAGTTCCAGGTGCAGCCTCAGCAGTGCAGGGTACAGAGGGATGGTCACTCCTCTTGCTCCTGCTGGCCACACTATTGCTGACACAGGCCAGGATGCCATTGGCCTTGTTGGCCACGTGGGCACACTGCTGGCTCATGTCCAGCTGCTGTCAATAAACACTGCTTTTCTCTCCGTCTGCTGTCCAGCCACTTTGTCCCCTACAGAACTGGACAGGGTTGTTGCAGCCAAAGTGCAGGACCTGACACTTAGTTTTGTTAAACTTCACATTGTTAGATTCAGCCCATTGATCCTGCCTGCCCAGGTCCCTCTGCAGAGCCCTCCTACCCTCCAACAGATCAACCCTTCCCCCACCTCATGTCATCTGCAAATTTGCTAATGGTAGACTTGATCCCCTCATCCAGATCATCAGTAAAGATATTAGCAGGTCTGGAGTCAACATTGATGCCTGGGGGACACCACACGTTACTCGCTGACAACTGGATATAGCACCATTCCCCACCACTCTTTGAGCCCAGCCATCCAGCCAGATATTAATCCAATGAAGGCTCCACCTGTCCAAGCCATGGGCTGCTGGTTTTCCCAGGAGAATTCTGTGGGAGACAGTTTAAAAGGCTTTCCTGAAGCCCAGGTAGACACATCCTCAGCCTTTTCCTCATCCACCAGACAGTGAATCTTAGTGATCACATTTTCTATTCCTCATGTTGCTATTCTAAGTAAAAAAAGCACAGAATAAAAAGAAGGCGATATTATAATATTTAAAGTTTTCTTTTCTATGTAAACCAGGCAAGTCAGGATTATTTTGTTTGTCCAAATATAAAAAAAGTAATTCACAGATTAGCAGAAAAACTGAAAGCAGAAAGCTACATGTGTATTCTGACTCATTATTAAACAGACTGATATGTACCAAATAGTGAATATATAATAGAAGAAAAATAACTGAAAAAAATATTTTGAAGAAGTTAGGTCTTTAAAATAATAATAATAAAAAAAAAATAAAAAAAAAAAAAAAAAAAAAAAAAAAAAAAAAAAAAAAAAGAGGCAAAGAGGCAAAGAAATCCTATGTTTGCTGCTCCTGAGTAGAACAAAGAAATGTGAAACAATAATCTTTGACAATTGTCTCAGATTCACACTGGACTTAGAATTTTTTCTGTTGGCCTGGAGCCACTGAATAATATACAGATATAAAACATTGGTAGGTACAGGATGTCTGTGAACCATGTATATATAATATACTGTATGTTGATTTGAGGAAACAACTCTTGTATTTTATGCCAAGCCTGCACCACCTGATTTCCATGCATGACGTTTGAGAAAATAACCTATATTTTTAGGGTGACAGTCTGAATGAAAGCCAGTGCCTCCATGTTTACAGACACCCTGAGGAAAGACCAATCCATCAAGGTCCTTCTTCTATTTTTTTTTTTCTAAAATACTATAGTAATGGTAAAAAAATAATGATAATCCTGATAGTAAAAGGGGAAAAGATCCAAAGTCATGCACAATACAATTACTCACTACCTGGTGACTGATGCCAGACCTCCCTTTCCAAACCCAGGGAAGGGAGGCCACCCTTCTTGGTAACTCCCTTCAGTTAAGGGTAACTCCCTTATATGCTGAGCATGAAGTTCTGTGGTGTGGAATAACCCTTTGGGCAGTTCAGGCCACCCATCCCAGCTATGCTTGCCCCCAGTTTCTTTTCTGAACCTCCTCACTGACAGAGCACAAGACAAGAGAAAAAATGTCTTTGATTTAGGATAAAGATGACATAGCAAAAATAACCATTCCCATCGTGAATCCAAAACACAGCACTGCAGCACCTACTGGGGAGAAGTTAACTCTACCCTAGGCGAAATCAGGACAAAGACAAAGTTTGGCTTTAGTGAAATTGAAAACCCCAGCACAGGTTATTCATTTTCTTTTCCCATCAAAATTAAATGTCAATTAAGGTTTTAAGACTCGTGCAAGTATTCATCTCTACTTGCACAGATTCCCTTTTCTCTGATCTGTGCAGCCCACACCTGAAATGAGCCCAGGGGCCAGGCTGTGGGTGGGGCTTGTCAGGGCCATTAGTGCTCATTAGCAGCTGCAGGTAGTGTCAGTCACCTTCTTGTTCATAATAATTATGCCTCGAGCTGCAAAAAGAGCAAGAAAAATCACTAACAAGTATATATATTTTATAAAAAATAAAATATTATGGGAAAATATCGTGCTGGCTTAGTGTCAGGCAGCAGGAATATGGGCAAAATCTGACAGGTAGTGGCTGACCACCTGATTTTTTTCTTATGTGGGAATACTGATTTGGTTAAGAGAGCTTTATCTGCCACAGAGCAGATGAATGAAGACAAAATCTGATCTGTTTGACTAGTAGGGAAGTATTATACTGATTATTGTCTGTCCTTTTCCTTGAAATGACTATGTGATCATGAGGAATCAGATGCCCCTTATTTTGCTGTTTTTTCTTAAAGTAATAAAATAATTAATTCAGCATCCTTCTTTTTTCCTCTGAAAGGAAATGTATTGATGAACCACTTCAAACAATGCTAATCAACAGTGTGAGAAGCCTGCAAGATAGGACATTGACAGGCAAGGTACTATTACTAATTTATTTGTCTCTTTATGGTTCAGTTAGAGGAATATCTTAGGGAGTGCAGCACATGTCAGTGTTGTCAGATGTTACACGGTAGCTGTCATAGTTTTGACTGATGTACAAGCACTACCTGCTCATGTTTGCCCTTCCTTTCTGCGGAGTGCACACAGGTAAGACAGCTTGTTGGTAATTTTTATTTAATGCTTTCAGTATCTGCAGCTGCTCTTTTGTTGAAAGTTCTGACAATGAGAGATTCCATCCACCAAGATTCCCAAGATTTCCACTGCAAGTATTTCATCATGTAAACAAGGTTTTCCTTTGGGATTAGAATACGACTTGCATTTTTTTTCTGATACCTGGTGATCTTGGTTATAACTCTTTATGTTTTCATTTATTAGGAAATACCAAAAGAAATGAAATCACAGAAATTAGGGGGGCAAATGGTTTTGCACTGCTCAAGAAAAGGTAATTGTCTTTTCAATAGTTTTTTTCTGAAATAGACATCCTAAACCTCACCTTAGGCAGACAAGTGCATGTTAATTTGAAGATTTCTATTCAAAAAAAACCACAAGTATGTGTCCAGGGAGGTCTGGCATTCACAGACTTTAATCCTCTCTCAGACACAATTGCTGGATAAAGAAGGAGAAATTATTGTTCAGCATGCATAATCAGATGAAGTCTTTAAACATGGGAAACATTTATTTCTTAATATAATAGAGCAATAATCAAGAACAAGAATGCTTGTGAAAGAGGGGTTCAAAAATAATCTTAGGCTGGGAAGCCAAATCAACTTTATGAATGACAGTTCAAGTTGTGGTGTAGTTGATCCTGAAAACAAAAGGCTGTTGCTCCCAGATGCAGAAGTGAAACCTTTTCAAAATGTAGAAAGTCATTGCAGACACTACAGAAACATACAGAAAAATATCAGCATACTGTCTTAAGGCTCTTTCTTTAGTATGGTCCAGCCAGTAAATCCTAGGAATTAAAGGAAATATCCATATCTTGAAAAGTGTTTTAAAATATTTTTCTCTAACTATTTGTTTAATTTTGGAACAGAAATTCCCTTTTGCTGTATTTGTTCCTGTATTTCTCCCTCCCCATTTTTTCATCGGAGCAACTGGTTCCACTCTTAGGTTAGCAAAGGTCAATGGAGCAGAGGGCAGATGGGCAGCATTTCTCACTGATCACTCATTTATTATTGTAAAGTTATAAATAGTGGTGTTGTGAAAAATGAATTATATTTCTTTTCCTCAAAGAGATTTGAAAATCAGAATGTCACATAACTTTTAGAAATATTTTTCTGGGTTTTTACATTTTTGTTTAGTTGGGGGTTTTATATGGCATAACTCTTAATATACCCATTACTCTACTGTATGAAAAAAGGCCATAGACAATGGCATGTGTTAAACCAGGGCTTCTCCATTAAAATTATTTTAAGTGATTTTATAACATCATTGTGCCCCCATTGCTTAGATAAGAAACAGTCGTGTTAAATCTTTGTTGATGTTGAAATAAAATTACAGTAGAGCTGCACAGCTCCATTATAATGCACATGCATTATAATGTTACTGGAGGTAAAATATTTCATATCTAATTTTTTTTTTCATAATACATGTGAGATAGTTTTAATGATAAACATTTTCTCTGGAAGTAGTTGCACTATTTTCATTTAGTCATAATTAAATATTAGCTGAAAGCTAATGTTAATGCTGGCAGGGGGAAGGTTATTTCTGTGGAGGAGGAGCAGTCCTGCAGTCTGTCAGTAAGGTGTATCTCAATATAAAGGCTAGCAAAATTCTCCAAGAAAGGTGATATAGCAGGTGAGAGCCTAATTGTAGTAACTGAAGTCCAATTCTCAGTTTCCAATTGATCAGAAAGATTTCAGGTAGATTTCCCACCAGGTTCTAGGGCACAAAACTTTTTGTCTGGATATTCCGAGTGATTTCTGTTACTGCTGGCAAATTGATGTCCACTTTAAAGGCTAAGATGAATTTTAATGGCATAAATAATGAAAAAGGAGAGAATTCAAGACAGGGCTAACAGGCTATTCTTTATTTGTAAAGCTGTTAGTAGTTATGTCCTATGGAGGACATCTTCACAGCAGCACATTCACATCAGTTCAAGGATATAATTAATAATAATAATAATAACAATAACAACAATAATTATAAATAGTATTGAGGCCATTGTAGGGGAAAATCTAGCTAATTCTACTGCATGTAGCTTTCTCTGAGCCTCTTCCTGCCTCACATATAGGAATTTCTATTAAAATAAAGAGACTGTGAGCTCAGATCTTTGTTCTTAACCAGCAGCTGCTGTGATTAGTGTGGGTTTTGCATATCAATATCATCCTGTATTAGAGGTATTTTTTTTCTATAATTCTTTTGGTATATGTTCATTGGGAATATGCCCCTTGATTCCTCTTCCAAGAGCATCCCATGGCAAGGGCTGCCAGGAATGCCACAGGCAAGGCAGCCTCAGAGCTAGCACATTCTGAGGGGAACTATATTAAGGCAATTCCCCTCCATTGGCACCAGGAAGCTAGAATTCAGAGCTGGCCATCTAAAATAATCAAAGGATTGAGAAATGAGATCTGTAAGCAATATTAAGAGAGATAAACATACGTGCTTTTCAGAAGGACTGGTTGAGTGGGAGGACAGGGAACATGAAAGCAATTTTACATAAAAACAGAGTGTAAAAATAGATATTCTAAAAGGAAAAAAATCTTGATTTAATTAACTGTAGCTGACAACAAAGGAAGGAAGAGTCCACAGCCTGCAGATCTACACAGGTGGTGATATTAAAAGTAGAATTTCTTCCCTGCAAAACAGTATGGAAAATAATAATACATTATAAAACACAAAATAAAACCAAAAATACACGTTACCTACATAGACATAAACGAAACACAGACACACATATGCAAGATAGATATATAAAATGTCATATTGTGGATTGTCAGGATTGCATTTTTTATTGTGTTTGGCGTTGTATCAAATGAATTTCTCTAAAAATACTGTATTGTTAGTCTTCTCTTATTTCTGTTTACATGAAAACTTGTATTTCTTTATCATTACTGAATAGTCTACAGGTTTCTTTTTTTATTCTGTTAGAATGGCCCATGGGGAAAAAAAAAAAAAACCCTTGAAATTAGTTAAAACTCATACAGTATTTGGACATATGAATACAGTATGTATAATAAACATTCAGTAATATTATTAATGTAGAATGATGAAGCCCGTATAACTTAAACTCTGGGATTAATCCACCATTTTGCATTTTGAGGGCATTCTTTCTCCTACATTTCATGGGGTTTAATGTCATCTTAATATGTCAGATTATCATTTGACTAGTAACCAATTTTCAATTGATACAGCTTTTTTTAAAAGAAGAAAAGGCAATTCTTATACATACTATTTTTATGTGTTAAGTTACCTTTTGTGATGTTTTATAATGTTCACACCTAAAATGCAGAATAAGTCTATCAGTTAAGAACTGAAACCAATTTTTTCATTAGTTTATTTCCAATTAACTGTGATTACATGTGTTTTTTATGACGCCAATTCAACCAAGGACCTATTGAATATTTTCTGAAACAAAATCTGAAATCAGCATTTTATATCTGAAATTTCAGCATCAGTAGAAAACAGCACATTACAATAAACAAAAGTTCTATCTCCTTAAGAGAGGTCCAGAATCTTTACTCTTTCTGAATATCTCCCAAAGGTATCTAAAACATAGGTAGCACTCCCTATATGGAGATTAAATAAAATAAAATTTATCTTCAGATAAATGTCAAATGGGGATCCTATGATCTCCTTCAGGATCCATAAGTAATAGTCAAGAAACTACCTTCTCTGTATTAGAATTAGAAATGTAAAGAGCAGTAAATACATAAGAAAGAAATTTGGTATTAAGTAAAACTGTATAAATCACACATAAGAATATACATGGAATTTTTAGAGATATTTCCTTGGCCAGCTTCCAATATTTTAGTTGATGTTGCCTTAAAGAATTTGAATTGGTTTGGAAAAAATATCCAAAGTTGGTTCTTTATGTAAATTTCTGGCTGGAAGAGAGTACAAAGTAGTGACAGCATTATTTGTCAATGTCCTCCAGTGATTGTTAGCAATGCATTCTTGCACATATTGTTTCAGACAAAAAAATTAGTATTTTGCATTAGCAGAGGATAATTAGGCAATAAGATACAAAAGAGAGTAGGGTTATCATGAGATAAACACACACATGGGGTGTTATGAGGCACAGCCAAGTATCTGCAATCCCTCCAGGGTATGATTATCTCGTGATAACCGCACACCCTGGAGTTGCCTTATTGCTATTATAAAATATCTTTATTATAGGAAGAAATGCACATTTTTGTGCTGAAAGAAGACGAAGGTGGCAATTTAGAATGCTGAACAGCAGTTTCAGCTGAGCTGTGTAGTTTACACAGATTAATCTATCCCACTGGAATGTTTCCTCATCCAAAAAAATGTTCCCTAAATCCAAGCAGTCATAATCTGTAGTGATGTGCAGCTATTTGGAGTATTTGACAAATTCCCTCCTTGGTTCTTATGCTGTTCATTTGACTGCAACATATGCACACAACAATATGAAGAGATGGAGAGGTGTGAACAGGACAGTGGACATTCTGAATATTTGATAATATTTCTGACATCTGGATTCTTCCATTTTACTTTTATGCAAACTCTCTGTAAACTCTGGAAAGCTTCAGAGAGTTGGATAATGCATCTAAAGCTAATTGAAAACTATTGGGAGATAGAAGTTCCGAAGTACAAATGATGTCAATAGAGCTTTAAAAGCTGGGAAACTGATGAGCCAGGGAGAAGTGAGAAGCCCCTTCCAAGTGGCAGGGTTGTTTTTCTACCAGGCATAGAGAGGTGATGCCATAAGGGGAAAAGACAATTGGATAAATACACACTGGTTTCTTAGTACATAATTGGAGTTTTGCCCCTATCAGCAGTTGACAAAGGCCGTGAAAATACTTAGCACCAGTCCTATGTGTAATGGCTTTGTCCATGTGAATGGCCTCTCTGAATTTACAGTCTTGCTTCATCTCTTTGTAGACACCAATTGGGAGTGAAAACAGCTTGGTCAGGCTCAAGATCAGTGTTAACTGTTCTGATGACACGCTCAAAAGAGACAAATCCTGTCCGTATATCTGCATTTTAACAAGTGGTAGGTTAGTTGTATGTTCTGTTTGTCATAGATTCTTCACGAACAATCATGCCTAAGGATTTATTTCCATTTTATCATTTAATTATTTATGAAAATTGTCATCATATTCCAGTGCAACAGAAAGAACTTCAGGGAAGATTCTGTTTCTGTAAGTTTGTATTATTATTGAACAAATTTTCGGAAGAAGTAAGCATTGAAATAGCTTATAAATTGTGTGTTAAAACATAATCAATATTTGTATTCATGTTTGGGCATAAAAACACACAAAGAAAGCCTTGTAGAATTTATTTCTGCTTAGAAACTTGTACTTTGGCCTTCAAAATGTGTCAGCTTTAATTTAAGATTGGTGTTTAATATGGAATATGGAGATCAATGCAATTGATTTGATTGAATAAAAAAGTCCTTGAAAGGATATATGGTGCACATTTTTAAATGCAACAAGCCCGATAATTGGTTTAAATGTAAAAATAAATTGTATCTAGAGATATCTATCCCAGCCAGGGGTGATGTTTTATTGGTTTTTGCATTTCACTAACTGATGTGCTTTCATGTAAAATCAATATTGTGCAGTCAAATATATTTTGCTTTATTGTGTAGTAGGTTCAGTTAGCTAAAATATAATTTTAAACATGGCACAACTAAACTTTATTTTACAGTAAACCTTTTGTGCAGAAATGAAGGGAAAATGTAAAAAGACACTTTTAGCTTCCTAAATATTCTATGGAGTCCCTTGCATAATGTATAGATTTTTCATGTGCTTCTGCAGCATTTTACTTTGCTAACTCTCAGCCTTTTTAATTAAGTCCCTAGCCATTCCTCTGCAAGTAATTGCCATCTGTGGAATATTAGACACCATTTCAAGTGATGCATACGTACCTGCTTAGCAGAGCTGTGTAAAACTAGGCATCATACTTTCTACTTGTACTGAAGCTGAAGATGCATTTGCATTCAATTTTTTTTTACCTATCATGAAGAGAAAATCTATTTCTCCATTTAGTCATTGTTGACACTTTTAATACAACTGAAAAGCAGCTTTTTTAAGAAAAAGCCTACAACTCATACAATTCCTCATTTTTTTTTTCCTTTCTTTTTAATTATTATGTCTTCCTCACAACTGAGGAGGGCTGAAGTCAAAAAGGGAATCTGACATATCTCACTTTATAAGTTACCTAAATGATCAGAGAAATTCCACTGCCATTACAGAAAATGTCAGTGAAGGCAGACTGTTATACAAGAGATTTCTAATGGATACAATTCTTCAGTTCAACAGGATACAGTCAATACAATTAGTTTAAAATGGCCATTAAACATCTGCTGGTTTTCTTAAAGTTTGTACCTCTCTCATCATTAAGGAAAACAGATTATTTGAAAAAGCTGTTAACGTCCAAAGGACAAATTTATTTCAAAGGTTTATTTCAATGTGGTTTCATGATGTACAGATTGAAGAAGCCTGTGAAGAAAATGGGGTTTTGTACGTACTATTCTAGGGAAGCAGACTTTTATATCTTTTTGTCTTCAAACTCCAAATTACAGTGCTCTGTTCAGATTTTATTTTCTTTACTGCAGGATGCTGAATAGAGATAGGGTATTTTTCCTCATCTTTCCTCTCTCTCAGTGGTCTTGAGAAAGTAGATAAAACTCTGTGGATTGCTTTGCAAAGCTGTAATTATTGTAGAGACCTACATTTCCACATTAAAAAAAAATGGTTTCTGCACCATGAAGTTTGTGTACAGAAAATTGGTATTTCTAAGTACTTCTTCCAACCCTACAATTCTGAAACACTCAAAAGGTTAAAAAAAAAAAAAAGTAATAGACAGAGAAAGTAAATATACACATTGCTTATTGAATTCAACAGAGCAGAGAATTTTTCTGAACTAGCGATTTCATAGACCAGTTTTACACTTTTTAGTCATGCCTTAAAACAATTGAGCACATGCCATAAACATCGAGTTGCTGGAAAATGAAGACTCATGAACCATTCAGAACCCAACTGAACTAATACGTTGGAATGTTACAGCTTCAGAATGTGTGAAGTGAATTCTAAACCTGCCTGCAAGCCACTTTGGTCAAACAGTTTTTGAAAGATATTTATATAAAGACATACATTCTTTCAAACAAAAGATTACCATGACATGGAATGCTGGTTTTAGAGAGAGACTTGGCTAAGGAGAAATAGACTTGAATCTGTTTAAATCAAACCTTTAGCAATATATAGGACTATTTGAATATGGATATATTATTTGGTTAGTTGTGCCATTCAATATGGTTGAAATGCTACATGTCTGTTACTGTCATGATAGATAAGAAATTATTTTCCCCTCTTTTGGCTAAAAAGAAACAGAGAGGCTGAGTAGGAAACTTAGACTGATGAGGGCAATGGTAACTGGAGAGAATAATATTCGAATAGATGTCATGATAAAAAGAAAGCATTGCAAATTACACCACTTGCCTTAAAAAACAACCTATTCAAAGTTACAGGTGTTACAGAATAGTATTCAAATGTAAGATTTACCCAGAATAATATTCAAATGGAAGATGTCCCCAAAGTATAAAGACTTCCGGAGCAAGTTCTTCAAACTAGTAAGGGCAATAAAATTTGTAAAGATCTATGGAAAATCTAAGAACTAGGAGGAAGAACAATGAACCAAGGAAGAAGGAATTTTAAAAGCAATCCCTCTTTTAGATTTGATTTTTGTTTTCCTTTATTCATATGCCTTCCTTTGGTTCATCAAGCTACACATTTATTTATCCAGTCCCTGTTGTAATGGGATCTTATTTGGGGTAGGAGGCAAGGCTTAAGGCAAAAGTATAATCCATCTAATATTAATAGTGTGTCACGTGAGGCCCACATTCACATATCATAATGTCACAGTTACAAAACCACAAAAAAAAATCTTTCCATCTGAAATTGTTGAGATTCTTTGATTATTACACCCATTCATTTCCAATTATATCAGGAAAGGGATGTCATGCTGAGGAATATCTTTTATTACCCTCACATGCTATCAGCTGCTGGTGCTGCAGCCTTCACATCTCCCTTAGTGATGGCATTCAACAGCTCAGGAAACATACTGTCCACAAGACATACATTTTACGTATGCTCTAGCACAAAACAATGGCACCTTTGACAGTGACGTGCTGGTTAACTTCGGTCAAAGTTTTGTACCTTTACAGAGTAAGAAGTCAGGTAAAGCTAAAGGCCAAGCAATAGGTCATATTTACTGTCCTGCAAAGTCTGCTGCCTGCTGGATTAGCTCACAGTTCATTCCTGGAATCTGGAAAAAGCCCATGAAATGAGATTTTTCATCACTAGCAATAAAGTCAGGACAGCCAGAGTGACTGAAAACTGTCATGGTGGTAAATCTTGCATTCACCACAACTTCCACCAACTGAAGCTCTGTTTTCTACTTATGTTAGTGTAGGTGCTAGGGGAGAGATTTCATTTAAAAGAAAGTATTCCTTCACATTGGGTGGTTTTTGGGGAGGGATAATTGATTGAAAGAAAATCCTTGAATTCTAATTAGAAGTCTCTAGAAAAGTTTCTAAAATATTTGTGTGGGAAGGAATTAGTCAGAATACAGCCTCTGATCAAATCAAATAAAACAATATTAACAGTGAGAGTTTTTGTTTTCACATCAGATACATCAGAGTTTGATGCCTTTAGCATGGTTACATAGGAATATGTTAAAGAGAAGGAATAATGGCAGGAAAAAGTATTTTATAATATGTGAGGTTAAACTGTAGTCCTGATGCCCAAAAATGCAAGTCGTGCCTTTTCCTTTGACTGAACTGATCAGATGTGCAATAATTCAGGGACTGTTCAGAAATAATTTAGTCAACTTATTTATACTAAAGGGCTTTTGTGCTCTGATATATGAAAGATAATTATTAATTTCCTGCAGAAACCACCAAACACCATCAACTTTCCAATTTCATCTTCTTACTTTTAAAAGTAGAAAAATTACAAGCAGGCACTGACTGGCCTAGGAGACTATGATACTAAAATGGCCTTTTTTTTCTTCTCATATACTTCTGCATTTTGTATTCTTGGGTATAATTGTGCAGTGGTTTTTCAGAGTTGAGGAATTTGTCATTTTTTTAAAAGGAAATAGTTACCTCTGTAATGGCTAATTGATCAAGCCAGTTGAATGGACGGAATCCTCAGCAGGGACTGTTGATCCAAGGAGGAGAATTTCCTTTTCTTCTCATTCTGTAGCCAGAAAAAAAAGCCACTAGTATATATTCAGATCTCAGTGGAAATATTGTTAAGAAACTTGAGAAAGATGTAAAAGTTTGAAAATCAGGTTTTAAAATGTAAAAACACAGTTTTCAGTGGCAATGATTTCCTGTATATTCCTGGCAAAAGTATTGGATTCAGTGCTGATGCATCAGGGAGAGATTTAGTGCAGAAGGAAAAAGAAGTTGGACAGTGGTGCTACATTTCAATAACCATTGAGCTGTAATCTGACTCAATTAAACAAGGAAGACTGCTGTGTGTCATAACCCAGGACACTCAGCTGGTTAGGTCTTAATCTTTTCATATTATCTACCTGCACATTCCTTTAATAATTGTTTTTTTCTAGTACACCTAAGATGAAGAGATTTTCATAAATGTCTTTATTGCAGTATCTTCAGCTGAAACTAGAGAAACCCATCTTTAATTCTTAATACTATACGGTTGCAAATCACAGTTACTAGAAAATTCATTTCAAACAAACCTACAGATAGCAACTTTTCTAGCGAAAGAATTTATGGTGTATGTGTTCTAATTAATAAGCTATTTCACATTTTATTTATATATGGCTTTCAACAGTCACCATCTGTTTATGTATTCAGTATTAAAAAATTATTTCAAGCATTTTGCTGTATATCACATGCTAAATTCCCAATTAATAAATGTAATTGACAAAGGTAATAAACAAATGGCATAGGTGACTTGGCTCAAAATAAAATTAATTCTGATGATACAATACTCTGTTTCTTTAGAATAACTATCTTACATATGTAATGGTGATTTTTTTAGAAAGAATGGACAGAACAGAAACATGTAAGTAAGCTATTTTAAGAACATGTATTTTTGACTATATACTAATCTCCAGTCATGATTAGGATGGTGTTTTCCAGTTACACCAACAGACAAAAGACAGAATCTTACACAATAGTTGGCCATTTTTCAGTTTTGAAACTTTCCTTCCCTCCAGCCATGAGCTGTAATGTATTCTGATGAATATAGCTAAATGAGTTGTTTCTTGAGACAATTATAGGGGGCAAACTCCCCTCATTGCTGTTGCTGTAGCAGCAAAATTTATGACAGAATTGAAAAAAAAATGAAACATTTCCTCAACAGCTCTTCTTAACTTTTCTTTAATGGGGATATTTGCAGTAACATTGATTGTATGAAGAATACTGTTTTCTTGATTTGTGGTCTAGACTAGATATTGCTACACCTGGAACTCCTAAGATTGATCTAAATCTGATTTAGATCAAGCAGATCCCCTGTGGTGCTTTGCCTGGTCTTATTACCTCTGCTGTTAGATGGCCTGCCTTGCTCAGGGAAGATTGGTTTTTTTCTCTTTTTCCATTTGGATTGCATGCTAGAAGTTGAAAGTGGGTAGGAAAGGTCCAGGTTTCAGCTCCCAACCTTTGCCGTCCTTGTCCCTGCGTTGCCTGTGCAGCTGTTCACAGTTAATGGCTCTAAGAGTCTGGATGCCATTGCTCTGGTAAAGAACAGCCCCTCAGTCCTGGTTCAGCTTGGCTGCTGATTGCTCTGTCACACACTATCAGGATTCCCTCACTATGTGTGCAGAATGAATGCTCTAATTCACAATGAAAGTTACAATCACAAGACAAAATGGAAATGATGATTTGACACCAACAGATCCCCAAACTGGCATCGACTGTGCAGAATTTCTCCTGCCTCCTTTCTTCGGCTGTCTCCTTTTTGTTACAAGGACAAACTTTGGTGTACCCAGTCAATGTTATTTACAAATTACCTGTGGCTGGAACAACAACAAGGCAGAAGGCAGAAGCCACTCCCCGTTTGGCATTTGAGTGACTATAACAAAAAAATGATGGTGTTTGAATGCTGCTTCTATCAATGTCACAAACATGACAGTCATTTTTAGACTGGAATACAGAAATAATTTTTTCAAAAAGACCTGGTGAAATTAGTTTGAATTTTAGAAGGGTAAATGAATACACTTATGTATTTTGAAGGTGCCATTACGAAAATGTTGCCTGACTTGCATAAAAAAGATCAGAGATTTAATTCAGTTTTCCCACAGCAGACAGTAACCCACAGAGGGATAACAGATTCTCTTTTGGAAACCCACCCATTTTGATTTAAAGATTCCAAGTGATGAAAAAGATTACTGTATTGTTAGGAAAATTGTTGCAATAGTTAATTGTCTTCATCATCAAAAATTACCTTTTATTTCCAGTTTGGGCTTTACCAACTTCTACCTATATTTGGACATCATTTCTGTCTGCAAGATGAAACAATGCTCTAAAACAAGTTCTCTTTAGATAATAAAAGACCACAAAAAATTTTGTTTTCCTTTAACTTCTGTGAATATTCCAATAAGCAATTTTCCTAATAGAATGAAGAAAGGAAAAGCTGAGTTGTGACCTAATACAATGAAATAAATTGTATTTAAGACTGCTACTTATAAAAAGATGCTTACTAGAGAAACAGCTCAAATAGTTAAGTTAGCCAGCCAGGAACTCCAATCTTACCTTATGTTTGGGAGTAAATTATTTTCTTTACCACCTTGTCGAATTATTTCCTTCAATATTATATGACCTTCATTTAAATTTTGTCTATGGGTTGTTCAGTGCTCAGAACTCACATTTGATGAACTCATGAACTCATGTTATGCTGGAAAAAAAAGACTTGAAATATTAGTTTGGATTTGGGGTTTTTTTAGCTAGCAAGTACTTATCAGTTTGCAAATAAACATATGCATGTAAAAGAAATGTTTTCATTGATTGACTGGATGATTTCTAATTAAAGATTTTGTATTCCCAAATCATAACATCTTTAAATACTTTTTTGGTAGTGGCAGGAGGTATGTTGGTATAGAGTGGTGTCTTTTGTGCAGTGTCTTGTTAAGAGAATGTCTGATCTAGGAGGGTTCCTAGATGATAAAACAAAAATGGTTTCCAGATATATTTTTGGTTTTATCATGACTTAAATCTTCCTCCACAAAGAAAATCCAATTCATTTGATAAAGTAAGTAGTGCCAAATGTATAAGAATGTAAGTAAATCTGTTTGAGACTGATCCTTTTCTTTCTGTTCTGTAGATTTTAAACATGACTGGCTTCAGCAAGATATGTTTAATTTCTCTACATCTACTTATAATAGGATTGTTGAAGATTAATGTTTATCAGCTAAAAGTCTTGAAAGCATACAACCAACTGACCTACACCCGTAGTTGTAAAACTTCTATGCATTCATCAGCCCTGAGTCTTCTTTCCAGGTAGCAAGATCTAACTTTGCAATCTAAAAATTTCCCCCTTCGTGTGCTGCAAGATTCACTAAGTTTTCTCCCTTTTATTTACTGTAGTGTCAGTAGTGGTCAGCTCACCTTGCAGTTAATATTTACTGCACTGAGTAATACGACATCACTTAGCCCCTCCAAATGGTCTTTGTTATACCATGAAGAAAGTCAGTTCTGGTAGAATCTGTATTAATATTTGTGTGTAAAAAGAAATTCTGAAGTGCTGTGTGGGTAAGAAGGGGTTTGTGGAAGGAAACAGAGGATCTATATTGAGGATATATCTCCCGCTGATATAAACATCAATTACAACTGGATCAGAGAGCAAGAGATCCTAATGTAAACTTTATCTACAATACAAATTACACATCAAGTAAAATTTTATTAATGATATGGCAACGTTCTTTCTTTTTTAAGTATCAATACATTATTTATCTTGAATTTTTTATGTTTTCAATGTTTAATGAAAGCAATATGAAGCTTTTATCATTTTATTAAGCTATCTTTTTATCAAAGATAGGAGAAGATGACCTGTAGTTGTTGTCAGTGAATTTAATAGTGTGAAAACATGGAATTTAATTTCGTTTTCTATGGTTCCTTTTTTTAAACAATTAGTTGGCATATAGTAGCACCCAAATCTCTGACCAAACCTGTTGATGACAAATGACAAATCTTATTTGAGAACGAAAGAGGGATTTGGCACTTTTCAGAGCAGGGCAGGACTGTGAACTCTATGATGTGCTTAAGATTTTTACAGAGAAAAAGCCTTTCCAAATAAGGGTAGTGTTTTTGCAGAATCACTTCTTATATATCACATTAATTTATGTTGCTCAGCTGAGTCATTATGTAATGGAATTGTCGGCCTTCAAAAAATCAGTTTAGTTTTTTCCATATATTCAGATCTTAATTCAATTTCCAGCAATTCCATCCAGATCAATATACTAAATATATGCATAAAGCTAAAAAAATCTAAAGCCACATGGTGTCATAAATATACAAAATCAGGAGACAGACCTATCCATAGCAAAATAACAATAACAAGAACAATAGTACATGTCATAAACTTTTTAAAGGTTTGTGTAATGAGATTGTATTGATTCACAATAAAGTCAAGGTTTGTGCTTTCAGAAGTAAACAGTATATAGCTGCACATTTAATTTGTGAAAAAATGTTCCATTTAAATGTACAGCAATCAAAATAATATCTGCATATACATAATTTTGCATATGCAGCATATTTATTACAAAAGCAAATGGTCATTCACACATAAGACAACCACAGTTGGGGGTTTTTGTAGTACAAATTCTGCCACAACACAAGCAAGCATTACAGGCCAGAGAGAATAATTCAATGTGAGAGCTCCCTGCTTTGTGAATAAATCAAGGACTACAGTTCAGATAAAACTATTCAGCCAGGCTCAAAGGAGAGAAGGCACAAGGGATAAATCACACAGTATTCTGCAGTATCTTGGCGTCTCAAAATTTTCACAAACGGAAAACACTCAGTACTACAACTGCCATTCAAAGTAATGCACCATTCAATGCCTGATTTGTCACATAAAGTCATGTTTTGCATCATTTATTGCCAGATGCCATTGCTCCCAAATGAAGTCTTTCAAGACACAATGCCTGATATTCTAGATCACTGTTGTCCCAGTGCAGCACAAAGTAAAAGGCACAGTATCTCTCAGCTCTGGAAAAGTAATATCTCATAACAGTCAGGCAAAACCTTTAGAATTAGCTTCAATGAGGAATTTTTAACAAAAATATTACTGCTTAACATTCTAATTGGCAATTACAACTCAAAACTTCAACTTCCATGTTTTGTTTGATTCAACAAACCATTTCACAATGGTGTTTTTCTCTTAGAAGAAGAAAATTTCAAGAGAACTAGACTTCCTTTGGGATTGCCATTATATTTCATTTTGAGGGGTTTAAAAAAGGTTGTTTCCTGAAGTAATTTAAATTATATAAATTTCCCCCTTCTTTTCTTCATTTATGAAATTTAGAGAAATCAGTGTCATGAACAAAAAACCCTGACACTAAACTCCACAAAGTTCTCTTACTGGGTGTTTTTGGTAGAAACAACAAATTGTATAAAATAATCAGAATTGGGATAGCGTCCAAATTTCTTCTCAACAAGAACTCAGAATTTTAACAAGTTCTTAGTTACATTTTAAACACAAACATGAAGGAAGTAAGGACATCAGTTTGCTAATAAATGTTTCAGGCTGATATTCAGTCCTTTGATTGATTTTTTGCATTGTTCTGTGTGGTGGTGCTTGAATTCAATTCCAGTTGGGTTTTCACTGCTCCAGTTTGGTTTTATAAGTTGTGTTTTATAATTGTTTTGGAAAATTGTAATTATTACTATTGTTTAAGATGGCCTCTCCTTCCCTCAGACTTTCCCGCCAAACCTTGGTTGTCCCGGTTACCCCATCCCATAATAGTTGTTTACCAGTTTTCTGTTATATGTCAATCTTTAAGTTATATAACTTCCCCACCCCCTCATCATGCATTCCTCCTCCCCAAGTTACTTATTATTGGTTCAAAAGTTGTTCATTCCCTTGTTACAAGTTGGCAAATGGTTATGATTGGTCCCACTCAATCCCACCCCTGTAACCCACTCAATAAAGAGCCGTGTCATCCCAAGGTCAGCGTCTCTCCGGAGCACTGCCTTGGGGACCACGCACCCCCTTGGTTGCAAATCCTGAGAGTCCCGCCTCTCTATTCTGCGCACTATCCGCACCGTGGTCAGGTTTGCTCACTCCTCTGGCAAAGTGGCCCCCTGGTTGTGGTGGCAGCAGGGCTGGCCGGATCTGCACCCTTGGTAGCCGAACCACTGCAGTTCTGCTTCTAATATCCTGGATAAAATTTTAAGGAAAAATATTCAGGACTTAGTATCCTCCTCCTTCTCCAGTTCTGAGTATTTTGTCTTTTGACTTGTGTATTTATGTAACATACTCAATTATCTTTTTTTCTTTTTTTAAGATCAAAAAGTATTATGAAGGAAACTTGGAGAGAGAGTTTTGGAGTATTATTATGAAATCTGACATATGGCTAATATTCATGACACAGGTCTCCTCCATCAATAATCTTAGTCCTTCTGAAATTAATTTGTGTACTGTATTTTAGAAGACATTTTCACACTTAGCTTTAACATCTTCTTATTGTTATGCTTTTGTACTATGGACTATGTTTCTGTTTCCTTAACTTTTTATAGACTCATTCTAGAAGGGCTTTAAAGTGTATCCAAAGATTACATTCCTGTAACATTCATTTTTCATATTTCATGTGCAATTTATAATACATTTCCAATTTTTCTGATAAATTGCTTGCCAAAAATTTTTTTAGAAACTATTCTGGGCATTTGGCAGGAATTCATATATTTTGAAAGGATTTTTATCAGACATACGTAACTATGATACACAGGTAACTTTTATTGTCTAGGATATACATTTTTCTTAGTTGAAGAGAAATGCTTGCACATCCCTATCCAAATGTTTATACAAAATCATCTGAAATTATGGTTTCTGTTTACATTCAAGCTGCCAATCAAACATGATTCCACAGACAACAGTAATTAGCTGTGTTACCCAATTAGAAAAGAGAGGAAAATATCTTGTTGGCACTCACAGTATTACTTGACAGACAGTTTGAATATAACTTGTATTTTGAAAAGGTTTATGTTGGGAAAAAAAAAAGATTTTCAATAGCTAATGAAGTACTGCAGAAATTTACTTTTTTAAGATTGAAAAGTTAGTAAAAAAAGATTTAAAATATTCATTGTCAATCTTTCTTTGCAATCTGAATGCATGCATTGCATTTTGACCATTATTAACATTCTTGTCCATCTGTGACTTTACGTTTTTGCCTGTTTGGTCTGGGATAGAGTTAACTTCCTTCACAGTAGCTAGTGTGAGGCTGTATTTTGTATTTATTCTGAACACAGAGTTGATATATAGAGATGTTTTCTTTCTGCTGAGCAGGGCTTAGACAGAGCCAAGTCCTTTTGTGCTTCTCATTCTGCCAGGCTGGTGAGGAAGGATATTGGGAGTGCTTGGGAGGTTGGGAAGAGACTCATCGGGGAGGGACAGGTGATCCCAAATGACCACAGGGATATTCCACAGTGTATGGCATCGTGCTCAGGGTATAAAGTGAAGGGAAAAAGGAGGGGACATTTAGAGTGATGGTGTTTGTAAGGATCAGCCCTGGTGGGTCCCCAGAGATGGCTGAACGCCTGCCTGCCCATGGGAAGTGCTGAATGAATTCCTTGTTTTGCTTTGCTGGTGTGCTTGACTTTCACTCTCCCTACTAAATAGTCTGCATCTCACCCCAGGGGTTTTCTGGCTTTTACCCTTCTGATTCTGTGAGGTACTTGATGCTTGATGGCTGACTGGGGTTAAACCATGACAACAGTAATGGAAAAATCTCTCAATATTCCAGAAGAAGCTTTCTTAAAAATTAAAATTTTTGGCTTTTCCAAATATTACATGTATGAGATTCTGTGACAAACTTGATTCAAATAAAAAGAAATGGCCAATTAATATGCTGACAGAATCTAATCTAAATATCTGTGGAGGATTTTTTTAATGCTTTATTGTTATGAGACTTCTAGCCACAAGAAATTTAAATATAAGTATTTTGTAAAATTAAATTATTCATTCTTTTTAAAGTTTTGAAGCAAGACTTTTACCATTTTAGAAAAACCTTCAAAATTAAAACCAGAATTCTGAAAAATGGAGAGCTTTTTACATTTTAAAATGCCTTGTTAACAATTTTTGAACATTTGAGAAAGATTTTTTTTTTCAGAATGTTTGGTACAAAAAGTATTGAGTCATTTAGGAGACTTGCTTGTTCACTGCTTTTTGGTGGAGACATCACATCACTCTATTCCTTTTTATCCTCAGGGTTCCACTAAGATTTTCTTAGGCTTATTGGAAAGTAGCATGATACTTAATTTTAAATATATGAATCTTCATTTTAAACTTACAATAATCTAAGAGCTTTTATATAGGTCACACAGATGTGAAACCAATCATGGACTCTTTTTTCCCTATTAAAAATAATTTCTAATGTAAGTTAGGGTGCACTTACTAGAAGGTTCTCAGTAAAGCTTAACTGAGTTGCCTAAGCATGTAAATGTAGACCTCAGTTTAAAGTGCCTTTGAATCCTGCAGAGAAACAAGGTGGTCTCACTGCTGAAAAGTTTCTAAAGTATTTTTCAGGGAGGATTTCAGGGAGCGTATTCACACAGAACGGTAAAGCACTTTACATAACAAGCTTTACATTCACACCTTTCAGCTATTTTGGTTTTAACTTTCCCAAGTTCCCCAGTTGACATGCCCCAAATTCATGCATGTCTGTCTAAGGTGCAAGTCTGTTGCTGGTTTTACAATGTGCTTTGACAAATCATGAAGAGGCCAAATCTTCTTTAACAAATTCTTTAAGATTCCTATTTTAAAACCAGGTTTGAACCAGGAATCCAAACCTATCCAAATCACTGTTATGTTGATTTTCTAAGTATTTCCTTGTTAAAAGTATCTTTATCTTTTGTCATAATTGCTATAATTAGGAGCAAGATTTGGATACTTTTTCAAACAAATTAACTAATGCAACATTTTACTTATTGCCTGGACAATGCACTATTAATTCCAATGAAGTCTTTTTGACATTAAAATGGATTTGCACTGAAGGGCAAACACCACCTCCATATGCATCTAGACTGCATTACAATCTAATCCATCACATTATACATTTATAGGTGTCTACCATTGGTGGATTGCTAAAACACTCAGCCATAAAAAAATGTCCGTATGAAAAGCTGGTTTAAATTTCATGCATTTTTACTTACAAAGTGTCTGGTTAGATGAGCATGAGCTTCTGTAAAAGAAATCCTTTTGGAACATGAATATGTAAGAAGCTATGAAAATTACATGAACAGCAGTTTCTCTATTACCTTCTTTGTATTCTTTGCTGCTAGGTGAGTTTTAGACTCAACTAATTTGCAAATATCATTAAAATTCTTTTCAAAGTTTTATGGCATTGCGTATTAGTAAATAACACTACCTTTCTTCTTGATGTAAAAACATGTGCATAGCTGATTTCCCAGATGAGGAAAAAGATGGCTCAGTGGACAATAAAGCATCAGTTGTGAACTTCCTGTACATACTAAAATTATTCATCCTGGGGTATATTTTCAAAAGCAATGTGAATGGATGCATACCCACAGCTTTGATTATTTGTTAATGGGATTTCTATGAGTGCCTTCCATTCATTGTCTAGAAAATGATCTCCTACTTTTCTGTCATAAATTTCTGCTTTATTTCCTTATTTTTTGTTTATTTACTAATGTGAAAAGGAACAGCTTAGAGGCATGATATTGGTTGGCTTGGGTTGGAATGTCTCAAACCTCAAAGATCATCTAGCTCCAACCCCTCTGCCATGGGCAAGGACACTGCCCACTACACCAGATTGCTCAGGACCCCATCCAACCTGGCCTTATATGTTGAAACAATTTCCCAGTGAGAGAAAATAATCCTGACCTAGGTTTTTTCAGCCTTTGCAGCTGTTTTTGTGGTAATATTTTCCATTCCCTGTAATTAGAATTACTACCACTTACAGAATAATGAGTAATTGAAAAAATAAGACATGACAGATAAGGTATCATGTATAAACGGATATTTTTAAAAAGTAATATTATTTATATGACTGGGATTTTTAAAAATCAATACTATGAAAAAATGTCCATTATAGTATAAATGTGGTTTAATGTGATCTAGTGGTATAAAAAATAATATATTCTAGTTTTAGATATTGTGCTTGTGAAAGATAATGCACATATACCTGTCTTAAAATGCTAATCTGCTCCAAATTGCTAATAGAAAAGTATATTAAATTCAATATTGTTCTTTATTCTAGATAAATAGACATACTGTGAAGTTTCACTTCACAGAGTATATCTGGGTTATAGAGAGGGATTGTCCATGGGATAAAGAAATGCAGACTTAATACTGGTTTAACATGGACTCTTCAACTCTTAATTGAGGTTGAGTTCTTTGAGTTCTTTCTTTCTTAATTGGGTTGAGGTCTTTCACAGAAAAGGACAAGCTCTAGTTGCTGAAATGCCTAAGAAAGTCTCCACTTGGGGAGAATTAGCTTTTCCTTTTTTAATTCCCTCTTGATCTCTCTTTCTTTCATTCTTCCTCTCAAAAAGGCTAAGAATTTAGATCACAAAGGCAGCTGAGGTCTATAGCCGTATAGAGCTGTGTACAGAAAATCGTGGAGACTTGCTGCCCCTGCTTGTCAGCCTCCCAGCTTCAGTGCATGAACATCATAACTGGTATGTTAGGAAAGCCCAGGCAGAACAAAAAGCCCAGGCAGAACAAAATGTAGATGGATTAGGTGTTTGCCACTTCTGATTTTGTGGGACAGAATTAAGGAAGAGTGCATCTAGTGTTTCTATAAATCTTCTCTTCCTCTTTCCCTCAATGTGGCAAAACCTTACTCCCCAAAGAGTGGGAATGTCAGGGAGCCAGCACCTCTTTCTGCAATTAGAACTTTCATTCGTTATGCATGATCACTGTGGGGAAAAAGTATTGAGAGTACAGTATATAAATTCCAAATAATTGAATTTCTAATTACAAACTAATGATAAGGGCATAATGACAAAGGAAGATAAAAAGTCAGGACACTGGTAATGAATTCATGTTAAAGTAACGTACCATTTCTAAATGCTATATATTTGGCCTTTTTGCTTTCCCTACTCTCTAATGTGTAAAGATTTCAGAGATTTTATCAGATGTCTACATTTTAGTAATTAGATTATTTGGACTAATTTTTGTATTATTCAGGACATTCAAAATCATATTTTGATAAGTTCCAGGAGTTCTTGACTTTTCCTGGGTAGAGCAGATTTTCTGCATAGCAATGTAATCCAAACCTCAGACATCTTTTAGACTTCTTTATCAGTTCTTTTGGAAGCTTTTTTGCAAGCATTTGAGGATGAAATGTGTTTCAATATTGGACAAACCCATGATAAGATGAGTTGTAAAAAATTAGTCAAAAATGTGTACTTAAAAGATGCACAGCAGAGGAAGATGAAAGGAACAGTATGTGTCATACAGCATTCTTGGGAAATAACAATGAAAAACCCATGGTCCATGCTTGTTCTGGACCACAGGACTAGTAATTGGGAAAAACTAGTGTGGACACAAAATAATTAAATTTCCTGTTTGGATTTGTTTTGAACAAAAATTATTTTCATAGGTTGTTTGAAGTAACTAAGTGTATTGTCATATTTATTTTGCCAAATTGAACACTGCTGAAAGATTTTCTGCAACCTAAAAGCAAATATCCTCCAATGTATATTTTATTTCTTCATGTCACGTAACCCAGCATAACCTGATGGTAGATTCTTTTTTCTCTTTTTTTTTTTCTTTTTCTTTTTCTTTTTCTTTTTCTTTTTCTTTTTCTTTTTCTTTTTTAATTGTTTTTGAGAAGGTAGTGAGAAAAAGTACATAGTAATTTAACTTAAGGCATGTGACTTTTCTTAAGACATATCAGGGAAAGTATTTCCCAGGGATGGTATACATATAGCTTCAAGTGAATGTCTTGGTACATATTAAAAGATATAAATTTGTACAGAGCAGAAGAAATTCTGTTCAGCTCAGCCAGCCAAAATACAACAGACTGAACAGGAAAGCACTAATATTTTTTAGATGCGTAATGTTCTTACAAATGGCCCATGCTGTGCTAATAAAACTATTGTGACTGGGAGCTTTTGCAGTGCGAACTGACAGATGAAGCAGAGTTAAGTACTTTTTCAGACAAGCTACTACAGTAAATCATTAAAGCGCACAAACAATCATCCTTCATCAGCCTGGGATTTGTTTTATAGCAATTGCAAATCGAAAACAATGTAAACAAACAAATCGACAACTAATGAACATTCCCCCACTGCTCACTGTAAATAGATCTACAACTTTAGAAGAACACTTTATCCAACACATTGTCAACTCATTGTAAACACATCTACAACTCATAAACAACTCATTACCCAGTATGTTGTCACCTCATTGCAATTAAAGTTGAATGCTAACTGTACTGCATTTCCTTGAACTGAATCAATTCAGAAGCATGGAAGAAAATGTCTAGATGTATTAGTCCAATAAGTTTCAAGACTTTTACGAATATCTTCACAGTGTAACTGGAGTTTCTTTTGCAGTTTTTAATGCAAAAATTGAACAAAATTTAAACATTCCTATTCTAGCTTACGTCTAGATGTATTTAGTTATACTTCCAATTTACATATAACAGTTTCTACGGAAATTTTTTAAATGGGAAAAATATTTCCCCAAAGGCTGTAAAATTCACAAGTTTCCTTGGAATTGCTCTACATGAATTATAGTTGACAGTCTTATTTATTTATTTGTTTGTTTGTTTATTCATTATTTACAGATTTACTTTCTACACCATCAGAAATTTCTACCTTCTTTTTAAGCATGTAGGTATCAATTGGATGTGATTACTAATGAATGAACTTCAGTACCTCCTAAAAATAATTTTGCTATTGAAAAATCATTTACCTTGAGGAAAACAACTAATAAGTTTTATGTGTGGTGAACATAAATCTGAAGATGAAGTCAGCTGGGTTTAAGAGTGAACTTCACATACATGAGACTGCTGATTGGGACACAGCTTATGAGAACTGGAAGTACCTGAAATTGCTTCCACAAACTCTTCTTCTGGGCTTCATGTACACAGTCTGCTGCGGCTTTATAAATATGTCCTCTGGGGCAAGAGTTGTCTTTTTTTATCCATATTTACATAGTGCTAAGTACAAAACAATCTAATGTTTTACAGGGCTGCAGTGCTACAAATACTAATGAATGCGTGTAGGAGACACGTGCATTTAGTAATGGATCACTACATGATTATAATAATATTTTAAGAACAATTCAGTTTCTCGTACAAAAGATTTCTCAATTTGTTTCAGAATTGCTGCTTTTTGGTTACATGATGGACTGTGATGCTAAGATTGGAAAGACTGGCTTACAGTGCTGGCACACACAGGATCACAAGCTCCATCATTTTACGAATAAGATTTTTTAAAATGTCATTTTGCAAAATGGATATTATCACTATCTTCTGTGCTATACTGCTCAAGACCTGTCTTGTATTGTTCTCAGATGTCACATTGGCATCCAAGTAGCTTGCAGTACATTGTTTGATGAATGTAGCGTGCCAGAAACAAATTAAACTGCCTGAAGAAGAAAAGACACTCCACATACAGCACATGATATTTCTCACTGTCCTTTCTTCAGTACCTATTTAGACAGTGGCTTCAGTCATTTTGGAGATACCCACAATACCTGTCCTTTTGCAGAAGGGAAGATGTCAACAGTTGCAATGGGCATCAATTAGCCTCTGCTGATACCAGCACAGGCATCTGTCTCACAGTTTTTAATGTCGAGGTTTTCTGCTTGAAATGTTACTTGTATTTGACAATATACTTTCCAAATGGTCTCTCAAAGGTCCTCACTTTTGGGGAAAGAGGTCAGCTGCAGTAGTAAACTGGTAGAAGCATTTCATATTTTCTAGTTTTGATTACCTCCCTCCAGTCCAGCCTTAGCTGGCAAATGTTACACTGATGTGATAGAACTATGGTAGGAGAAAATGATACAGCTATGGTGAGAGAAAGGAATCAGTAGTTAATCATTATATTTCTAGAGCTTTCACTGATTAGAAAGCACAGTCCTACAATTAGGAAAGATAAAAGGACTCAAAGTTTGATTGTTTCACTTGTGCCTAACTGAGATAGGAATGACGGTGTAGTGGCTTAAGTAAAATTCTAGGAAGTTAACGATAATCTGGAATGGTCATAGGTATATTATCTATTTTTACTACAAATATGAACTCACTTTTCAGTCCATTATGGAATTTCTGGGTTTGCACTGAGAGCTGTAAAGACCTGTCTCATCCCTTTTTGATTTTTCCCCACTCATATGTGAATTTTCAAATGTAAACATGTAACTCTTTCTCCCTAATCAGGCTTCATGTAGTCCTTATGTCATCTAAAAGTTATTCCTTAAATATAAATGTTAAACTGATAAAAACGTGCAACTGAGAAAGAAACAAAAAACCTCAAAGGGTCCAATAAATTTGAATTTGGAAAGATGCTGTGTCTCATATTGGTGTATCATTAAGCTAAGTATTGTCTAGTCCAGTGGTTATGAGACAGAAACTTGTCTTTTAGGACATGTCAGGACTATAATTTTCTGTTAAAACAGAAAAAAAGGGTTTTTTGCAATGCCTTATTTCTTAAATATATATATCATAAAACATTAAAGCAGTATCTAAGGATGTAATGTTGTCTCCAAGACATAAGCCCAAGAACAGGTCATATTTCTGTTTAAAAGTTTTTATTTAACTCGCTGATCAGTTATGGTCTGGAAGAGGGAATTCCTCAATTGTTTTTCACAGAACATAAGACTAGATTTTTCACAGTGGTTAATTCTGATCTTGATTGATAATAGGTCATATTGTGCCTAGAAAACAGCAGGAAACGTAGCCAAATAAATGAAAGAGCTTGGGAAAAAATGTTTTTAAAAAAGAAAGAGTTGTTTGACTATATTGAACCAAGAAACTGCTTTACAAATCAAGAGTTTTCTTTTAAGAGTAATAATTGAATCACTACAACTTTCCACTTATTCTTATGTTTGCTGATGTGTCATTGGATGCAGATATTCTATGCTACTAAAAATTATTCCCACCAAAATATAGTAACGTATCTTTTGTTCTACATTTTAAAATAGACTGACAAAGGAGAGATAAGAAACCAGAATTATAATGTGCCTTTGTAAATGTAAAACGTTTAATAAATCACAGAAGTGAACTTCTTATTCTTCTCAGAGAGGAATTAAATTTTCACATTATTGGTTTTTTTATGTCTATTTTCTTTTCTCTGTAGGGCTGAGGAAGAAAATCCGTAACTTATTTTAAAATTGCACAAGTCTTCAAATGTACTTCTGATTTTACTTTGTAAATTCTCTAACCTGAAAAAAAAAAGTGATTCTATTGTTTTGGAGGTTTTTTTGAATTTTTGTTTGTTTGTTTGTTTGTTTTTGGTTTTTTGTTGTTGTTTTTTTTTGTTTTGGTTTGGTTTTTTGGGTTTTTTTTTTTTTTTTTTTAAGATTGATCATGGGCATTTTTTGGAAAATTGAGAGAAACATAATACAACTACTAAAATACTTATAAGCCTATATACAGTAACACCAAATCCACATGAAGTCTAAGTTACTCTTAGTTTAGCACCTAATACCTATCAAATTCTTACTAGGACTCTAAAGGCTTCCTTCTTGCTGCTGATAACTATTTTAAAGTTTTGAATCAAGTGCAGTATTTTTCATCAGAAAACAAATTCTAATCTTTGACACTTTTTTCTCAAACATTTTAACAAAAAACACACAAAAAAGTCCTTTGATTAAAACTTATATACTTCTCAAGTTCTGTTGTATCTATTAAGTGTAATTTTATTTCCTAGATTAGAAGGTCTATAACAAAACCAGAAATCCTTAGGACAAGTGATACCTATTTTCCTTAATGTCTCTGGGTCATCTCTGCTGGTTTTGGCAAAGTATTTGCATCCCTTTCTCTTGTAAACCTGATAGCATCAGAGACACTAACTTATCTTGAATGTGGAGTCTGCGTTCTATTTTGAAGGAACACAGTTCTGGTATTTATACTGGTATTTAGCAGATAGTTACCTTCTTTTTTTTCCACTCACTTATGTGAACTAAAAGACAAATGTTTCTCTGCTCTTTAATGGATTTAACTGGTTAAAGTCACTGATTTTTTAATAGAAAAAATATAGTGACAATTTTATAAAGAATTAAAATTATGCAGGATTGTGTCAATAGATACAGAGCTGTTGAAGGTAAAATAAATCTCCCATAACAGTGAATAGTTTCCTGAGGTGGATTCTCAGCGATGCACATGATGCCATGTAGCTTTTATGTCAAGGTCGAATACCTTCCTAAAAGATTTCAAAAGAAATGTTAGATTTGATCCAGAAATTATTGTGTGTCATATGAGTGACATTGTTTTAGACAAGAAATTACAGCTGAAGACCAAGATGTGCCTTCTGATAAAAGTCTTTGAGAATAAGCAATTTTCACTTCCCCATACATCAGCAACAATACTGAATGCTGTTGACCAAGAAGGCAGTACAAGGCAGTTGAGAGTTCAGATATTCCCTAGTCAGACAGCTGCACTCAGCTTCTTCAGGATCTTGAGCAGATACAGCAGATGGCCTCTTTATTGAAAGGTGTAAGGAAATGGTAGGTGACAGCAATCACCACTTAGCATTGGAATTTGTGTTTGGTACACACAAAAAAATTCAGGCCTGAAAATCAGCTTTATTCTTGCTCCAATAGGCTTAAGCCCCTGTGTGCTGTCCTTGTAGTCACATTCTGAATTGTCTTTATTTTCCTCTGAAGTAAATGCTAAGGAAGGAAAGCAAAATCTCCTTATGAGTGGAGCAGGTTGTCTTTCCTCCTAATCTGTTTGTCTTACAATACAAGGCAGCGTTGTCAGAGAAGATACAGTGTATAGAAAAATATATTACTTTGCTTACATGGATTCACATTTAGTTTATCACCCATTTGGTCCAACTCATATGCCATAGATCAGGCCCCGACGTTGTAAACTCTCTCCTGCAGAACTGCCTGTGAATAGCAAATAAAAACAATCCAGCTGTGATGGACATATTGTTATAACTGCTGCCAGTGGAAATGAGTAGATGATAGTTCTGCATACAGTGTTTAGCTCCCCCAAACAAGAGAAGGAGCTGCGGAGACTGTTCTACTACTTTATTACCTCCAAGAAGTTATTAAAAAAAATATTCCCAAGAAATATTTGCCTCCATCATTCTTCATATAAAATTTCAATGTTTTCTCTCCCTTCCCAATTTTATTTTATTTTTGCAGTTCAAATTATCTTTGTCTCACTTCTTGCCCTTAAATAACTTGTACAGTGGGGACCAGTTTCCCCATCTCGGTTCATGAGCTTCAATATCTTCAACAGCAGATTGCTTTTGTTTGCTCATGAAATTAGGGGCAGAAAGGTGAAGCGTGGTGTTTTTGTTAGAATGGCAAGTTCTTATCCAATATCTACATAATTTATGTTTTTTCCCTTCAAAAGATTGAGAAAGAAAGTTAGTAAGAATTTCTAACACTAAAAGATAATTCTAAAATAATCATGATTCAATATGCTGCAAATTTTTGAGCTTGTTAGGAATAGTGTTGACCACCAAAAAGCTTTGTTTCCTCCTGGTGACAGTGGCTTACTATTACAGACAGAGAGACCCCCTCAAAACGCCATTAAAAAAAAAAAAAAATCTTTGATATTTCTTTCAAATAGGTCTGAAAGAAAACTACAGCATACAATCCCCCAAAACCACTGATTTTTTTAGTTTCAAACTTTCATTATGGTTTATTACAAAAGGCATTCCTAAGAGTTCCCAATGTTTGAGTGTATCTTAATGCAAATCTCAGTCTTGCTTTTCTACACTGTTCACATAACCTGGATTTCTCTCTGTTTTCACCATTTTACAAGTCAAAGGAACAATGCAGAACTCAACAAATAAGCACATGGTACTTGCAGCTCATTAACACGGGAGGAAATATGTAAAGATAAGATATATGGGTAGGTAAGGATTCAATTCAATGAGAGGAGCAAAATGTTTGAACCAAACATTTTATGGGGTCCCATAGTCAATAGTCAGGGCTGCAGGGCTCCTCCCATTACACTAGTGATGTTAAATTAGGGATGCATCCATGTTGACAGCAAGCACAGAAGGATTGAAGAGCAGGCCAGTGACTGCTCAAAGAACCAAGAAGAAGCTAATAAAAATACAAGGATAATTCAGGTTTTCTTGCAACCAAAAAACCTGGAAAATTTGTTTTACAGGGTTGCAGTGCTTATAAGTAAAACACCACTGGAAGACATTAAATTTTGCAGGAAAATCCTAATTCCAAGATTTCAAATAACGTTGAACTGAAAACTCTGCATGTAAGCTGTTAGTCATTCTAGTGCTCTGTTATTATAATCTCATTTTTATCCTTGAAAATATGCAACTTCTGTTTCTTCAATTTTTTTTACAAGTGCTCATAGCATCCGTCAGAAGTGATGTTTTGTTCAGCTAGACTTTATTTTAAATTTAAGATTTTGCCCGCAATGGCCTCTTGAGCATGTGTTTGTCATTGTTCTGTAATTTAACCTGTTCTAAATTCTCATCTTCACTTATCACTAATATAATAATTGACCCAAGAACCTAGCCATTTCCCACTGGAATTGTTTGGACTCATTTTGCAAGCAAGGACGTGAGGTAAGAATTTGTAGTATCTTTTTGTCTCAAATATGGATCATCTCTCTCTGTGTGCAAGAGCCCCTAACTGCACACATATCCTACTATCTATCTGAGGCTTGCCAAATATTTGGTCTTTCAAGTATTCTGAGTGAAATCCTGACCCACTGAAACTAATAGCTCAATTCCCCAAATTAAAATTTCACATTTTGGGTTTTTTTTATTTCACAGTCAGAGGTTTTAAGCAAGCTAAATTATATCATAACAGTGACTTTGTTGCATCACTATTAAATTCCTTAGGAGGAATTATGGTTTGCTCCCTTGCCAAACAAAGTAGAATTTATTTCTCTTTTATTTCACTTTCACACATTTAAGTTTTTAACAGATTTTTAGTAACTGGGAGAGAAATACAGATTAGCAGATTAGAAGAGATGAGTTAGGGGACAAAATTACCCCAATGCAAAAATTCCTCTCAGAATAGGTGGAAAAAAGTAGGTAGATGAAGGGAGCAGGATAATTTAACACTAATCATTTTACCTATTTGTGAAAAGCTCTACAGTAACAGGACCACACTGAAAAGATATCTCAAATATATTTTAACTGAGGTTTGGAGTCAAATAACAAAAGGTGAACACAGGGCTTGTATTCTCTGATTTCCATGTTACCTGCTCAGAGTAAATTGCATACATATGATGGTGTTCCTTGTTCCATGCCCCTGAAGACTCAACATTAAAAAAAACCCAACAAACATTGTGCTTTGAAATTTCAGATCAGACAACTGAAACAAAAGGCAGAAAATTGCAACTCTATGTGTAATAACTAAACCTCTTGTTATATGCTGCTGTATCAAATATAAAACATTTTCATTTCCTTTGTATAGGAAATTCAATAGGACATGAAAAAGGGGTCAACCAAGTACTGTGACTCCCACTATAAAATGTGAGTGGTGCTAATATTCCTTTTTCAACTCTCATGTGATTGCAAGGAACCAAACAGATAAAATATAGCTTTCATAAAACTGGAGGTTTGGTGGAGAATTAGCATGAGAGTTGTGCAGGCGACTTGCAAACGGAAGGCTGGCCAAGAGCTCAGATTTATGCTATGAAATAGAAATGCTTTTCTCCTGAGGTTTTCTTGAAAATATCACTGCATGTGGTCATGTTGGTTTACTGGCATATTTTCCTGAGGTTTTTTTTTTTCAAAGTGAAGGGGGGAGGAGGAGAGGGAAGAAGCCTGTTCCTTTAAGAGACACATAACTATCAGGACATTGGGAAAGCATATAAAAATGCCTATAATAAATAGCACAAATGGGAAATTTAAGCATTGAGGCATATTCAAATTTGGACTGAGGAATTGTTAAGAAAATATGGAAAATGTTGTCAGACCAGAACTGAAATTTTATTTTTTATGGAGTGTTTATAGTGTTACATATTTTTTCTCCATAGATTTCAGCTGTCACATACCAACATTAAAAAATTCTAAGGACCAAAATTCAAATGTTACTTTACTGAGATTTTTCTTGCCTACTTAACTGAGATTCAGTCTGAATTCAGACAGAGGTATTTTAGTAGTCAAACTACATTATTATTGGTTTACTTGGTACAATTTTAGTAACTCAGAAACAAGAGATCCCGGATGGAAAGCTTACAAGAAGTACAAGCCTATGAGCAATTCAAACAGAATTTAATTACACAAAGGGTGGCTGAATTATGGAACACATTGCTGAAGGCAGCAATAGATTCAGGAATTATAAATCAGTTCAAGAAAGTGCTCAGAGAAAGGAAATCAAAAAGTAAAACAAATCAGTTCCTTTAAAACCATCACAGGGTTAAATGGGGCAGGCCACAGCGGACTCAACAGTCAAGTCCGTTTTCTTTAAATGTTCCCGTGTTTCCTAAGAAAAAAACCTAAATAATCACTCCATTGATTTCCATAAGGGCTGTAGTTCCAAGTACTAGAAACACATGAGTGTGTCTTTTGTGCTTTACCTGCGCTTACAGAATTTTTTTGTCTTTCCTTTTATCTCAAACTTCATTTACACTTGCACTGTTTTACATGACTCTGGCAGTATAGAGCAGCCATGAAGTAACTGTAAATATGATTTATGCTCCCTTTACACTAGCAAAGTGATGTATAGTATCCTTAGGGAATGTGGAATCATGCCCAGTGCCCGTGAAACAGACACATAAACTCTGTTTAATTTTATTTAACAAGCACATTTCTATTTTATGGGGTTTTTTATATCATTTTAAGACTCATATTCATTTCTTCTCCTTAAAGTAGACTGACAGAACTGAATTCAGTGTTCTCAGTGCATTAATATTTCATTAATTCTATGTATATATATATAAAAATGACAGTTTATACCTACACATCTAAACAAATAATTACTAGTAGATCTCTGTTAATTTTTCTCATCTGCAATATTTGCAGTCTTAGGAATATTAAACATTGAAAGAGTACTTAAATGAATTAATGATTACTCAGGATGATTACAATGCCATAATTTTTATATCAAAATGAGCATTTCAGGGGTAATTACTGAAGAATTGATCGAGTACCTCACCATCTCCTTCACATAATTACACTGTTGATCTTAAGGTTGATTAAACAGAAACAAAGAATTAAAAATCTGCCCTATAAGGGAGAAAATTAACAAAATAGGATCTCCTGAAAATTCACCTAATTTGAACTTACAACAATTTTATGGAAAAAATGGTAGAAAATTAGGCAGATTTTTTTTTGCAGATATTTTCACACTTTTATGAACCCTGTCTATAGGAGACTTTGTGGTTGAAAACAATATTAATTGATTCTCTGGGCCTTAATGACACATTTATTTCCAGGTCTTTGAATATCAGTACAGAAAGAAGCCTTTGTGAGGGATTGCAGCAATATAGTCTCATGTCCATTTTTAAATGCAATACACTGATGCCTGAACTCTTAAATAAAAAATGGAATCAGGCGCTTGAAAAGTTAAAACTTTAGGGTTTTTCTCCCAATGATTTAAAATTACTTCCATAAAGATTTAAGATGCTGACACCACAATGACTGGAATATCCATTACGTGCTTAGTAACCTTGCACAGCACATTTGAGATGTTATTATCATCAGTACTGATCCTTCTCTGGCATTCAGAACCTGGGGTGCTCAGTGACTCAGAAATCCAGGGTTTTGAACCTTGCCAGATACAAAATATGTCCCTATACATGTCTGCAATGTAACTGAAAACACAGAAGTGAAAAATTATATTTAGGAGCAGGTCTTTAGAAATTGGGTGAATTGTGTTATAGAATATCAAACTGTAGAAATCAAGTGTAATTTTTCTGATTTCTTTAGTTTAAAAAGCTTTTCATTACCATTTTATTTAATTTCATTGTACTGAGAAAAAAAGCTAGGGTTTGTTTTTGGGGGTTTGTTTGTTTGCTTGGGTTTTTTTAACATGACAATTATTGACTCTAAAAAGGAAATTGTTTGACCAGAACAAACAAAACAAACAAAAAAAATCTTAATTCGTATTTAAGTTAGAATGGAAGACCAGACTGAGTGCTTGTGCATAGCAGCATTATTTTGCTTTACACCTGCAAATGTGGATTTTTTTCACAGCAAAGAGAGATAAAGGATTATCAAAAACCCAGAAGAATAAATAAAAGCAAAGAAACTGCTGATGCAGCCATAGATGAGGAATAGCTTTATTTTTAGACTTATGCATGGCAGACAAAGAAATCTATATGAGCTTCTGCCTGTATCTTCTTTCCCAGAACTTATGTGTAACAAAGGGAAACTTAAATGTATTTTTTTACATTATTTTACACAAGCATTTTTTCATTCCATCCTATTGATATACTACTTCTCACTTTCCCTACCCTTGCCAAAACTTCATGATGCTTTGTAAGCACAGGAACAGGAATCTGCATTGTGTTGTTTTGACTGCCATTGCTTTGTGATCTTAAATGGTCCCTCAACCCTTCTGTCAATATTTATTGATGGGATCCACAGGCACTCTGAGTGATCCCACTCTTGAGGGGCATAAACCAATGGCAAGCTGGGAAGGCAAGAAAAGGGGGGGCCTGCTCCGGGCAAGAACTGGTTAGGAAATATCAGAAAGCTCAGCAGCCATTGACAAAATGTCAAACATTTCAAATCCTTGATTGTTTCTCTGGCTAATGTCATGCTAAACAGAACCATTATCACCCCCTAAAGTGGAAACAGATACATATATGCACAACACATGCATATACACTCACCTCCATGAACACGCAAGAGTCTGCAGGGAAATTAAGCAATGCCAATGAAACCATGTACAGAGAAAGTTCTCGGATAAATTAACAGTGCAATTACATTACATGACATGCCACAAGATGGATGAGGAAAACTTGGCTATATTATGTTCTGTTTTCAAATTGCAATTTATTTGAGGGTTTTAATGGATGCCTTATTAAAACATCTCAGCATTGGTCAGGTTTCAGCTCATGTCAGAGTAGCCCATGATTGATGACACCCTCTGCTGCTTCCCTTGCACATTTGCAGGGAATTTAAGCAAAGAGGGAATGAACAGAAGCTTGGATTCGTATTGATCGTGTGAAGGTGCACTGCCTGAGAGCACAGTCTAATAACATTCTCTTAGCTGAAATGCCTCACATGAAGGCATTTATTACAAGAACTAAAATGTTATATTGCTCGGGATAAAAGAACAATGTACAAACAAAAGGGTAGGCAGCGAACAAGGGAGAGAAGGAGAGAAAAAAGACAAATAAAGAAATACAAATGTGTAACTTTAAGCAATGAAGTGCTATTATCTCCCAAGAGCATACTTCAGACAGCTAAAAAAATTGTGAATTTAACCATTTTCTATGTGTAGATATAAAAGAATCTTCTGAAGATAAACTAGAGACAAGTTCCTTTTTTTTTTTTTTTTTTTCTTTCATCCATCTCATTTAGATGAGATCCTGTAATTATATCGGTAGCAATGAGGGTGGAGGTCAGAGCTAAACACAATTAGGATTTTGAACATCAAAATGGATAGCTTGACATTAATCATTTGACCATCCAATGTCTTTCTTCATCACTTTAAGTACTATATGCTGTAGTTAATCGATCTGACCATCACCTATTTTATAAGCGAAAAGCACTCGTATCTAACAGATGTAAATCTTAATGAGTCCCCCACACTTTTAGGGGGCAGCTTCTTGATAGATTTGGACTAGACTTGCATAATATAAGAAACACTTCCTCTTGTGCTGTGAGATATGAGATTTGCAAGCTACTGATGGAAAAAGAGGAAATTTACATGATTGCAAGCTGCAAAAGCACCGTTGGCTTTTTTACCTCTCAAAACACCCTTTTAAAGAAATTCGTGTAAGTAGTTCATCACATCAGCAATGTTTGGTTAACTGATACTATTTTTTCTCATTGTAAATGGAGTCAAGCTGAAGGTAAAATGGGATAATCAACTACAGATGAGGTAGAGTAGAAATACCCTTGCCCCTAGGTACCTGAAAACACAATACTGATTACAAATAAAAATTCAGGTTGGGCATTAGAGTCCAATTCTTTCAGATGCTGAGTACTTGTCAGTACCACTACTGTGGCAGTGTTCCATTTACTTAGTCTTGCTTGTGGCCTGCAGGAAGCACTCAGTATCATCCATGATCAGATCTCCAAAACACTCCCCACATATCTATGCTTGGGGCTTGGCTAAGCACTGTCTCATATGTCAGCACTGCCTCTGGCTGTTTGCAACTCTAATACCATTCCAGTTTCAATTCCAGGTCTAAAAGATTATTTGTTTGACCTGCCTTGCTCGTCATTATCTGAGCTGCTAATTTTATTATTTTGTTAGCACCCTGGGCTGCATGGTATAAAGTGACACTATAAAAGTGTAGTTTGATTATATTGGAATCATTCAGCATCACAGAGCAAACAAAATGCAGCACTCCCACCCACACTGCTACGGTAGCAAAGAAGAGGGAGGATAAAAGCTTTAAGAAGGATAAATAAGAGTAAAAAAAGCCATTGTGGTTAAAGAGCTTTACAAATTCTCTCAGGCTAGAACTGGACAAATTTTCTATGACCCTATCTGAATTACTTGGTACCGAAAATATCTTTTAAAATAAATAGTGGTAAAAATAATGGTAAAACGATCAGAATCTATTAAGTTTTGCTGACTAGAAACAATGAATGAAACCTCTAAATCTCAGTTCTGAAAATTAACTTTTGTAGAAATGATAGAAATTTGACTAGGATTTAGAAACCTTAGGTCAGTTCATCAGGTCTTGGTTCAACCTTAGACAAGTCACTGTGCTTCTACTATTCAATGTTTCCACTTCTTTCCATCATAGTTTCACCACATTTTCCACCTGTTTTTTAAACATCTCCATCTGAATAAGCATTTTAGACAATCAAACTACAACTTTTCTTTTGTAAGTTTATTTTAAATATAGACAGGGTACTTTAATATTTCCCATATTTAACATTAGATATACTTTTGAAATATGGAATCAGAATAATCACTGTATTCTGCTTTTGTCTTTGAGGGTTTTCTCTTCGCTTCACCCCCATGCTTTATTTTCTAATTAAATTATAAAGTTAACTTGAACTTCTAAAAGGAAAAGGGCTAAATTTTAATTCTCTACTTTTGTAGTCCATGCTATTCTTGATACTGCAGACCTGATGCTTTTTTCATTGTTGCAGAAGCATTGTTGCATTCTGCATTGTTGCAGAATGGCTGCTTCATATTGCAGGCATTTTATGATACAAGAAAAAGGTTTTCTGAAACAGAACAGTTCATATACTTCAACCAGAAAACTTACCCTTGTGATTAGCCAAGTCATAAACCTGATCAAGATCCTTAAAACAATTCTGTATTGAAAGTCACAGCTATCAAATATTTTCTATCTACCATAATTTAATTTCAGCTTTATTTATGTAGATGAAACATAGTAAAGATTTAATGTTAATAAACATTAATTTTCTAATTAATAAAAATTGAAAATCTCATACTAAGTATACCTTAGAAGATGCAGCTCAAATAGTTCCAATTCATGGAAGTCACATTATTCTCAGCTTCTTGATTATAAGTAGTAACCATGTCTATTATAGCTAAGATAAATAAACAGATATTTTCTGGCAGTTTAGTGCACAAATGCAACCTCCTAACCCTCACCATCAAAAGGTCAAAAGCTGCAAAACCTAGTCCATTAACCTCTGTAAATGGTTGTGATATTAAAAACTGACTCTCAATATCCAAGGGTCATGATCTAGTGCAATAACTATCAGCAATAAAGAATTATGACTATAGTACATTATCCATCTATAAAATGGCCATTTATGACACCAGCACATGGACTATCTGTAACAGGAATGAACCACCCCTTTCTAAGAATCATTGCACACTTTCAATTATGGGGTTATAATACAACTTGTTAAAACTTATTAAGTTTTGAAGCAGAGAACAGAACTACTATCTGTATATTAGGAGAAACAACAAAAACTTACAGGCTAATAAAGCTAGGTGGAAAACAGCAGTTTAAATTACCATTCTCAGTCTGATTTCTGAATTGTGACATAGAAATTTCAGATTTAGTTAGATATCACCTCGCTACAAGAGAGCCATGGATAGGCAGAAGTCTATCAATATGCAGAGGGGCTCTTTCAAGAAAAAGGTCAGCTAATTTGTTCTTCTAGCAAACTTTTCTGGTAGTTAAACAGTTTTAGTGCTCCAAGCAAAGCAAGGCTTTTGGAAAAGTGGCTGAGAAAAAAAAACAGAAGTGGGACTGAAAAAAAATAGTACAGATCATACAACAAAATCAATTTTAGTGGTGCCAACATAATTTTGATCACAAAAAGTCTATTTTCAGGGACAAAAGGCAGAGGGTGACGATTTAAGAAATATGATAAATGAAAAAAAAAAAGTTGTGAATTTTTTAAAACTTAAAAAAAGCTAGTCAGAACAGGACAAAAATTAGCATCTTTCCTGTAAGACATGCATATATCTATAAATGTATATAGATGGATAGAAGATTTCTTTCACTTGCATAACGTCTGTTTAAATTGCTGAGATGTCTTGTATGTAGAAACTTAGACCAGTGAGTTTTTAATCAATCACTAAAACTCTGATAATACATTAGCTTGAAAGACCTGCAAAAAATCTAACCCACTCTCTCTTTTAGAAAGCATCTGGTCTTAATAATTAAAATGGAAACTCTCCATCCATCTTCATTTGTAAAGAAGTCAACCAGACAGACAGAACTTCAGCACCCTATTGTAGTTTCACAGGATGTCTGAAAGGGCTAGGGAGAAAGTAGAAAATATCCATTATTTTAATTTTGACAACAGATACAGAGAAGCCATTTATTTGTAATTAGATGTGAGAGGTTATCAAAACTAAAAGCAAGTAACATACCAATTTTGTTTACTCTTTCTTTTTATTGGATTCAATGAAATCTGAACATGGAGTCAATAACTGACTTTCAGGAATGGAATTAATTATACCTACCTTGTCTTGATTTTTCATTTTCTAGTCACAGAAAAATAAGGAAAAACCTGTGCATGAAAATATGATATAGATTTTAAATAAGATTGCTGAAGCCCATTTTTTTCCCCTGCAATTTGTAGTGATAATGAAGTCTCTGCTAGAATAATGCTTATGTGCTCTTTACGGCTTCTGTTCCACCCATGAATTTGTAATTTATTTTCTCCATTTATGAAACAAAAGAAACATATAGAATTAAGAACTAGAATCAGGACTAGAATCAGGTTGGCACTGGGCATTGGTACTGAAAAGCAGAGTCTCTGCTCAAAAAGTAGTTGAGATGAATTTTTTTAATGGTGCTTAGTCTCCTGGAGAACCTAACTGGCCAGTGTTGTTTACAAAGAGTAGAGGAGTGTTCCAAGAGGGTGCCCGAGCATTACACTGGAGATACTGCGGCACTGTGAAACCAAAGAGACCATACAGAGGCTGTGTTTCAGGACACACACAGCCTTCCCCGGGCAAAAACTCTGTGTAAATAAGATTGCATGAGCAGCAGCTACTTTTGCCTTTTGCAGATCACTCCCTGGTGTAGACCCTGAAGGCAAAGGTCACTGGAATGTGCATCTTATGGCAACAGAGGCCAATTGATATTCTGTTCTCCAGTCCCTTGTACAGAAAGGGAAAAAGCAGAGAATATAGCATATTGAGTGGCTGTTGCAAGTGGCTACAAAGCAGCTACAAAGAAATTATTTTATTTGTGAGATTCAATACTGGGCACTTTTACCTTCTGAACACCTCTTTTTTTAATGGCTTAACAGCTGGCAAGCTCTGGAGGATGCTTTACTGCATTTTTTCTCCCTGTGCAACAGCTTCCTGCCAGTCTGGCCCAGCCTACCTACCAGATCCCTTTCAGTAAGAGATGTTAAAACACCATGTCAGAATCCTTATTCTACCACTCTGGTTAAGAAAAATGTTAAATTATAAGTTTGCTTCAGATGTTGTCTTCTTTCCCAGAGTTGGTCTTATTTTCACTCTTAGTAAACCCTTAGTTTTTGTCCTAATTCAAGGACAATTCTAAGAAAGGCATACATAAATACAATGACACAATACACACACACAGGGTGTACAAACTTCATTTGGGCATTGTCTACAATACATGTGTAAGTTCTCTTGGAAAGCAGTGCCTTTAAAATGTTTTTCTGTGAAATATATGCTCATTTTCCCTGGATCATGTATTTTTGTCACTTCTCAATTTTCTTAGCACCACTGAAATGTGGGGAAACAAATCTCTTTTATTCTAAAACATCACGGTACAAAAATATTATGAACAATATCTATAAGTGATTAAACTGTAAGAAATAGATTTTCCTTGAATACTTTTCATTTATAGTTATAAATGACCAACAGAATGACTAGAAGCTTTTGTTCATTGTATTTTTACCACTTCTCCAGGTAAGAACATAAAGTCCTTTCTGTGCTCTTCCAAAAGTAGCAAGTGGTTGATTGTTTAAGTTACATGAGTTGTTTAAGTTTCTTACTGATGATAAGTTATATGGTTCCATAGGTGAGACCATCTTCATTCTGATGGAATAGTTGAAACAACAGGTAGAAATAATATAGTTGTCCAGGCCGAAACAGAACCTGACATTGTTGTGTCAGTGGATATTTAGAGTGTGTGTTTTAAAAAATATATTCACATTGTTGGATTTATCTCTAAAAGTACATTCCAGTAACAAATTAAATTGCAGCTAATTAAACTGTATGCACTAAAATATTTACAAGTATAACAGAGTTCATGTTTTTGATTTACTCCAAGTATTTGTAGGAAGAGTTTCCTAGTTTATTAAATTCATCAGAATGATCAGCTAGCATACTTGGCTTGTCATATCAATTATTTACTGAAAAGGCAGATATTTGTATTTGTCCAGATCATTTGCCTCATGTGACTCTGTACAGACACTCCTCTCAGCAGTGAGGTGTTCAGGATTTATCAAATCAAACCCCTTTTCTTCTCTTTCTTTATTTAGATGAAGAGATTATTTTTTGCTAATACTGCAAATTAGAAATAGTAATCCTCTAAACATAACTGGAGAAATGGAAAGATTAGAACATCATCACCACCAAAAAATGCACACACTTAATAGTTAAAATATGGTTTGACAGGTGGAGCATGGCTAGTTATAATAATTATAATGACTAGATATATTCCATGCTGCTTTCTGTCAAGAAAGCTCTGCAGATTGTCTCCCAAAATGGCAAGGTTAGCCAATTCTTTCAGGAGACACAATTTTTCTGAAACTTACACACTCAGACATGGTTCAAGCACGAGACCTGATCCCCCTAAAGGGTTAAACACAGGTCTGTGAGCTGCATAAATCTAGATGTTTTAAACAAAATGCCAAATTTCAAATTAACACTATGAAGGTATTTTCCCAATTGCTGAAAAGGTTTAATTTCAGTAGCAGCCTTCAGTTTGAATTTAGAAAATAAATTATTTCCACTGTAGAGAGCTAAATGCATTAAAAAACCCCAAAAATTCAAGTAAAAAATGTAACTGAACAGGAAAAAACAATATGATCCTTCAATTAAAAAACAGCAAAATATATTGCAATTATAAATGCATTATATATTGTTAATCCTCATCATTACTAGTTTTAGGCTCTAATTTGACATGGTCAAAGTTTCACTTCCTCTAAGTTGTTTGACGTACTGTTGGACTATTTTGTGAGTTTTTTGCAAAGCTGAACGTAAAATATTCAGTTGAGATATCAGTATTATAGTTCTAAAGTTAGCAAGGCCTGCGTGGCTCAAATCTTATGCACTTTCTGTTTTTTAACCTGTTTTTAATGTAGAATTAGTAATCATGACCAAAAATAGAACCATAAAACATATTACCATAGTAGTTAAATTAAAAAATTATTAGGTGTGTTTTTGGAAGGGTTTTTGTTTGTTTGTTTGTTTTTTAATTACTGAACTCTGACTTTCCTCTCTGAGCAGGTGGTTTCAGGCATTTGGTTGCATTATAGATCATATGTACCATGTGGTTCACAGCAAGAATTTTTATTCTGTTTAGACCTGTACAAAACTGAGAGAAAAATCTGCTTTGTGACCTTATGGGAACTTGATACCTGACTAAGCAGGAATATATATTAAAACTTATCCTTGATCATAGGTATTTGTGCAAAGTAACTGTTTCAAGATTCTTCTTCTTTCACACAACATCTAGATATGAAACAAATTTTAGAAAAAATGCTAGGATCTTGCTCAGGGGGAAAATTGCTGTAATATACCTCAGAAGATGTACTCCAGAAACATGGTATATCCCTAAAATCTCTGTTTTCATCTTCTGTCTTGTACTCTCTAAGTTGAACATTGCACTTTCTATTTTATTTTATTTGGAAGTACCAAGAGTATCTTGAGCTTTTATGTGTCTCTTTATTTTATTGATCCTCTCTGTACTCTTCAAAATAATGGGCTTTTAGAATCCCAGAGCAATGAAAATTTATCTTTCTTACTTTCTTGCTCATTCCTTTTTAAAACACACACATTTAGTGGATAATATTTTATATATTCAGAAATCATCAGGCAATTGCTAACACCGAAAAAAGCCCCAGTCCTGTCTAATTACTTTGTTAGAGAAACACATACAGTTAACACACTCCCTATTGCTTGCCTGCTAACAGGCTACCATTAAATATTTTTCTTATATCTTCGTTGGCATAACACTGTGAGATAGGCATATATGTCCTCCTTGTGATGGTGAATTAAAAGTCCCCTTTTAGTGAGTAAGATTAATTATCCATTTAACCAAACCTAGATTCACTCTCTTATTGAGGCAGGAAAGAGTGGAGAGTGGGATGCTGGAAAGATGCAGGTGGGAAAAGAAAGGGGCAGAGTGCCAGCTAGGCTGCAGTATTCAGTTACATGTGAAATGATTTGTAATTCTGAGTAATCACTTAGGACAAGCCCTTGCACCATTTTATCTATACATGACTCTAGGCCAAAGTCAATACTCATAGTAAAATAATGAGATGAAGCTAACTGAGCCCCTTTATTAATGCTCCAAGGAGCAAATCTGATGCTTAAGCTTCTCCCATGGAAAGTATCTACTTCATCCTAAAATGAATGAGTAGGTCATGATGGCTGGTAGTAACTAGGATTCTTACCTCCAAAAAAACATGGAAAATTTCCTTTCTTATTTGTGCACTATGTCATGCCCAGCTGCACATGAAGCCATATATATTTTTCATTGCATCTAGACTCATTAGAGAAATCCCACTCTCTTAACTGTTTTCCCTGACTTGGAGAAATGGAAAACAAAACCCACACAATGGAAGTCCAATACACTAGAAGGAAATAACCAGTACTCGGTTTGAGATGTGTGGTTTTATTCTTACTCTTACAACAATATGAAGAAATTCAATTACTCAAGGAACTCCTTGGCAAGGAGTGTTCCCTCACAGTTGGTTTTTTTTTTTTTTTTTTTTTTTTTTTTTTCTGAAGTGCAGTGCCTTGGTTTTGGCCAGGTCTTAATTTTTTGCAGGAGCCGTGAGGGTGTGAAGCCTGGATCCATGTGGTGTGGCCAAAACCCTAATGTTATTTAAAACCATCTCATGTCATTGCAGTGGGGCAGGGGACAGGGACTCTTCCTTCAGAAAAGAAGGGTGTCTCTTTCCAGTGGAGCAAGAGTAGCAGACAGAGTAGTGGAGCACTTCTGATCCTGACCAGAGGGAGCAGTTTGTGTGTGATTGCGTTGGGCTCCACCCTCTCTCTTTTGTACACTTTTATTAATATTGTTTCTGTTACTGTTTGTTTTCTTATCTCATTATTTTTTTCCCAGTAAATTGTTTTTATCTCAGCATGTGATGTTTGCCTTTTGTGTCCCCAGTTATCCTCTCCAGCTACCAGTGGGAGGGAGAAGCAAGTCAGCAGCATGTGGTTTTTGGAGTCTTGGGGCAGGGGGCACTAAATTGCAGAGTACAACTCCTAAACCATGTCATGTAGTTACCCCAGGAAGCTTTTCATACTGCAGCAACTGGCAATTTTAATTACACCACCATAAATAAATATTCTTCGTCCTTGTTTCATTCCTCTGTGGTTGTTCATGATGAATCCTAGCCATCAAGTGATCTCTTGCCCTGCAACATCCAGTTTCTTAACGAGAGTTTTGTAACTTGAGATTCTAGTCTTTCATTATGCAACAGCTTTCTGCATAGTCTTTAGTGTTTCACATCCTGAAAAGTCTCCAATTTTACAGCAACAGGCACTAGAATATCCCAATCTTGACTTATATTAACATATGTGAAATGTTATGTGATTGTTCCATATATATAATAGGGCCACAATATTTTGTACAATTGTATTACAGAAAATCAAATCTGTTATAAATGCAATGGCAAATATTGGATTAACAAAGAAACAATTTATTAATAACACGATATTGATCACCAATAAAAGAGAAAACCACAAAATAGGAAATTAGCAGCGCCGCACCGGGTGGATAGGGGTCTGCACACCAGGGTACAGGTCGCCCAAATCCACCCCGAACGATTCTCAGTCCACCATTTTATAGGATTTTTCTGCCCTGAGGCAGTCCAGGTGTCCAGGATGGGCCAAATAGTCCAAATTTCTTCTCGATGGCCTTCCCGGATTTGCCAAGTCCCGTTGATCCGTTCCAGGAAGGTCTTTTCTTATGCCAATTGTACCAGTCAGTCTTATGTTGATTCCAATATGCATATCGTGCCAGGGCATTGATGAAATCTGCATCGTCGTCAAGAAGGAATTCTCCTTGCATTGGAAAGGATGCGATTCTTATCGGGGCTGGCTAGCGTCTTTGTTTGGTCTGATGGTCCTTGTCCTGTTTCGCAACTGGAGCTGTGGAGACTGGAGATACAGATTTTTACCTACTAGACTTTACAGTTTATTAACATCATTCTTATTATACATTTGATTATTATTTTATCCACGAATTTTTACACCAGATTTATCACAAAATCTTTGAATAGAATATTGGGTTTACTCCCTTTAAGCATGCATTTTTTCAAGTGACAATAAGAGAATCAGTGAACTAAATTCTTTGGGATTTAAATGAAGCAGATCTGAAAATCTTGCTTGCTTTTAAGAACGAGAATCAGTGTAAGACAAGCCGATGCAAGATCAGCTTACAGATGCAAGATGGCATTCCAGATTCAAACGAAACCACCAGAACAGCACAATAATTTCAGCTTCACAAACTCAGATGAATCTAAAACTTTTTTTTAAATTTTAAGTATCCTAATTAAAAGCAGATGTCTGATTTCTCAAAGTATGTCGACAATTTTGAATGAGACTGAAACTCATGAGAAGCCTCAGTTTCCACATTCCATTTCTAAAAAAAGGAAAGGTTACAATTAGGAACCATAAATTTTGCATGAAACTGATAAAATCTTTGGAGTTTTTTTTCTGCTGGTCCAGGAGGAATCTCGCAGTTTGGAAGGATAAATAAAATTTTATTTTAAAAAATACTGGTTTTAACTAATAAGTATTTTTCAAAATCTATCTTCTTTAGCAAAAAGAGGTAAAATTAATTATTTTGTGAAAGGAATGTTTCGTGTTGATTTCATTCACTGTTACATTTTGCTGTTATTTGCTTTTATTTTAATTTAAAACATTTTGTTCAATCAATTAAAAGTCTTGACATGATTGCTATTGAATACTGTGTAATATCATAGATTTGATGCACAGGCATCAATTGTATTTACAGATTAAACCCAAATTAGTTAAGGTATGTGTAAGCAAATTTTTTTACTTGCAAAAATAATTAAATAACTTACTGTGCCATACAAAGTTGTTCTACCCGTGCCTCAGCTGTGAGTATAACCATTTGTATCAGCTTTTCTGGATGATACTCCTTGCAATATCATGATTCCCCATGGTGGCCGAACATGACCCAGTGTATGCCCAGGTGGCTAAGGAGGCCAAAGGCATCCTGGTCTATATCAGAAAGGGTGTGGCCAGCAGGACCAGGGCAGTGACTGTGCCCCTGTACTGGGCACTGCTGAGGCCACACCTTGAATGCTGTGCTTATTTTTTTGGGCTCCTCAACTCAGGATGGTCATTGAGATGCTGCAGTTAATAGAAGGACAATGGAGCTAGTGAAGGGTCGAGCACAAGTCTGATGAGGAGCAGCTGAGGGAGCTGGGGCTGTTTAGCCTGGAGAAAAGGAGGCTCAGGGGAGATCTTATCTCTCTTTACATCTGCATGAAAGGAGGTTGACAAGATGAAATGGCCTCAAATTACACCAGGGGAAATTTAGATTGGCTCTTAGACAAAATTTATTCATCTACAGTGTGATCAGGCATTAGAATAGGCTGCCCAGGGACATGGTGGAATCACCATCCCTGGAATTGTTCAAAAGACATGTGGATATGGCAGTTGGTTTAGTGGTGAACACAATGGTGCTGGGTTAGCAGTTGTTCTCAGTGATCTTAGAGCACTCTGCCAACCTTAACAATTCTATGATTCTATCATTCTAATCATGGACCTTGTGTGGCAATGGTGAAAACCATATTTCCTTCACCACCATCACTAATTTTTTAATTTAGGTTCCTTCTGTGGAATCATGATCTGTGCTGAGGATACCATTTTGTAAAAGATTTAGAAGTATACACAGATTAGAGAGGATGCATTAAATCCAAGTGCAACAACCAATTCCATAATTTGAATTTCAGAAAGTGAGGTAAAAAACTCTGACAGATACAACTTGTTCTGTAATTCAGCAATAGTCTACTTCAATTCTAATCAAGTGCATGCTTAATTAATTTGAAGCAAAAATTAATCTGCACTTTTTTTGTGGCATTGCATATTATGGAAGATTTTCACAATGTTATTTCATAGTGTAATAGTTTGGAACAAAAAAGAAGGGTGGACCATTCTGACAAACCTGATATACTCTAAGTACGCTGCAACATTAGGAAACAGATAAGCATTCTTTAAAACTCACCCATTTTTTCCTTTACCTTGTTAATAGGAAGAAAACATGAAAGCAGAGCAGAACAATATGCTTTATGTAAGTTGGAGAGAATCAAGTTTACAGTAAAGAAGCCAACATGTATCATATAAATTTATCACGTAGCTTAAAATGAAGGAAAAAAAAAAAAAAAAAAAAGCCCTCACAAAAATAAACTGTGAAGTCTTGCATGACTTGCACGGGAAACCACAACCTTTTGACTGAATTCTCTCCCGAAGAGGAAGTAGTGCTTGATAAGACTTTAGAAAGGAAAATAAGGTTTTAGGCCCTTATACACAGGTAAAAGATGAAAAGTCAGATTAAAAATTTGCACTTTAGATATGGCAAATCTATTTCTAGTTTGAAACCAAAAATCTACCAACAAGATTCCTTTCTATCTATTTATCTTGGGAAATCTTTCTTTTCGCAAGTGTGAAACATGTAATTCCCTGTTTATCTTCTACTGAGAAAGAAATGAGTAATTTGATTATTGGTATCTCTGGGAAGGAATTAGTAAAAAAAATGCTGTCTTTAAATATTTTGTATCATGAACTAAAATGATTGAATAGTTGACTAGAAAATTACAGTTAACTTTGGGAAGCTATTGATATAGATCTGGCTTTAAAAGGCTTATTTGCAAAAGACCTACTGTCCACAAAGGAGAGCACTGTATAATCCTTCAACAAATGGGTTAAAACCCACAGAATGGCATAATCCAAGTCCTAAAAATTCATCTCTCAATTTTTTCCTTCCTGGTAAGAAACGAAGGAACAACACTGTCTTGGTGTGAAAACATCTATGTGGGGCAAATGGATCTAGGTCATGCAGAAAACAGTGTGTTGCCATAGCTATCATTAGTGTAATACACTTCACAGCAAGTCCTACTGTGAGCTAAATTCAGGCCCAGTGGGTGCTGCACTATTGACTTCAATGAAGCTGCACCTGCTTACGCCCTGTCTGAATCAGGCCTCATGTCTACAATAAGAATACTATTTCAATCACTGCCATTCACTGAACACTATTTCAACAACCTCTCTGCGTGAATTCCTGCTATGGAGTATCTGCTGTGCAATAGCTGGCTATTCCATCCCACCCTGTTTGCCCTCCCCTCCATCATTCCTCAGAGCAGACCTCCTTTGGGTAGCAGTGATCCAGTCTCTGAGGCAGACAAAAGTCAGGGCCTGTATATAAGAGGTGATTATCTCGTGCTATTTTGGCTGCTGACACAAAGTTTGGTTGCCTCTAAAGAGTGCCAAGGGCACACATTGCCATTTTTCCAGTTTACAGGCCACTATCTGTTTGCCAAAATCCCGTTAAGTAGATCATAGTCTTAATTTTGGGGGAAAATGTGTTGCATACCCATTTTATCTGTATACTTTTTAATTGCTAGAGTATGTTAGAAGCATTAAATATTTTTCTGGCTAAGAACAATTAAATGGCACTTAAAAATGTCACCACCTGAGAACTAGGCTGTGAGTGTGACTAATGGATATTTCTCTATTTGCTCAGTAAGTCATCCCACTACTGAAACATTCCTCTTGTTGTATTTGATACCTGTAGCTACATTCCTGAGTATTTCCTTCTTCCTGGTTGCACTCTCTAACTTGTCTCTTAGCCTCTCTTTAATCCTGCTTCATCTTACTCTGCACCTGATCTCCACTTCTAAATGTGTTTTTTCATCTTGTCCTTCAAAATGTTATGGTGGGGTTTTTTTCCTGTTGTCCTAGAGGTATGAAAGAAAATCTTTATCAAGACAAGTTTTTATTTAATTTTGAGCTGGCTTCCTTAAGATAGTGGAAGAACACAGGTACATATAAGGGAAAAAATGCAGAATCCCCTTTCTACATATGTAAGTGGAAAGCTCTAATGCTTCCTGATGGGCATAAGACACTCCCAAAGGAGAAGGACAGCATGAATGTGGACCATACCTATAGAAATCCTCACCAGTTGACTGCCACCATGGTGCCATATAGTAAATTCTGTGTTCTTCCTTCCTGAGAGGTGAGGAAGACTTCAGCTCCCTACAGACTGATAAACCCTGCAGTGTGCTTTACATGGCACAACAGTTATGGCAACATTTGCCAAATGTGTGGAATCCAATCCAGCGTAGCAGAGATGGAGAAAAGAACGGGAGGGACCAGCTGAGTTGCAGCCCGCACAAAACCATCTGGATCAGATTTTGTTCCAACATGCAGGAAAAGGATAATTTGTGTCTGAGAAAGGCTCTAAACTTTGTTCTTCTGCTTCCCAGGTAATGCCATCGCTAGGATTGGGAAGACAGAAATCTTGTTCTATTCCATGCTACACAGGTCTTAAAAGGTGAGCATAAATTAGCTTCCTGAATTTACATGATATCTTTGTGAGAACTTGATTGCTGTGAATGCTCTGCCCATGCCTCAGGAGCAGTACTTAATAGCCCAGAAATCACCAAAAAATTAAGCCTAGTAGCAGACAGTGTTATCTTGCCTGCATTACAGGCTGATCTACGGTAAGAAGTTGTTATTTTTAAAAGAGCATAAAGATATGAATGTATATCACTACTGTGTGATTTTTGAAAAATACCCTTTTGTGCATCTGAAAAACAGGAAAAATATTGATTCTTCTGCAGGGATTTTAAACTAAGATTTTAATATTTTAAAAATATTTTTAGGAGTCTTCTGCCATTTTTAGGAAAAGTTTGTAGAGCTCTTGTGCCAGAGCACTGCTCCTTTTCTGGAAGCTGCACATATTCTTTCTCACCTACTAACCTCTGAAATCTGGTATTTTAACTGAGTTTAAAGCATTTGTAGCGCATCATATGAGGAACAAATACAATGACCTTGAGACTTTCAGCTGTGAAGTCTCCTTGGAGCTACATGTTTCAGTTATGTCTTTTTGAGGAGTATTTTGTTTCCATAAAGATGAAATCTATAAAAATGGAAAATTTTTTGAAAGAAAACATAAGCCAGTGCTTGATGGCAGTTTAGTTGCTGACAGTCAGGTGAACTTCTGTAAAAATCGTACATTGAAGGTTATCAGCTAAAGAATGGTTGTCAGAGGTGGTCATCATAGTATGACATCACAGTGATTCTGAGTCTTACCTTGGATTTATGTTTTCTGAACAATTTGTTTCCTACAGCAGAATACTGCTGCATTGCAAGTTCTATGGGAGGAAAAATATAATTCAGTGGATTGCTTTCCTGTGAGGCTATAACCTTAAAGAAAATGTAACTAAAAGCTGCAGGATCTTTCAGATACGATTACTTGTATAAGTCTGACAGTTCTAATGTTACTCAGTAGACATTCTGAATTTGAAATATTCAGGGATATGGTTATTTACATTTTAAGCTGGTTTATCTCTGTATGGTCACCTTGGCAACATAGAAGGATGGAAAGAATGCATAAAAAGACTCCGCTTCTCAATAAATGTTTATCATGCAATTGCTTGCATTTACAACTTGGTACAATACTTTGCTAAATCCAGACTGGGGGGCAATGCTGTTTAACTTAGCTGCAAATGTACAAAACATCCTACTGAGTATTATTTCTTATATGAGCAATGAAAGCAATAGCACAACAGAAACATCAAAATGAGCACCATATATTGAGCACAAAATGCCCATAACTTGACAGTATTTCATAGAATCACAGAATTATCCAGGGTGGAAAAGACATTTAAAGGTCATCAAGTCCAACCATCAACCAGCACTATCACTGTAACCCCTAAATCACTAAACCAACTCCAAGAGCCTCTAAAACACCTCCAGTAATGGTGACTCCACCTCCCTAGGTAGCCCATTCCAAAGTCTGAATACGATAACAAGAAAATTTTTTTCTAATAGCTAATCTGAACCTCCTGTCTCACAGCCATTTTCTCTGGTCCTCTCACTACTGGCACAACAGAAAAGACTGGGGCCATTTCACTAGAACTTCCTCTACAGTAGTTGTAGAGAGTGATGAAATTCCCCCTGAACCCCCTTGAGACTAAATAAACCCAGCTGCCTCAGCTGTTCTTCAAAGGACAAGTTCTCTTGACGTCTCATGAGCCACGTTACCCTTCACTGGACACACTCCAGTACTTCAATGCCCTTTTCAAAGTGAGGAGCCCAAAGCTGAATGCAGTACTCGAGGTGTGGCCTCACCAGTGCCGAGTACAGAGGGATGGTCACTTCCCTGGTCCTGCTGGCCACACTGTTGCAGATACAGGCCAAGATGGTACTGGCCTTCCTGGCCACCTGGGCCCACTGCTGGCTCACACTGAGTCCACTGTTGACCAGCACCCCCAAGCCCCTTTCTGCTGGACAGCCACTCTTGTCCCAGCCTGTAGTCCTGCCTGGGATTGCTGTGACCCAAGTGCAGGACTTGGCACTTTGCCTTAGTGAGCCTCATGCTGTGGTCCTTAGCCCACTGACTGAGTCTGTCCAGATCCTTCTGCAGAGCCTTCCTTCCCTCGAGAGATCAACACTCCCACCCATCTTAGATCATCTGCAAATCTACAGACGGTGCCCTCAATCCCTACATGTCAAACAGGACCAGATCCAATTAAAATTCTGTAGGATTTCTATACTACTGTTTTTAAGTCCCAATAAAGTTTTCTACTAGGTATTACAGACAAAAGTTTTGCAATATTTGGATATTGGCTTTTATTTTCAGTACTGGCACTTTTCTCACTTAAAAGAAACTACTAATGGCAGTCTGGAAACTATTAACTTCGAAAGGAACAGTTTAAGATGTTTGATCCTCCTTTGATGAAGTGTGAACACTAGACCTCTTTCCAGAGGTGCAATGCTGATTCTTCTCTGAAGGGAGAGAAGGGACAGAGTGAGAGGGGAATGAGACTCTGCAACTTTGTTTAAGAGAAATTATTTCTGATGATCAGTTTAATTAGCTGTTAGTAAATTTATTCTTTCTGTTTCCATTTTACGTGACTGTCGCCAATACTGTACAATCTCTGTCAAAAATGTCAGATGTAAATCTCAGTGTTATTCAATGGACCTACATTTTCCTTTATTAAAAAACACAAATAAATGCAAACATCCAAAGGAGGCTTAGTGTACATAAAGAGTACTAGTACCAGGTCATTCTAGAAAACAAAGCCCAAACCTATACCTTTAGAGTGTGTTCTTACTGGAGGAGGGTTTCAAATCATACAGATGTTATGAGTTTGATCCAGCACTTGGAGTCCTAGGGCTGATATTAGCATATCAAAATATAACCTGCCAATTTAATCTCTAAAAGTTTATATTCCATACAGAAAAAAAAAAAAAAACAAGGGGAAAAAGAGAATCAAGACAGACAAGGGGAAGTGACTTTCTTAGACTACATGAGAGATTAATGACAGAGTATGTAATATAACACAAGTCTTCTTCTTTCTGTGTTACTGACTCATTAGCTCTTGCATGCAGTCCAATATCCTAGATTACATCTTATGACAAATATTATGGATCTGTTTAGGAAGAATTTTCCTTCACCATGATCAATTTCTTTTGCATTTTAATATGTGGAGATATGGAGAATCAGATCCAGAGTTTTGAATTGGTTCAGCTCATAGTATCTATAAAAGTACAAGAAATCTTTGGGTTTGCCATATCCTTTTAATAGTTTTCTGACTAGAACAGAAAATTAGTGCAGAATTGGGACAACTTCACATCCCTCAAGTTTCTCTCATGCTAATAAAATCTAGTTCTAAATTTTCAATAAAATTTTTGGCTGCTTTAAGATGCAAGGATATTTCTTTTATAGGACTTTATATTCTCCTACCAGTTCTAGCAGGATTGAAATTGAGTGATTGACAATGATGCTAAAAATTCTTTTTGTGGAATAATTGTGTCTTTTCTTTTTTTTTTTTTTTTTTTTTTTTTTGTCATAGATCAGTTCATGAAGAATACATCCTTTTCTCTCAGTGCTTTGGATATCAAATTTGAAAGTTAAGTATGAAAGGTGCATCTCAGGCATTCTTGTACTGAATTTTGTTATCAGTTCTGTAGGCGTACTCCATGAAAAAGTTACTTTTTTTAACTTGTAGATAAAAAAATAATCTCTGAATCATCATTTCCAGTGGAGCTGGCTACACAAGTTTCCCAGGCTTTAAACTTATGGAATCAGGACTCTGCCTGTGGAATTTTGTTGGGCTAATATATTAATGCTGTTATCTCTTGACATGGAAATTTTGCATGTTTTTTATATACAGATATGTATACACACACATATTTATACAAATATATTACACTTGTTATAGATGTTATTTTGGATTAATTACCTGCTGGGTCTATTTGAAAATACAGAAGAAAATCCAGTGGGTTTTTTCTGTATACATACCAGACATACTATTTTAATTTTAATCATGTGGATTCTGAAGAGAAATGTGCTTCTAGGTTTACCCTAGCCTCTCTCTGGTGACAAATAATATAAGCTCCCAAATGTGTTTTGACCTTCATAGGCTAAAGGCCAAACCTTCAAAGACGGGCTTCTAAAAATCTTCCAAAGGAGGCAGTTTACCACAGTGCCACAACTCATAGTTCAGGTCCGTTTGAACACCTTTGACAGCAGATGACAGCTAAACAAAAACAGAATATGGAAAAGATCCCTGTAAAAGATTCTTTTAGGCTACTCTTTTAAGAAAAATAAAGGAAATGGTCTAAAATAACTTCCTTCATACAATCAGATCAAGTTAATCTGTGTAAATTTAGAAATTCCATCTTTGATTCAGCCTGCTCCCCTTTCCCCCCAAAACAATACCAGGACAAATCAATCAGTGTTGCTTCTACTTGTGAAGCTTGGCAACACTGGAGAAATTCCAAGTACAGTTACACAATGTGTGTTTTTCAGGCACTACCGCGGAGTAACAGTACAAAGGGGCAAATCTGATGACAGAAGATACAAAAGCACCGTCTGTTCCTTAGGGTTCTGCCTCTGAATTAACTGCAAGGTGATGTCATTTTCTAGCACTGTGGGGTGAATGGACTATACTCATGTTATTCAATAATTTTATTCTAATTGGACATGAGAGTGAGAAGTCTAAATATGATGATGTGCTAACAATTAAGCTGCTAATATTAGGAGTACCCTCAAGAATTTACAGTCTGCAGATAAGTATGTGCCTGGAATCGACATTGTAAATCATCTACTCCAACTACTTTCTACCAAAAAGTTTGGGTACTAGACACCTATTCAAAAATGCATTATGCTAGAAAAGGGAATTCCCATTATGCATCTGAAGAATGAGAAATAGAATGTGACTTCTGAACTACATTTCAACCACTGAGAGGGAGCTTAATGTTTCAGACCCAAAAAAATATTTACTGGTTTTACTATTATTTGCTAATAACTAAATTATGACCAAAAAAAAAAAAAAAAAAAAAAAAAAATCAAGTCCTTGGCTAGAGCTTCCATAAAGTTTTGGAAAGAAAAAAAACATTCAGTTATAAAGAATCCTTCTTTTAATATTGTTTGGAAACTGTAGAAAGGGATGCACTACCACTAAGGCAACAATTTCTCATTCTCATATTCATGAAAATTGGATCATTAACATCTGGAAGATCTTTTGGTTCTGTCTGATAAGTATCTAATGGTCTCAAGGACTCTAGTGTTCCTAAAATTAAGTTTGACAGAGAGACATCTTGCAGGAACAGATTTTACATGGAAGTAGATAATTCCTACTGTCAGTTAGAATGGCTTTTTTTCATAATACTCCAATGTATTTAGTGCCAGAAAAGTTATCGAACTAAAAAACAATTAGACAATTTTAAGTTTGTTAAACCTTAAAAAAATACTCAATAACACAGGTTTTTTAACCTGTTTGATTTGTTTTCCAGTTATTTTGAAAAAAACATTCAAAAAGAGTTTTCCTAGGATCTTAGTAACCAAAGCAAATTTAAGCCGGGGAGAAACCAGCATAATCTGTAAGCATATTAGAGACTATTTTAGTTCTGATTTAGTTGGACAATGAGCTTTGAACTTTGCTGATTGCAGCAATCCTTATGCAGAACATTTTGTTGGTGGTGAAAGAAGGATGATAGGGAGGATGAGAGCTTGGAGACAAAATAGTGGAGGTTTGTATCTGTGTTTGGTATTGCACAGTTGCCTGTAGAAATGTCTTCTATCTTTATTGAAAATTTATTTCGTAACTGTGCACCCCAGGTCCACCATCTGTGTTCACAGTTTAAAGATACAAACTCTTTCTAGGCCGGGCTGGATTTCAGCCCACTAGAAACTCCAATTTTTTGTAAGCTTCAGTGTTAGTTCTTACCTTCTGCATCTGCCAGAAACAATCAGAAGAAAACTTGCCATTTTTCATATGACAAAATCACCTACTTAGCAGTGGGAACAAACTTAAGTTCTGCTGTGGAAGTTCAGGAACAGTGCACTGCTGCCTGAGAAGATTGCACAAGCCAGATCCTAAAGGCAAGGCTTCTGTTGGACATTGAATAGCTTTGTGCTAGCAGGTCATTAAGAGATTGTTTGGGAAAGAGGTGATTTGCACACAGCCAAATGAAGTGAACATCCTATTCATTGCTTGCAACTATTGAAATGAACTTTTTTCCCTCCATCTATACCAATTTTCTCAAAGGAGCGAGGACTCTATATGTATAACAACCACTGGTTTATTTTTAAAATGCAAGCAGGAAATGTAAACAGAATCCTAGGCTTACTGTTAAGCTGCAGCCCTTAGTTTATTGGCTGAAGAATCAATCCTGAAGGATGCTGAACCTTCTGGCACTAGTCCAGACCAGCACTTCAGCACATGTCAACTTTAACACAAGGGGCCTAGTCCTATGATTAGAGTTAAGCATGTGTTTATGTGTTTTCCTGGCCTTCAGCCAGGGTGCTCAGCACATTTCAGGATCATGTTTTTAAAAAGATGTGGTAGAATCTGAACTTCAAAGTGAAGTGTGACCTATTGATCTTAAATCACTTTCCACACATGCTAGATAGTAATACAGACTAGCCAGCTCAGGCCACATCCTCCTCACACCTTCCTTTGTCTCATGTGTTCAAGAGAAAGAAAAATGATTAAACATATTGCAGGTTTTTCTGCCCACATTGGACATCTTGACTCTCATGAAATGTAATTCAGAATAAAAATATGGTGATCAGGTGTGATGACCCACCATTAAGGGGAAAGATGCACCCACCTCAGGCTGAACCCTGGTTTATCTGAAACCTTTATGGTGAAAAGGTTTGAGCACAGACACAGATTTCTCTGGCCTGTCAGTCCTCCTACACTGAAGGTTGCTTTGAATGTTAGAGTTCAGGTTTGTAGATCATTATGGATTTTTTCTTTTTTTTTTTTTTTTTTTTTTTTTTTTTTTTTTTTTTTTTTTTTTTTTGCTAGATCAGTGGAATAGCACTACTGTAAGGTTTATTACAAAATTTAAGAGGCATTTTCAGGATTATCAGGAAAGGTAAATCCTAACATCTGAAAGCAAAACCATAGTACTTAAGGTCAATTCTTACAATTTTCCAGGCGTTTTGTACAGGAATATATTCCATTTTCCATCAAACATTCGTTTTAGGACACAGCTTTTCCAGACCAAATTTTCTAGGTCTACTTACCTTTCAGTGTATTCGAGATACAGAGAGAATATAATGGTAGGTAGTGGTAGCTATCTTAACTGAATATTGCCTTTGATTTAATCTCTTAAGCCTGGATAAGATTTTAGTTTTACCCAGAGCCCACTATACTAAGAAGCACAGTTGTCATGGTTTTCCCCCAATTCTACTTTCCCTCTGAAGGCGTTCCTAAACCCAAGACTAGTATTACATTCAACAGCTAAATTAACTTCCAAAAATAAAAATGGCAAGAACAGCATTTCCAGACATAAACGTTCATTTCTTAATACACATTGCCACCTGGGGAAACCTGAAGATACAGTATTTGCAATGAAATTTAACATAATAACTTGAAAATTCATAGTACATTCTAAAGTTTATTACATATGGTATCTCCAAGACATCCTTGATGTATATGATCACTGGTTTTTCTTAATATTGTGAGATTTAAAATTTTTATAAAAATGATACACAACTCAATGAAGGCAGTAAACATAATGAACAGCAAGTAAATTAACTGAGCTAATTAAAAAATTTTACAATTTTATTTTGCGTTTATTTACTAACTTATTTGCAAGTATATCTGTATTTTTAACAAACAGTCAAACTCATCTTTGTTACCTATATGGAAATATTTAAGGATTTCTAAAATATAAATCATTATTCGAGGAAAATATTCCAACACTGTTGACAGAGTTTGAGCAAGTAGCTCTGTAAATTGCTGTGAGATCCTAATGTCAAAAAAGGGTTCTGAAAATTAAAGAGCTGCTGACACCTCATGGCAAACTTTAAAAACCATTCTCAGTTCACACATCTCTACGATCCTGTGATTTTCTCTACATTTGTTTAAAAACCATGTCTTGGTTTAGTTAGTTTGCAGTAGCATGTGGGTCAAAATAAATTTGATAATATTTCCAAGGATATATTGTTCATTCAGTTTAGTTTAATTAAAAGAAAAACAAACAAAAAAAAAACCTCAGGTAGAAATGAACTCTTAAGAAGAGTACAGATAAAATGCTGGCTATTCCATCAGTTGGTCTGTGCAATGTCATTAATAGAGAGGTGCTGCTGGTAAAATACATAGCTATCTTCCTTTCAGTATTATAATCCTCTCATTTGGGAGTTATTATCTCAGCTGTTTCAAATCACACAAAGCTGACATTCCATGTAAAAAGTTGTCAGCAAGTTACACTTTTTAATGGTTCAAAGCTGTTGAAAAGTTTCAAAGCTGTGGAACACAAAACAAAAAGGTATTTTTGCAATGCTTCTGATGTTTTCTCTCCTCCTACGCCACACCTTTTTTTTTTTATGCAGTGTAGTATCTTGTGCTCCCTCAGATGATATTTCCTGACAGAGACACCTTTCAATCTGCCAAGGGCTAAATGCATGCTGGAATGTAAGAAAAAAATTCAAAATAAGAAAAAAAAAATCCCAAAGAAGGAATTTTAATGCTGGAAAAGTAATTTTTCCAGTGCCAAACAGCAGCTGAAAGTTTAAATGTGCCATTTTTCAAAACAAAGTCCTCAGCAATCAATCTGGGAGGCATAAAATGATTGCTGAATATTTCTGGAAATTATTTACCTTCTTTCTTCAATAATGTATACTTGAGAAGTCAGCAGATATGCCTGTGGTTGTTTGGGATTTCTACACTTGCAAAAGCATTATGACCAGTCAGATATGTAACAGCTGTAAAAATGCATTGTGTACACCACCAAGGTGTACAACACCTGTTTTACGCTTACCATGGATACAGCTGCAGCTATAAGCTGTTTAAAGTAACTATAGTGCATTTATTCTTTTCTATAAAATTATCTTAACATTTCCTTATACACTGTATTTTTTTAAGGCTTCCGTCTCTTTGGCAAATTGATTCTGAATGAATTCTATCTGCAAAATCCAGGTAAAATATGCGGAACAAACACATTAGACACAACCTAATTTTTGGAAAATAACTGAATTTGTTGGAAAAAGTTTAAGTGGGCTGCTGTATAAATTTCTTAGTATAAATTAGCTTAGCTTATCCTGATGTAAGATTTTGCTACATCAGGAAAGGCTTCTGAAAATTAAAGAGCTGCTGAGTTCAAATGTATTCCAGATAAATCAGTCTAGTTGTGAAATATATATAAAGAATATGTATCTAGAATCTGTAGAACACAGTTGTAGATATTCTATGATGGTCCAGCTTGGGATTTCCTTGGGAGAAATCCAGGAGCTATTAACCTCCTCTTTGATATAATATGAATAAGAAACATCCATGGCAAGGACCATACTATGTAAATTCCAAGAGGATCCAAGACCTCATTCAAAGTTCCACAGCACCAATTTTTCTATTTTTTTTACCTGTTATTCTATCATTGAAGCAATAGGTCCTGAGGTCATTGCTGTCATGATCACACTTTGTAGTGTGGTTTATGTAGAATATGTTGAACATCTCCATCTTTTTACAGTACTTTAAGTGAAGTAATCCACAAGGTCAAAGTTGCAGCATTTGGTAGAGTCGGCTCAATTCTATGAGTTTTAAAAAATTTTCATTTGGCTACTCAGAACCATGTTAATAAAAACAAAGTCCCTTATTCCTTATTAGTGTTTTACTGTGAGAATCTTCGTTTGCTCTAGAGAGTTTAATTGTGCATGGCCTTTGACAAATTTAATTACTTTCCTACTGGTTAACTTTAGGAGCTGTTTCTGCACAATAAAATCCAATGCAGAAATTCTTGCCTCTTAGATGTATGTTTAAACTTTGGAGCACTCCACACTTTACAGAACTACTGCATAGACCTTTGATCTCTAAGGCTGTCAAAGTTTGGGGATTTTGGTTTGCTTCTCCACATTAAAGGTATCTCTGTTTAATCTTACAATACTCCCCTCAATTACTTTAGTGACATTTTCTTCCTGTATTCAGAATGCTTGCTCATTCATAAGTTGGCTTTTGTTGACAGACTTCACAGGAATTTAAAACTCAGACCCCAGATAATTGTCATTACCCTTTAATATATATTTCTATAATTTCTGGGTTAATATAAAATATTTAGGTCTGTTGGTGGTTCTTATATAAACTCTATTTGTAGCTATAATTTAAATAATCAGACTCCTACATAATTTTCTTTAGTTTTGAATCTGACAAACTATGCCATGTAGGAAAGGCTCCCTTGCAGAGATTGCAGCCTCAGAAGAACAGATGACCTGATTAGTCGCAAAGCCCTAGTGCTCTTTACATTCACAAATGATGTGGTATGTCCCCAAGGGTGGTTTTTACCTGCACTGTATTTCCCAGTTTCAGTAGCTTCCTAGTCGGTTATCATGAGTTATGAAATTATCATGAGCTATGGAATTTCCAATTATTTCCTACTTTTCCTTTTAAAAAAATACACTACTGGCCTGCATTAAATTTTACACAAGTTTACTGTCTTTGGAAGAAAAGTGAAATTACCACACATTTCAGTACAAGGATAGTAATTTTCCATTGTTTATCTACCATAAAAGGCACTTATAAAAGAGTTTAAGGTATGCTTGAAATGTGTTATGTGAAAGGGCTTGCCATCTCCTGTTGCTTTCACCATATTAATGCATTTGCCAGACATTATTAATCCTGGCACAAGGAAGTTAGAGGTAAACCGATGCTTAAACTGTTCCAGTAATGGATACAAGAAGGGTATTTCACCTTTCAATCTGAATATTAGAGCACTCCTTGTCTCCTGTGTGTGGTGGTGGATAACACACTATGGATAAAAACAAACTTAAATGAAGCAACAGATACACTATTAGCAGAAAACTTGTGTGTATATTGGAGAGCATTAACACCTTCTTTCCAGACTGTTCCATTTTCTTTACAGGAATTCTGATTACAAACCAGTAAAAATAGTGCAGAATTACTTCATAGTATTAAGAAGGTTTTGCTAAAATACATGTTAATGTCATCCATATATCTTAAGTATCTTTCCCTAAGCACCACATATTTGCCATTAATATTTTAGGCAGCCATTGAAACTGCTGGTAGAAGATGAATTTTTGATTCTATGTAAAATATCCAACTTGACTGTAAGGATTAAATCATATCCAACATGATTGCAAGGGTTTCTTTATATACAAAATAGATATAATTGGATACCACATTGTCCAATCAAAACTGCTTGTTTTCATATTACTGAATTCCCACAGAGAAATAATTTTGGTTAGAGATTCAGAACAAAAAATATTTCCAAGAATTATTCTATAAATAATCTGCAGATCACATTCGTTCTCAAAATATTTGAAATGAAATATACTAGGTGCTCAATTAAATAGGCAGCAGTGAGACAGCAGAAGGTTCAGCTGACATTCATTCCTTGGAGTTTGGGACTTCCAAAAGTCATCATTCTACAACGTGTTTCAATTTTAAGTCTCCAGAGTCCCTATTACAAAGTCAAAATTAATAAAAAGAAAATAAAGGAAGCTATAGTGTTGTTTAAAAAAACAAGTGAAACTTAACACAAAAGCTGTTAAAATAACATTACTGTCCGACGTAAACCTAAAAATACAAGGGAATTCCGAACTAGGGCAGATGCAATAACCTTAACGCAACCCCGTTGTGCCTACCAATTGCATACATATGGTATGTAAACTAACCCGCTGTTCTGAGACCCTCTGCTAGAGGACCATATGTGCTGCAATTGGGAAAGCACAGAGGAGCACTGTGAGGAGTGCTTTGTCACTGCTTAGACTAACTTTCTTCTTGGTTCATGTGCACACCTTCATTGCACCGTAGCCTGTTTGCTTCCACATCGCTGTTTTTTCCCTCACTTCAAATTTATTCTGCTAATTTTAGTTTTATTTTGATCATTAAGACAAAAATCTTGTCAGTAAGATTTTCATGCTAAACACTATTTGACAAAATAATTGCAGTAGTGAAGTTCCTGTCTCTTAATTGTAAAAATTTTCACCTCAATAACTTTCTTATGTCTTCTAAAATAAATGGCATATATCTTGCTTTGGTCCTCTCATTTCAGTGACAGAAGATCTCCATCAGTTTCATCCAAATTTAGAGATGTTTGTTTGACTCCTCCAAACTTCTTGGTAAGTCTGAAAATAAATTTCTACTTGTTCTTCCTGAGTGAGCAACAACTCACTCTCCATTTCCATGTTGAAATAATTCACCATATTATACTTTTGTACTTTTCACCACTTTCATTATTCTCTAGGTAACTTAGTGCAGATTAACATCATCCATTTTCCTGTAAGCAGCAACATAGACAAGATGTATCTTTTACTCCATTAAGTATTAATACTTATCATTTATTATTAAAGAGGCTACATTCCTTTTCCCACCATTTTGAATGTGTTTTGAAAATAATTTAATAGGTTTAACGTAATACCTTAGAAAGAAAATGTTATCCTCCTGGGACACTAGACATGCCTACAAGCTCTAACCAGCATAGTAAATAGGTGCAGGTAAAGTATACCATAAAACACAGAAAAAAAATTTTACTAATTAATAAATAATATACATGAATTGTGCGCATGATAGAATGTACACAAAACCCATAAAAGAACTGTGGGATAGCAGATGGCAGAACATCAAATTCAAAGTATTTAGATATTTTTGTGACTTTTGGTTATATTATCATGTATAAAAATCATTAAAAGGGAAATATAGGGCAATGAAGAGTGGTGTGGAATTATCTTTTATTATCTAGCTTCCAAAATTATTCACTGACTTTTGAGTGGTTATTTCAGCACTCACTGCAGGATGGAGACTGTACAAAGGTGGTTTTGTTTTTCTGTAGTCCCAGGACTTTCCTAGTGCTGGATCAGTTAGGTTAGAAATGGAAGCAGCCTCAGGCACTTTGCTCTAGGCTGCTCTAATTTAAGACAGTTACCAAAGGCCTCTGGGGGCCAATTTATGGGTAAGGTGTCAACTAGAAGTATGAGCTGTATAGCCTCCCCTCATGGAGTGGTGCAGAACTCTTGCAGTGCCTCCACATGAGGGAAGGTTTCCTTTTTCCTGGTGGGATCCTAAATGTTAATCAGGTCTGCATGTGCACAGTTCAAGGGAGTACTGGATCTTATCCAACTGTGTCCAGACCAAGACTGCAGCCAGGACATTTCAGTAATCAAAACTAGGAAATGTAATTATATAAAACCATAGGATTTTTTTCAGGACAGGAGAAGGAGATGGAATATGTCCTATCCCTTTCAGATAGAGTTTCACCGTTCTTTTTATTTTGTGGAATAAAAAGGTGGTAGGACCTACTGATCTCAAGCTACTTTATGCATATTTATGCATATTTATGCAACTAAATGGATCTGTCACGATGTTCCAGAGAAACCCAATGACAAACGGGACTTCTCTTGAGCTTCTACAATAAGAAATTGCAAGAAAAAAAAGTGTTCTCTGATTTTACATTATTTTAGACTCCTGCACACTCTCATTTTACTCCAACCATTCCCCTCTTCTGCTGATATAGTTTCATAGGGGCTACAAAGAGAAGAAGGACACTCAGATTTTTAGTATAAAATCTATTAAAGGCCACGTTGGATGAACTCAGGTCAGAATCATGTCTAGTAATAAATGAAGCATCTAAACTATGTAATATTTGTTTTCTTATTTCTTTGTGAGTAAATTTTCTTTTTAACAGTTGATGATCGTGCCTTGAATATCAACATTTTTGATTGTTCTCTCAATGTGATAATCAATGATATGATTACTATATGATATACCTCAATGTGATAATCATTTCTGATTGTTCTCTCAATGAATTAATCTCAATACATAAATCATTACACAGAAATCAGCATCTCAGAAGCTTAAGTTCGTTTTCCTTGTTTGATTGAAAAGAATGAAGAATTCCTGGCCAGGTGCAAGCTGTTAAGATCCCGTTGACATAATGTTGAATTGAAGTAGAGCCTAAAAGAAGGAATGATTTCAAAGAACATAAAATTGTTCATTAAATTCTTATCCGGGTTACCCCTGAAGTAAGTTTGAAATTAATTTACATTCTTTTAAGAACGTCTTTCTACTTTTCTGTCTACTTTTGAAGGCCCAAAGTGGACTTCATCAGCAAAGAATTAATTTTTGGCTTTGAAAGCTAATTCACACAGGGTAAGATTTGAGAGATTTTAGTTTTGTGTGTGCCATTATATGCATGAAGCATGTAACTACATCTGGGAGCAATAACCTTATGTTTTTTTGCAATCTCAGATATGAAGATACACTAATCATGGATTAGCTTCTTAATTTCTTAAAAAAACATCCGTATCTGATGATAAAGTACTGTAGACAGTAACCTGACAGGCATTGTGCTAGACGAGATGTGCTTTTTAGTCAACTTCCTTTTTATTTTCAAACGTTTCTCCTTTCACTCTTGTGGCCTATAGCTGTGCAAGTGGATAAGTGGCTCTTTCAGATCTGATGCCAACATCAGTCTACAAATTGGCAGATGGTGCCATGAGGCGAGGCAGTTAGTTGGCAAGCCCCCCACCCCCTGCCCTGCAACCAATTTAGCTTCTTATGTTGGCATGGATCCTGCCATCCTGAGCCAGTGCCCAAACTAGGCCTTCTAGTGTGTGACTCAATATGCTACTGCTTAGCCCTAGGACAGCTAATCATGTATTCTTTCAAAATTGATGTGAATTAATTAGGCATTGTGGGCAGGGTCTGAAGGGGAGAAAGTGCATGGTCCTACTAAGTAGAGCAAAGTAGAAATACATTCCCTGGTAAAACAAAATGCTCTCCCCTTCTGCCAGTGGCTAAGCACTGCCATTTATTTACTCCTACATCACCTTTCCGTTGAGCAAGATCGGGTTTGAGCTGCTGGGTACTCATTAAGTTGCAACATATTTGTTTTGTTAATTGGCACCAACATTCAGGATATTTTTTTCCCTGGCAAATATAGATCTTCTTGGCAATTGCGCACCCCAAGAAAAGAAGGAAATGGAAAGCCCAGTGCCATATAAGTGTAATTAGCCTTTACTGGAGAAACAGAAGCTGGAGTTCAGACAAGCTTGCTGGCTGAGTTATAGGGGAAACTTTATCAGGAAGTACCGCTGTGTCAGTGGGAAAGTACTGTAGCTATGGATACTGGGGATTGCTGAAATATAATTCAGCTACATAAAGGCCTAAGCAAAATGAAACAAATCACTTCCTTTCCAAAACTTTAGATATTAAACTCCCAGTGTTAGGCCAAAAACGGAAACCCTTTCAACTGATAGAGTGACAGGCTCATAAATTTCACCACAAAACCTTGCAGTGGGAAGGACTGTCTCCTGGAGCCGGGTTTCTCACTAGGGACCCTGTGTGTACAATGGCATGTTTGCTCAGGCATTGGGAGCTGGGATGCAGACACTAAAGAAGGTTTGATTCTTTCCTACTGTCTCAGAGTTTCATTCCAACTTGCCAGCAAATGCCACATATACAACAAAAATTCAAGTAATGGAGAAACAGAAATATTATTGTAAGGCTTTAAATACAGAGGAGGGAGAAAAATAGCCTTTTGGTTCCATTCATTTTTGTTAAAGTAAACCAATGTTTTATTGAGAATAACCTATTTCATGAACAGCAAAATTATTTTGAAGCTTCAGATGAAATTTTTTGCTGAGAGTTTCTGCTTTGAAGGTTTCAACAGTTGTGTTCACCATTGTGTTTACTTTGCTTACAGATTAGAAAAGCAAGCAATGACTCCTGTGCAAGAAAAGCATCTGTCAAGCATCAAAACTTTTTATATGAGGTTTATGATACTACAGTTCTTGTTGTGAGCCTCGCATAAAGCAGTTTCAGGATGGTGCACAAGTAAAGAAACAACCACCTATGTGATTCTGCTACTCTATTCACTATAGCACCATTTTATATGGGCATACAAAAATGAAGATGGAGAAGAAAATATTTACCTTTTTTTATGCAGGAAATGAAGAAAATTTGTTATTTTTTTCTGGTGAGGCTCAAGGAAAGTTTTTTCACAACTTAAGCTGACTTCCAGACACAGAGATAAGGATTTTATATTAAAAATAATTGAAAGTACTAGGATTTGTGAGATTTTTCTTGGCTTGGTCAAGTTTGTTTTTTTCAAGGTGGGGTTGTGAATTCAGGAATACAAAGGGGATTCATAGAGGGTAAAGAGAAAACAAGAAATATAGGAAAGTAATGCTGAACAATTTGAATTATTAATACATTTCTCCTTTGTCTTCCCTTCCCTTCTCTCTTCTTTTCTTTCTTTTTCTCTTCTCTTCTCTTCTCTTCTCTTCTCTTCTCTTCTCTTCTCTTCTCTTCTCTTCTCTTCTCTTCTCTTCTCTTCTCCTTCTTCCTCCCTCTTCCTCCTCCTCCTTCATTTTTATTCTTTTTTTCCTTCCACTGGGGAACAGCCTGATCAGCAATATAAATTTAGTTACTTACCTATATATGCCCTTCCTTCTGCAAATCATTCACTTAAAGAGCATGTAACACCCCCCAATATTCTCCAGAGCAGCAAGAAAGTGGGATTAAAGACCCATGGGAACTGTTCTAACATCTTATAGAAAAGAAGAAGTCACAGGAGTATTCAAAGGTAAAGGTCTTAGACATGACAAGGAGAAGTAGGGAAATTAAAAATATCTCTAACAGAAAGCTGAATCCAAAATGTAGAGGTTGAACAGGTGCCACACAGATAAAGAAGTGATATAGCAGAAGTTAATTAAATACAAATCTAAGGGGGAGAGTGAGGGCAGAAAAGGAGAAAAATGCCATCATGTAAAGGCACTGAAGAACTCATCATTAGACCTGATACTGAATTTAAGGCTAAATCATACCATGAGAGCTCAGCCTAAAGCAAGAGCATACTTCAAAAATCAATTTTATCATAAAGTACCTAGATGCACAAGTTCAGAGAGAAATAGGTTAAAAGTAACTTTCTACAAGTAATAAAATTTCCTCAATTTGGAAATGTTAAAAGCAGTAATTTTTGAGAGAGGAGGAAAGGAAACTTCTGGATTTTAGAACACGTCCTATCAAGATATTTATTAAAAGAAATAAAAAATGTTTGATCAATTTTATTCAGTCATCATTAAAAAATTATCCTGTGGTGTAACCTTGGCCACCCAACCTTAACCGCCATTGTTTCTACTAGTGGGAGTGACAAAGCTGAACACACACCAAGCATTTGAAACTTCGCTATAGACAAAGTATCATTATCTGCAAAAGGGGAAAACAAAGTGCCCTACTTCATCTGTAATGCTGATTTCAGCTGATTAACTAATTCAATTAACTAATTTCAATCTAGAATCAGAGCTTATGTCCTTGTTTTTGTTCATTATCTCATTGCACATTGAGGTAGGTGCTTAGAAATATGTCTAGCACTTTCCAAGCACTCTAAGTTTACACTAACAATATGCTCACAGAAGAACAAACGTGAAGGCCAGTGAAAGCAGTAGATCAGTATTAACTTGTCACACCAAAATGTCAATGTGCATTAATTACGAACATGTTGGGGACTGGATAAACTTGAAGGTGAACCTTATAGGTTTATACTTTGCTTTAATATAGTCAGCATTTTTGGTGATTCATGTAGAATTTTCTATCTAACTCTCACATTCCTAACCTGTGTTTCCAAGTGAGAAGTGAGCTGGAGTCCAATACTTTGTAATATATAGTCTTTATTGTCCAACACTACTCCTCAGCAGAATTAGAAATAAATTGGAGTAAGTGCTTGATCAGTAAATATAAAGGATTAAGACTTTTCTTCATTGAGCAGTTATAATTTATGCTTTATCTTGTGATTTTTTTTTTATTTTCTGATTATCCCTGTTATTCTGAGTTTTTCTTCCTAATTAAGTGCATTGGGAGAACAGTTTTGGAAATGAAAGTCGTCTTTTGCACGCGCTGATGAGCAAAGCAAAATAGATTGCTTTATAATGCCCAAGTGCTTTTGGTTGTTTTGCCTTTGCTTTTTTTGATTTGGGATTTTTTTTTTCTGATGTTGTTACATTGCTTTTAGGAAAGACAAAGGGGGCATATTCTGTGACTGGTCAAACAATAGTTCACTTCCAACTAATGATAATCTGATATCCATCTGATAATGTCTGTTGTGTTGTGCTGTTCTCTTAGGCTGTGAAGTGTTTTCCAACAGAAAACACGGTTTAACTGTGTCTTGAATATTTCATTAAAGGAATAAAAAATACTCAATCTTAACAGCTTTTTACACATAATTCATAATCTAAAAGCTATTTTAATGTGTTGGCTCCAAACTAAGAGTTTGACAATATTTTCCATATATAGCTATCTTTAAAATTATTTGAATCGTAGCTAAATGCAATGAAGAGGTACTATAATAATAATAATAATAATAATAAAACTCACAGAAGATGGCTTAAAATATATAGACAAATTAAATATCTTTTGAATATCTATTTTACTCCTTGGTCCCAGGCAAACAATGGAATGATTAACAAGAACACATTACTATGCTTGATGATATTTCATATGGTATTTGACAATCCATAGGGGCTACTTCTCTTTCTCCATAAATAAGATATATAATTTAATGGGTCTCTTTTATCTTACATATCATAGCAAATCTACAAGAACATCACTTAACCTCCTCTAGCCATCTTTCACCTGCCATATTCTCACAGACATGAATAAACCAAAATTATAATACTTCAGATTTTTGTATTATGAATATGTATTTTCACATGTTAAACGTTGTCCCATCCACAGCAGATTTCAGACTGTCAAATACATTAAAACTACTGATTTGAAGAATGTATAAGACTTCCAAACATCTTGGGGATATGTAAAACATTATGAAATCAAGTGACTGTGAGCTATGACCCACATACTTCAGCTGTAAATTTCCAAAGTCAAATATGTACTGGAAATGTTATGCTAATAGTTTCTTGTTCCTTCTCGTGTAACTGCCTCAGCAGATCAACATGACAGGTGTCACATGCCATGTATTCTGAGCCACAGCATTGCCCATAGCAAGAAAATGACAACCGGGCAATTGATCACCTATTTCCTATTGGCGACTATACAAAAACACAACCGTACCACATCCTTGATTCTGCTCAAACTTTCATATCAGTTAGTCTCAGAACTAGTGTAAGCTCTTCCCTCTTTCTTAGGAATTTGGAAAACATAAGGAAAGCTCCTAAGTGTGTATAGTTTGGCATAGGTTTTACAAATGACATTTTTACAAATGGCATCCACGTCAAGTTATATTACTTGAGAACCTGGTTCTCATTTAAAAAAATGCAGAATGCTCAGATAGATTACAGTCATTTGCTTAGCTGATATTTTTTTCTGACATTGTATGGTTATTTGTGACTTTTTTGAAAGAATCAATCCTCTTTGTTATACTAGGCAAGAAAATGATGAATGCTTTAAAAATATGAACTTGTATAAAGCCATGAAAAGTGGGGAAAAACTGAATAGTTGTATTCTGCTTTCAAGGCTATTGTAAAGCAAGGCTTTACTTGAAATCTTACAAAAAAGACTTTTCCCTATGATTTCTTTTCTGCACAACCTTCAGACACACACCTGAGATTATGGATGGTTGCTCAGACAAGCCTCAAAAATCTAAATCTTGTAATTTTACTTACTTGGTAAAGTACTTATTTTATGATTTATTGCTATTCACTTTCAAAAAGTGCAGCATTTTATGTGTGATTTCTATTGTGGTAATGATGAGAAACACCAGCCAAGATGCTATGTGAATGCAGAACAAGGAAGTTGGTCTCAAGCAATAGACATCTGTACAAAATAATTTCTCTTCCCATTGCAGCTGTTCAGTATCATACAGATGCCAATTCTAAGACACTGAGAAATGTGATGATCACGTTTTGCAGGTGCTCAAAATGGACACAGCTGCTTTTAAAAGACATGGATATTTTCAAATTATCTGTGTTTCCTAGTATGTTTTACAGCTCTCTGGTCTCCCACATCTGTGCTATCCACTTAAATTGCAAACTATTTGGTGCTGTTGTGAAAGAGCACTGCATATTTGCCCAGCACAGGGGTTCTTGGATTGTCCCTTAGCACTTCTGTAGTAACCAATCAAACTGAAATTTCGGCTTAATGGTGTTATAACAGAGAAAGATTTGTCAAGATACAGTAGGTTCAATGAGTTTTATAATATCAGTGTGTCATAGAAACATCAAAAAGGCAGAAAATTCTCTCCCCAAATTCCCTTCTCATAGCAGAACCAGCTAAGCCTGTGTTACTCCTCTGACTTGTGTGCCCAGTGTATTCCTGAAAACTTCAATGCATAGAGAAGTTGCTATCTTTCCCAGTGATATGTTCTACTTTAGTAATATGGCTCATAACACCCAATCTGACTCTCCTTTGCTGTGACTTTAATGAATTGTTTTCCTTCAATCGACAACACAGAGTAAATTCTTCCCTTTTCTTTTCTATTTGGTCAGCAGAACATGCTTTCTTAGTCTTGGATCATTCTTTCTCTCCTCTAGATTAATCCCTTTCTTGACTACGGTACCAAACTCATATAGTACCAATTTAAATAAAAGGATTATTTTGTGTGTCCAGCTTGTGCTTTCTATGGCATTCCCTTTTTCAGTAGTGCCATGCTGTTCATAACAGCAGTTTATCGTTACTACAAACACTAAATTTATTCCTGGAAAACATTCTTATAACATAGCTATTTATTCTCTACTCTATTTATGAGTGAATATTCCAGCATAACTCCTCATGCTTCCGAAGACATTCTCTTTAGAATTTCTAAAAAGAACACCTCTTTCTGAAGAACAATTGATTTATAATCCATTTTGCTGTTTACTTCTGATAACTTAAGCAGCACACTCCTTCCATCAGACAAACCATTAGCCTAAGCCTCAGTGTTATATCTTTTTTGGAAAGAAATTTATTCTGTATGCCTTTGTAATATTAGACACAAGGTGATGAAGTAAGCCAGGGAGTTTGTGTTTTGAAGATATAAGTGGGGTAAAGTAAAATTAGTCAAGTTCATGGAATTAAGTCCATAAAGTCAGTTCTAGTCTTTGACTCTAGAGATTTTTAGGGCACGCGCAGCTGTAATCCATAAATAAATACTGTATTATGAGGTCTGCCATAATACTTCCATATTACTGTACTGGCTTGGGTCCTGTACCAGTGACAGTTACAGAAAGAGGGTCCGACAAACTTTTAATGTGACCCAGTTTTACAATTTTAACTAGGATTCCCTATCGAAATCAAACCCTACTGATGTAAATGGGATAGAAATCAAACTTGTGGGTCCTAATAAGGAAGACTGTATGTGAAGCAGAAACAGGAAAAGTCTCAGAGAATGAGACCTGAGACTATGTAAACTATTTCTTAAAATATTAAAAAAATAATGTTAATGATGCTAATGACACAGCTAATGATATATCCAAATCAGTAGCAATTAAACTATACAAACACATAAAAAAAATCTATTCAGAAGTATCATTTATTTCACTGAGGTGAGAACTTGAACTATGGAAAGCATTTATGATATTATAAAATAAAAAGCTTCATTCTGTTAACATTACCATTATTGCTTCTCTCATTTCTGATTACAAACTACAATTTTCATCTTGATTTCACTGTGTCCCTTAAAGTTTTCTTTAGTAATATTCCAGGTCTAACCTTTAATGTTATACTACAATTTCTGAGAAAGAAAGTGTGACATTTAATTCACTTGGAACAGAGCAGCCCAACAAAGACAAGGATTGACAGAAATCCCCAGTAAGCTACTGTGTCATGTTGCAAACCTAAACAGAGAAATCTGTGCTCAAATTAAGTTCCTCTTAGCACTGACCATTTGATGACTACATCTTAGTCAGTGGCATCAAGCAATGGTGACTTTTCTGATGCATACAACTATGTTCATCCTACACTTGAACAAAAACTCTATTTTAAGAACTCAAACATTTAGTGAATATCATATTGTATGACTTATAATACTTATAAAAATATTTAAGAGATCCTGCAAAAAATTTTTAATGTCAAAGCAAAGGAAAACACAAGTGAATTTAAAAATGTTTGCTGTGATCACAGGACCAAAACCAAACACTGGAAAGCTGTTGTGATTATTGCATACACATTTCTTAGAAAATTAATAGGAGAGATATTGGCAGGGTTTAAATTTTGTAGTGGAAATGCAAGATCCTGAAACTGTAATGTATGAACAGAACTTCCAGTGAGTGGCTTCCAGTAAAATCAAAGACAATCTTTCAGGCCCAGTGTCATTAGTAGACTGACAGGAAAGAGACTGGTCCTGGCAGAGCACTGCTCTTGCTTGAGCAGTCCCACACCGAGACTGAAAAACAAATGACCTTGTCAACACACAAAGTCATCGTGGCAGATTTGCCCATGAGCTGGCTGTGCTCTGAGTTGTGCTGTGGAAGGAAATATGCAGTTGCCCAAAATTTGCTCTCTGTTTCTGGAGAGTGTTTCTCTTGCAATGTGGCTATATTTTAATGCATTCAGTCCTGACTGCTGCTTTCCTCTTTACACAGGGTTTGATGGCAATTCCTAATTTTCATAGCCTTTGATGGATTCATGGCAGGTGAAATCCCTTGTGGCCAAAAGGTCTCCTTCCCAACTTCTTGACTCCTTGTTCTCACATCAGGGTGATTTATAGAACAAGCAGCACGTACTGCTTGTATTGTCTTGCTGCCTGCAGTGGGGTTTTTAGACAATATGCTCAAGTATTCTTATTCAGTGTTCTCATGAGCAAACAGCTTTACATCTCAGAGTATTATGAAGCCTTAGGAAACAGAATAAGCATGATAGAACTGGCCCTGCAGATTCCCAAGTTTTTAGGTACCTATACTTCAAAACTTGTTCATACAGAAGAGCAACACATATTTTCTGGCTTTTTTTTTTTATTCTAACACAGAAGACAACCATGATATTTTGCCTTTAATTTACCAAAGTTTTCCATTTGATGCAAGAGTAAATTCAAGTTAAAAAATAAGCTTGAAGGTTTATGGCATTTTCCTCTAAATTCAGAGGTCTAGAGATGGTTTCAGACTGATTTTTCTGCCCCAGATCATTAAGGGGTTTCTACATTGATAAAACATACATGCACACACACACACACACATATATATATACATTCATATATACACAGGTATATATATTTTACTTCATAAAATATCCAGCTGAAACAAAAACATGAATAAATCATGCATTGAAGCTTAAAGGTTATATATATATATATATATATATATATATATAATCAACAGACACCAAAATATATTCACAGGGAAACAATAAACTGTAATAGGAAAAGATTTGTAAGATATTTAATGGGAATAACGAACCATAGATATCACTTCTCTAAGTGTAGCACATATATATATAACTTTCCAGGATGTCTTCAGTACGAGCAGGAAGATTAATGGAAGTTGGAAAGCCATGATGCTACTCTAAGGTGGAGGATAGAGTGATGTTCACTGAGACAGAAGAAGCCATGTCTCTGATAGCATAGCAGTTATCAGAGCAGGAGAAAAATGCTCAGATGAACAAAAGAATGCTGGACAGAATAGTATAAATCTGTATTTATAGTCCACTACAGTTAGCTTTGAATCTGGTTAATTAAAAAAAAAAAAAAAGAAATATAAGCACAAAACTATCAAAAAAATTTTTCAGTTCCTGATCAAACTGAGTAGGATTTCATCAGACTCCCCACTTCCATATTAAAAAATAAATTCATGTCCCTTTTGATTTGAAAATAAAAGATATGAGCTTGCAAACAGCCTGAAACAATGACTAAGAGTGATTTGTGTTACCCCAAACATTTCACTTAATTTTGCACCTGACATAAAAAAGTCCATTGGAAAAACACTTTGTATATGACACAAGGAAAAACCCATAATGTGTCAGTCTTCAGCTGTGTGCTCTTGCTGCACTTCCTGTTCTACAAGTTTGACAAAAGACCTTACTTTTCACCTCTGATACGCCAGGGTGGAACAGGGAGCAGGGGCTAGACACATGCCACCCATTACATCTCTTCACAAGTAAGCTAGTACTGAACGGAAAATAAGGCTGGGGCCAAGTATTAACATGGGGTTGACATAGACATAATGGTAAGGAATTATCTGTAGAAAAAAAAATTATTTTTGTTTCTGTTTTATAGAATATCAACAGATGCACCATGAATCATTTTTAAGTAGTTAAATATGAGTTTTTCTGTCTCTTGTGCTTAGCAAGCTATTTTTTACTCCAGTTTAGGTTTTTATATAATGCCTGTTGACATACAGTTAGCTATCAAGGTCCACGCGACAAGTCATAACCTAAAAGGCAAAAGGGAAATAGACATGCAACAAAAAATACCAAAATGATTTTGCACAGCATATACACCTGAAACCATTTGGGAAAGAATAATCCACTGATTTGTGCAAATAAATGGGAATGCACTTACGTAAACAGATACACTATCTTTAATTGTTCATTCTTTGTGGACAAAAGTATTCCTTAACTGTAAATGTATATTTTTATATATGTAATACATCATGCAGAGAAATTTATGAAATGTTGTCTGCCCTTTGAAAAACTGGGGTGGAATATCTACTCAGTCTGGATTTCTCCTTTCATACCTTCTGTCCTTTACTTTTATTTGCTACCCTGTATGCACAGTCAATAAAAGCCTTGACATTTCTAGCTTCAATTTTTCTAGCATCTATAAAAGGATACCATTTGCTAGATGATTCATTAAAAAAACCCACAGAATGGTTTATACTACATTTTTACCTAAATTCCTAGTGTAATATCCACATCCCACAATTTCAGTTTATCTTCATTAGGAAAGAAATGAGAATATATAAAATTCCCCATGATTTTGTTTTACTGAAGGCTTGGAATTGCAGCATGTCTGAGGCTTGCACATGCTGCATCAAGGTACAAAAACTGAAAGAGCAATACCCATCTTGAACATTGCCACATTGACTCACAGAATTGTGCCCTTGAGAAAAAGACTGTGAGAAAAATGGAACGCCATATAGTGACAAAAATGAAATAGAACTGTCATCTGGCAGTTCTTCATAGTACATCACATAAACTATTACAGATGTAAGAAGAGCCACAGAGTGCTTGGGCAAAGGTTGTTAAACCACTACTCCAAGGTCAGGTCACTGCACATTGCTAAGATTGTTAGTAAAAGATAAACCAGTTTTCACTATGAAACTTGACATTGCCAGTTTTCAGCCTCACCTATAATACTATATGCCTGCAGCTAGGGACACAGCTGGATAAACTAATAATACAAGAGTTTACAAGAACTAATAATACAAGAGTTTACAAGTTCTCATTGATGGTAGAGCATTTAATATTGAAGAATCCTAGTTTTCTTATCAAATAGCATGAATGTGATTTTCATGTTACTTTACCTATATTTTTATTCCATTAATATATTCTGTGCTAATTCTGTGCCTATCTTTATAGAAAGAGTCCCTTTTACAGTGAGATTATTTCTTTGGAAGGTATAAACTAAAAGGTCAGCCCAAGATGAAATTGACCCCAATTACCAAAGTTTAGGTCCAGATCAAGAGATTATCTTAAAAAAAAAACAAAAAACCTTTTAAAATTTAGTATGTTTGAGTTCTTTTTACTTGCCATCTTATTTTTCAGACACTTTGGGTAATCTTGATAATGAGTCACGCTTTTCTTTGTAAGAATAGAGATTGGATGCTTATTTAAACAAAGATGAAAGTTGCTTTTCTCCTGTACTCCCCTGTCTCAAAGAGCTAGTCATTCCAGTTAGTATGAGCCAATAAGAGACACATGATTAAATCATGAGAGATAGCAACACAGACCATGTGCAGATGCCTCTGATCTCAGTGAAGAAGGAGAGATGCTGGTCAGACTTTTCCTGACACAAGTAAAATTCAACAAAAACAAAACAGAGATGCAGAAACTCTTGCCTTTAAGCCATATATGAATCAGAATTGCCAAATGCAGGCAGGACCCTAATTTTCAGAAATCCAGTGCTCTTCTAGTTACAAATGAAACTATTGATTTTCTGCAGCTCTAAAAATTCAATCCCTTAAAATTTTACAGGGGCATTGATGGATGTTAATGTAAAGCAAAGTACTTGGTCTATTGCCGTAACAGAAAATGAAGTGCTGAAAAACATGTCTGGTTACTAAATACCTTAGCATTCTCAAAATATTGGTTAATTTAACCACTTTCCTGTCTAAACATAAATTGCTGGTGGTTGCTTACCAGTTATTCCTGGCCAGTGCTTTGATACTCAGGCACAGTTTAAGAAACCAAAGAAGGATTGTGGAGGATTCTGTTTATTTTTTATCATTAACTAGAATAGGAATAAAGCATACTGCTAATCTGACTACAGAAATTATTATGTTCCTATGTACTATATCCCCAGAGAGCAAGCATGAGATATACAGACATAAAGAGATATACACAGCAGAGATTGCTTACACGCATACAGCAAGTCTCTGTTCTCCAGTTCACTTGGGGTTTTCTTTGTTGCTTTCGAGTTTGGTTGTTTTGTTGTTTTTTTTTTCCCTCCAAGAAAATATAATAAAATAATTGACGAAGAATTCTGCCATATGTAGACTGTAATGTTTGTTAGAAAAAGATATTATCTAACCAAAGCAAGAAGCAAGGGATGCAAATATCTGATCAATCTGATCAGTCCTTCTAGTGCTCAAATACCATTGTGCTAACTAGCTATTATGTGATTAGTATTTAGCACACATACTTAGAACCAAAAGATAAAGATCCCTGGATTATTGTCTGTAAGGGAGACTTCCAACAACATAGAAATGTTCTTGTTACTATCCTATCTTGAAGCCTTCACCTAATCATTCATAGTGAGCTGGTCACCCCACCATTAGTGTTTCAACATTGTCTGAAGTGGTTTAGCTAGATTCTAACTGTTGCCTTCTACAGAGTACACAAACCTTAATAAGGCTCCTAGCTATAATAATTCTTTTACCTCACCTGTTAAAGGATAAATTCTCAGATTTTGGTACGCTTGAGGTCTATTTTTCCCTGTGTTGAGATGGTCTTTTTTTCAAAATTACACTTGTGGAATTGTTCAGATCTACTTGAAGTTTCAAGTAAAATCACATCCTGAATATTATAGCACTAATAAAGCATGCATTTACGTTGCTGTAAAAGCTTGATTTTCATACTGTGAACTTTCAGAAATAGTTAATATAAAATGTTTAACATGAGGACATTTTAAATATTAACAGACTGAGTCTTTATTTCCTTACACTGTTTTTGTACCAGCATGATATCATGATAAAAAGCAGAGAAGACAACTCAGCCTCTGAGAAAGCAATCTCCTCTTGATGCTTGACAACCCAGAGCTCCTCTGTTTCTACAGCGGGCATTAGCCCTGGCAGTTTGATATTCAGTGTGTTATATTGAACAAGGAAGTTTTTGAAAGAGATGTGCATAATGCAAAATGTATAAGCAGCCCAGAGCACAGAGTCTGAGATATGTGTGAGCACCCTCAAAGAAAGAAGCTTGAAGTCCTATGGTAGGTCACCTTTCTGCTTTCTCTATTTCCAAGGCCCAATAACTATTGAGTTATTCCAGACAACAAATTAGATTCATTTTCAATGGGAAATCTCCAACTTACACTAATCCATAAACTTGCAGTGGAACCAGCTATGAATCATAAATGAAAGGGTGGGTAAAATATTTTCGTTACATTCTATTAAACATTTAAGTAAACTTAATAATACCACAATTAGAATTAGGTAAATTTCCTTTAGTGAGGACTTTAAGTCTCAGAAACAAAACTATTTGACGGTGGTATTAAAAAAAAATACCATTTCGTCTTTATCTAGCCGACAATCAACATCTATATTATACTATTAAAAAATGCATGGAAAAGTACTGAAAAAGATACTGGACTGAGCATTCCAAGCAGATGGAATGTGTCTTTTCATCAGGTCTGAAAAATACATACTCACAGAGCATGGCAATTTCAGGAGCATCAGGGTCCTGGACTTTTCCTGCTGGCACCTCCAAGAGATGCCATGCAGAGGACTTTGGGTGACACCAGTTCTGCTCTGAGTGTCGTAAATTTTCTAGTGTTGCGTATAGGTAAAGCCTTATAAAATAAGGGCCTTGTTACCCTCATAAAACCATGGCTTAGGTCTGTTACTTTGGCTAAGCAGAAAAGTACTATGGGAAAGTGAATCAGCTGAATTGCAGACAGAAAAACAAGTTATATAACCATTACCTGTTCACATCATGGTAAATGGTGGTTGGTTGGATTTTATTTGTTATACTTACATGGAATGTAACTGATAATGGGCTAACTGCTTAAAAAGGCCTGGTTTTTTGTAATAAAGTGGCTCTCCTCTGCCTGGGGACTCTGAGTTGCTCTGCTTCATACATTCTACCACATTACAGAATAATTTACCACAAAAGCCTATTCTCTGATCTGAAGATTATCTAAAGTTAAGAATGGCAATATTTTCATTATGTTTAAAATGAAAATTAAATTTACTCTGATTTATGTTTGAAATCTGCCTGTTGCTGTCTCTGCTATATTTAGAATTTCTTGCATCAACACACCACCCAAAACACAGGTCAGGGGGAAAAGATTCAACATAAAATTTGCACATGATGCCTATTCTTGGTATGTGGATAACTGTGTTCTAATTTCTGTCAGAAGTCATCCACTCATAATTCTGGAGTCAGTCCATGGATGTCACATGACCTCTCCTGTTATTTAAAGATTTAATTTGATTTTTAAACTTTTTGGTTTATTTTATTGCTTCTAGTTTGGTACAAATTTTATTTTTAACAGTGCTTTTATAGTTGCTTTCTATTTTAAATAGAAAATCATGAGGCAAATCACTAAGCCTCCAAGGAAAACTAGGACAAATTTTCATATTTATAGGCAATTAAAGGTACATTCTTAAATGAACCAGCCTACTGGTTTGAAACTGCATGACATAAATTGTCAGTAGCTCTTCAATTTGTTTGCCTTCATCTCGCTGGGGAAAACAGGCCTTGCACTCACACTGTTCTTTTTTTTTCCCTTGAACCTTGTATTTAGGTCTTTAGTAGTTTAGTATAATGTTATGCTACTTCTGTATGCTGCCTATAGGTGGAATAATTTAATATTTTCTTTTCTTAAACATTTCCCTATTATTTACAAAAGTAGCTTTGACTCTGTCACATAAAAACAATCACTGTGGCTTTGCATCCTATTATAGTTCCCATAGCTTTATCATCTACATAATTTCTGCCTCCATCTTGGCCTTTACATACCTATTTGACAGTGAGCATTTCAGTAGGGGATCAGTTCTTTGGATTATTTAAAGATGATACTTTATTGGATCTTATAAAGGTTTTACCAACACCCATTTCTAATGGCCTTGCTCAATTTCCTTGTATTAGATAAAGTAATGTATGGTGCAAGGCATTCAAGCCTTCTTTATCCAATAACCATTCCACAAATCAGGAATTGCAGTCGTTCTCAGCTATAATGTGTTCCATCTACTACCCAGCCCCTGCACCCTCTCATCCTTGAAGAGAGCAAGGAGCCAGAGCTGGGTAAGTTTAGCTGTTCAAGGGTTGTTATTGTCCCCATTTGTACTGTGGGAATGAAGCTGGCTGCCAGTGACTCCTTCAGTCAACATAAAGACTGGAGAAACTCCAGTCCATCCTCTTGCTATTATCCAGGTTATCTGACTCAGGGCATCAAGTGTTTAAATTTGGTTTTGTCATTGTATTCTTCTAAGACTAGCCAGAGGATATGTTGATAGTATCTTAAGGAAAGCATTTACCCAGGCCAAAGATTTACCTTAATCTTCTTGGATCTTTCTGAGGGACAAGCAAAGAGTTTAGGAGCCAACAAGTTTATTTCCTCTGGCTAAAAGCATAAAAGAAGTTTCCAAGATGTAATCACTTCTTGTCAGATACTCAAATGTCTGTGTCTGAGTTTTGCAGTGCAGTATCGATCGTGCAAATGCCCATGTGTGGTTTGTTTCTATATACTATGTACGTATAATATTGTTCCAGCTTGATATTATAGCTTAAAAAATATATAAATGTGTCTGAATTACAAAGTTTTCCTGTTTTTGAGGAACTGTTTTGATGACCTAGATAATTACATGGGAACCTGAAATTGTCACATATGTCTCTCTCTCTCTCTCAAAAAAAAAAAAAAAAAAAAAAAAAAGGTAAGAGGCCAATTAAGATCTTCCCTCATTTGCGTTGCAGTTTAAAATAATATAATTTATCCAAACAAGTTTTCACAATGACAAAGTAAAAAGCTGTGATATTTATTTAAGAGATGGTAAGGATGAAGAAAAAAAGTTTACCTTTGAAATAATTTTGCTCCTTTAGTAACATATATAATATGACCACATCTTTTTGGCACAATCAGGTACTGCACAGCTAACTACAATATCTTGTTAGGACAGTTATATTCTCTCATATGACAATGACTTGCAGTATGTAGTCACTGCCTTCTGGGGAAAGGAAAAAAACCCAGCAATTACTGTGCAGTACTCGAATCTGCCTGCCAACAGCGGAACAGTGATTTGTGAGACACATCAAGAGCTTCTGGCAAGATCAATCTAGTGAGATCCCTCTGATAGAGGAATAATGAGTTGACAAAGACCAATGTTCAGTTGGGCCCAAGTCCAATAAGATTACTGTACAGCATCATCAATATTGTCTGTGTTTGGAACTGACACAATCAGAATGGAATCAATTGTATTTTCCACAGCACTGTCACACATGATTTTTAACTTTGGCTCACAACACTGCAGAGAAGCTTGCAGATGTTGGCAGATTTTTGCTAACTTATGGGATGTCATTATTAAGTAGGAACTGTGCACTACAGTAATTTGTGGTTCTGTGTGTTCCATCATATGGTCTCTGTGTTTAGGAGGGAGGAGAAGGAAAAGATGCAGTAGCCGGAGGGATTTGTCTGTTATCATCCTCATTTTACTGTGATTGTTGAAAATACCATGTGATCCTAAAGGTGTAGATTGTTTTTAAGAGAAGGATTAATTTGGGCTGTTTAGCAAAGTGATTTTGCTCAAGTATGAGCAAATGTCTCTCTCTCTCTCTCAAAAAAAAAAAAAAAAAAAAAAAAAAAAAAAAAAAAAAAAAAAAAAGTGAAAATATTATTTAGGGTAGAGATTACCGCATTTGTGAATAATAGATGCTATCTGAGGCCTTGTAATCTATATTTAAAATATCTATTTTTTTGAAACGATTTTGTTTGGTCTTGTGACTACTAGAGTTAAACATTCTGTAACAGAAAGCTGTCATCTGTATTTGCTGAGTAATCCGCTTACATGTCTAGGCATTCCTGCATATAATATAGCTTAGCATAGTCCCCAATAGGTAATAATATAGTACCTTGTGAATCAGTTTAAATTAGAATTTTAGTTGTGAACTTAAGATACTAATCTTATTGGTTATTTGGAATATACCAAATTTCGGTTTAGTATTTTTGAAAAACGAAGAGACAACTAAAAGGTCAAGATTCTTCTTCAAACATGTAGGTTTCTGTGGATGATAAAATCTTTTTTTTTCCACTTTGTTCATATCATTACCTTCATTACTTGTTTTTGTGCAGTGTGTATGCTTCTTTTTGAGAACAGGATTTTAATTTTCATAAAAAGTAAATTTGAAGGCTTTAAAGACAGAAGTCCCATTTTGATTTGTAAAATACAATAACGTAGACATCACAAGAATAATTTCCATATAAATCTGCACAGTAGAATTTATTGATGTTCACATAAAGTTGTTTTGATACACTTCAGTGTTTGTCTAATAAGCAATACTACTTCAGACAGAAGACTGGATTAGTGTTAATAAATATTGTATTTGATTTCACTGTAGTCAAGAGTTTGATTTTGAAGACAATAGATTAATGGCCTTGTATTACACTTACTGGAAGCTAAAGGACAGCAAATTATTTCAGAGATATCATTCAAGGGCAATCAAATAATAGTAAGCTTTAACCATCATCAATTTGCTCAGAACTTGACTCAGTATACTGAAAATGAACTTTGGGACACCCATTTTGCCAAATAATTTCTCTTGGATCTGTCTGGTTTGATAACACTACTTATCATATCAGACACAATTATTTAGTGGCATTGTTTCTGTGTGTTATACTGTTGTATATGAATATAAAGGAATTCCCTCCAGAGGAAATTCCAGTTCCCAACAAAATGAGAAATTTCCCACCCAAGACAATTACAAAACTGGGCTAAAACACATTTTTACTTAGTAGTGTAGTGCAACTTTTAATGTAAATACTTGTTTATCTGAAACCTCAGACACTCACTGGGATATGTCCAAAAGAAGAGAGAGGCAGCTGGCAGTACACAGCTGCATTACTTACGTGCTTTCTTACTTACCGTATAATTTTTTCCGACTTCCATTCCCCTCTTTTTACAAGGTTCAACTGAAAGACTGTTTAGAAGGTCAGATAGTTAAAAGACATATTGTGTTTTCTGAAAAGTGTAATACAGCACATAACCTATTCAGAATTTTTAAGTATGGAAGGTTTTCAAAATTTATTCATAGCAAGTTTCATCCAATGAAGATTTTCAACAAAAGATAAATATTAAAAATCAGCTTAATTTTTAAAAACACAGGTAATGTAAACATATTTAAGAAATATATAAAATATATAAAATATGGAAAGCAAATATTATTTTAAAACAACTTGCTCTTGCCAGAACATTGCAGAAATTGTTATGCATGAGAAACAGATAGGAAAACTCAGTAGAAATCAGGACTAAACTCCCATATTTCCCATCACATCAAATCTTTCTATGTTCACTTTGTTTTGGTTAATTAAATTTTAGTGCTACAGAAGTTATTCAAAACAGAATTTGCACAGCTTTCTATGTATTGTATTATGCAACTTAATAATGATTGCATCAATGTATTCTGCACTTAATGTACTCATTGATATCCATTTGTTTCTCAGCAGCTGTAAATGAAGTTTTGTCACATACTGAAGCTTCCTGATACAAAAATCACCACAATTATTTCACTGAACATGGCAAAATTTCAACATATCTGAAGGAATAAAGACTTCACTTATATCTATCTGACTGAAACACAAACCAAATGAGTAAACATTAAAGTGACAAAAATAGTATTTGCCCTTTGGGAAACATTTGCTCAAAGTGCCTCAAGAGTGAGGGGTTGTTTATTTGTGTGGGGGTTTGCTGTTCTTTTTCCTTTTCTTCTGTTTCTTGTGACCATTCCTTTTAGCCAAAGGTGTTTCATGCCTCATGTTTGGTATTCACCCCCGGGTAGGTTATTAAAAACAGCTCCTTGCTACCTCAGAAGATTACTTTTGATAAGACACAAATCACCAAGTGTTTATGCAGTCCATCTAATTTAGAGGACAACTGCTCATACTGGATATGGTTAGGGATGTTGATGTCACTTGCTGAATTGGAACCTAATTGTGATTTTAAATGACAATAATTCATTAAGTTTATTTTTTATGGACTGCACGTGGCCCTAAATAATAATAAATTTATGAATAGTGATTGCATGCCACGAATAACTCTTTTCTGTTGTCAGACAATGTGTGATTAATAAGTGTCTTTTCTATCATTGCCTGGACTTTAAACAATAAATAAAAATGTGCAATCATAGATATATAAATTAGGTCAGGCTATTCAGGGGCTTTTATTGAGAATTCAACCATTGGTTTTTCCTTCCTTTTTTTCATATTCTATTATATCATAACATACCCCATTTTTGTTGTGTACATAGAATATCTCTTTATATTGTTATGGTGTGCATATCCTTTATTCCCTTTTGCAGTTCATCTGTCTCTCCCTTTCCCCCCTTCTTTTTTTAATGTGACACCTCTGAGCTGGTACCCATAGCAACACCCACTATCAGGGGTGAGCCTATGAAGCTGCTGCAGTTCCCCATCACTCAGTTCTGACAATGCCAGTCATTAATCTAGCAGTGTCTGCTTCCCCAGATCTCTACAGGTCCTCTTCTGGTCTTGTTTCCTTCCAGCAGTTGCTGCCCTGTCCACAAAGATTCAAAAGATTACTATTAATGATTTTTCATTTGTTAAAAAACAGCTCAGGCTGGCAGCTCTGTCTAATCCACTCTCAATGGCACTGAATGTTAAATTATAGGACAGTCACTGTGTGTGAAGTAGTTTCTTGAAATTCAAAATTCAGCTCTGAGTTTTTCTAGCACCTTAATTTAAATTATAAAGTAATAGGAAAATCAAATAAAAATTACAATTACTTTGGTCTCCATTGTATTCATGAAGGTAGATGGCAACCTATAAAAATGTCCCCAAACACTTACAATGAAATTGCTTCTGTTTTTCAGTCTATGAAGTGTTGTTGTAGTAGTTTTTTTAACTAATGAGTGGTATGTTGTAGTTTAACATCTTGCACGTATTTTGACTACTTCCATTCAGATAGGTCTAAGCCTGATGTACAAGGGAGCTCAACTTCCATTCCAGCAGAGGTCTAGCCCTGTCCATGTATGCAAAATATACATTTCATTCTGAGATTAATCTTTGACTGAGAATTTTAAATGAGGGTAAAGAGGTTATGGACACAAATCCCACTGAAATATAATAGAAATTTTCTCCCTAGATCCCTTAGGTGTTTCTGAAATTACTGCTTCAATTTTAAGAGTCAAATCCAGGATGGAAGAATTACATTTTGCTTTCTATGGGTTACAACCCATGCATTTAAATTCTGTGAAGTTAAGCCTTGGGCATTTGTCTAATGTCACATATAACATATAAATAAAAAGTGCCTAATTCAATGAATGAAAAGTTTTTAGATAATTTCTACCTTTTGATGAATATCAAAATCCATGAATAATTAGGTAGATGGAAAATTTTGGTACAAATCAATCCATTTTGCATTATTCAGGATCAGTTGAAGAAGTGTTTGGAATTTTTTGTTATGAAAGTAGCATAATTTCACACAAAGTAGACCCTTCTACTCATTCTATTTTTTAATTTTTAAGTAGGAAAAGGTGGATAAAATCCTTACTGAATTAATTATTAGTTAAATGTTTTTACCACTACTTATGGTATAGATCTACCATATGTATTGTCGACTGTATGTCTCCTAGGTAGAAACTTTTCAGTTGCTTGAATGTGCCACCTGAATTAATTGCATACAAACTTCTTTTGTAGCAAGTAAAGAGCCACATTTTCAACTCTGCTGTAGATGTGCATTTTGGGTTGACTGCACATCAAATTGCTCAATTTAGGGTAGAGATTGGAATATACAGCTTTAAATTAATTTTTAAACAGTCAGAAATTTGGGAAGGAGCTTTCACACTTCACATATCTGAAGCTATGGGAGCAATGTCATATCATGGTAGATCCAGCAACTATGTAATAGAGCTTTTCAGTGTGTTATCTCTCAGGTATTAGCTGAGCACTAAGATTTGTCCTGGGAAAGGAGCTGGCACCTCTTCCTAGATACGGAGAATATCCAAAGCTGATATGACACTTGCGTTCAGCATTTTTAGCACAATTATCTAAGATCACTTATGGGTCTGACGGATCAAAAAAAGCTATTTCATTTATGAAATACTGACTAGAACTTTCTTAAAACAATCCCTAGCAAGTATCATGAAGGGAGATTCTGCTAATTCTATAAATACAATGAACAAATAATAAATTAAACTCCTCATTTAAAGGTGGGTTTTTTCTCAGTAGCTGCATCAATTTAAAAAAACACTGTTCCTTGCATATGGTTTTCATTTTAAAGGCAGGGAACCAATTTTTAATTTTTTTTTGTAATGAAATTGAATTGGACATCCCTCATAAATCTTGTAACTTTAGTGGGCATTACTCATTTAACCCAAAGCATGGATGGATGTTTTAGAGTTTCTCAGTCATTAAAATGAAAGCAATCTCAATATTACTTTCCTAGTAGCCAGACCCTTACTCATGGTGAGCTGGGCCTTCATCTGTAATAGGTCCTATTGATTTCAGTGAAACACTTTGATTCCTAGAGCACTGCTGAACAAAAGCCAAAGTGGTAAAGTCTGTCCCTCATCCCTTTCAACATGTTTTGTTATAAACACATTACAAAACCTCATCCTTAACATCTTTAATATATATGTTTCCACTAAAATCAGTTCCTCTAAACAAATGTAAATCCATGAAAAATCTTTGATGGAAACACCACTCCTAGGGATTTAAAATATATGTATAACATCTCCAGGTTTTCTGGCTGAACAAAAAAGGATTTTGGACAAGATTAAAAAAAAATTACTCTTCCCTTGTTACTAATTGAATGGGTGCCCTTTGAAAAGTCTACTCAGACTCAGCAGTAAGGGAGCCCAAACTTACAGAGTACTGGAACTTGCATAATTGAGGTAGTGATGGAACAGGAAATGTATTACAGATAATAGTTTTGCTAGTTTACAGATTCTAAAATACACAGGGTGCTAAATTACACACAAGTGTAACCTCAAAAGCAAAGGAAGCTCTTTGTATAATAAATAACTCTTTTTACTAGGTGAAAATTAATTAGTTCCAAATTCTGATCAAATCATGAGATTACATCCACATTAATACAAATTAATTTATCATAATGAATGTTAATAGAATTAATTATAATTAAGCACTGTTGCACTGGGTGAAATATTTCATAATGGTCCCCCTTTCACATTAGTAGTAGATTATGTGCATATTTCAAAAATATAAAAAAGCAAGAAGTACATTTAACATTTTTTATGGTGGAGGCATGTCAAAGAACCATGACATGAAATTTTGAGTCTAGTTATTGGTCCAAATGAACTCTTTCCTGTTCAAAGATAGTCTGCTAAACTCCCTTGAACATTCAAGACCTGCTTGTTTTGTTCTAGAAGAGAGACAAGACATCCAAATACTGTTGAAAATCTAGGAGAGTTGACATCTCTTTGCTCTTTTTTCATACACTCTGACTTACAGCCCCCACGATGCTTGATGCTAAATCATGATATAATGAGTACTGAATTACTTAGGCCTTTTCCAATTTCCATAGAAAATGGACTTTAATTCAAAACTATGCCTGGTTAATTAAACTTCCCATGATCTAATTTGATCTAATTATTTCTATAAATTGAGACGTAACCAGAGTTATATCCTAAGGTAGAATTAGGCTATGGTTACACATTTTTACTTGGAGGGAACAGTGAAGTTCCCTCATATTAACCCTAACCTTGCTGGCCACTTAAATAGACACAGTTCTGCAAGCCAAATGGTGAAGAAGAAACTGTATTTTCAAAATGCCTGTTGGGGGTGAGGGATGGTATTTTTTTGAGACTGATTTCTGCAAAGGCCTTTGAAAACTAATGTTTCTCCTTGAATCCATCTTGAATGCTAATAGCAAAAGAATATTTCATGTAGTCCAGGTGTCTTTTTGGCAGCCCAGTACATATTTTCACACTTTTTTATTTCTGTTCAGATGCACTAAATTTTTACCGAAATACATTTTTCTCTAAAGAGCTCTTTTTATTTAGATCTGTTCTTCTAAATCATGTATAATATGATCTGAACCATTTACATTTTTAATACATTCTGAAAAAAGGGACATGTGGTGGTGCTTAAATTCAATTCCAATTGGGTTTTCACTGCTCCAGTTTGGTTTTATAATTTGTGTTTTATAATTTTGTAATTATTACTATTGTTTAAGATGGCCTCTCCTTCCCTCTCCTTCTCTCCTTCCCTCTCCTTCTCCCCTTCTCTCCTTCCCCCAGACTTTCCCGCCAAAACCTTGGTTGTCCTGGTAACCCTATCCCATAATAGTTGTTTACCACTTTTCTGTTAAGTGTCAATCTTTAAGTTATATAACTTCCCCACCCCCTCATCATGTATTCCTCCTCCCCAAGTTACTTATTATTGGTTCAAAAGTTGTGCATTCCCTCATTATACGTTGGCAAAAGGTTGTGATTGGTCCCACGCAATCCCACCCCTGTAACCCACTCAATAAAGAGCCGTGGCATTCCGAGGTCAGCGTCTCTCCTCGGAGCGCTGCCTTGGGGACCACGCACCCCTTGGTTGCACACCCTGAGAGTCCCGCCTTTCTATTCTGCGCACTATCCGCACCGTGGTCGGGTTTGCCCACGCCTCTGGCAAAGTGGCCCCCTGGATGTAGTGGCGGCAGGGCTGGCCGGAGCTGCACCCATTGGAAAAGCCGAACCACTGCAGGGACAACTCCTTGTTATTTTATTTTGTCATGTCAGAACGAAAGCCTGGATCTATTTGCTCATGCTAGCAATAGTTTTTATCTTCTGAAAATAACTGCTGGTCCTTCTTTGTGTAGTTTCCTTCAGTTGTTCTTCTTGAGTGAACTATCATTACCAAAATCTTGTCACATTCAGTCAGTGGGTGTACACATATACTGTTCCGCGCATTTACCATAAAATAATTTCTTTCTGAAATCTTTACTAACAGAGAAGCAGAGTGCAGATGCTTGGTTTGCAAACAAGCAAGGCAACCTGATGAAGTACTTAAGGCTTCTGGCTGCATTGTCTGAGTTCGTTTGGAGGTTAATAAAATCAGCTCCCTGCTATGTGTTAAAAAATAAGTAATTAATTTTGGGATATCTGTTAGAACTAGAATATTATGCCTGGAAAGTGAGGGTAGAAGGCAGTCTACTTACTGGAAATGCCTACTTGAGGCATGCCCTTACAACTAATTTAGGTGCCCATTTTCAGAGCAGCAGACAGTCCAGATCACCTCATTTGGCTGCCAAAGCTCTCTACAGTCAATGAAGAGAAAGAGGATTCTGAAAAGTGGAAGGCTGCCTGAATTTAGCTACTTTCCTGTCAGCAGGCATTGAAAATATAAGGACTCCATCAGAAAATCAAGTGCACATAGGTGAGGTGTTTAGTTCTCTATTACACCATTTCAAAATAACAGTGGGAAACCATAGGTGTTTCCATATTTCTACAATGAAGTCTGGTGGTTTGGGTCAGTCAGTAACACAAGGCCCAGAAGGCAGCCTGACCCTTCCCTTGTGCTTAAGAGTAATCTGGGAAAAGCCAGACTTCTAGATCAAGGCTTCTGGAAATGGGTGCAGGCTCTACATTATAATATTACTGGATTAAACGAGAAAAAAAAAATCAGTAGTGGAGATGAGAATTTTAACTCTTTATCTACCTATCAAAAAACCTAATAAATCAAAAGTTATACTTTCTCTGTCTACTCTTCCCTAGCCCACAAGTCAAGTAATCAATACATAACTTTGCTAAGCAGCTCAGTAAGAGATCAAGAATTGAGTTCTTTACTATAAACTCTGATTTTAAGAAAAGTTATATTGAATAGAAATAATGATATGCTCTTTCTTTACTTGTTAATTTTTGATAATTTGTTGATTTTTTCAATTTTGTTTTATTAAAGCCAGTAATAAAACCTGTTTATGTCCCTAATTATAGTTTCATAAGAATATTTTATTGTTGCACAATAGGATCATAGAGTTGGAATGTAAGGCTCATTTTCTTTCACTGTGTTTTCTTTGCATCTCCTCAAGTTGCTCAGCAATTATTGTAAGGTATTTAGCATCATCTATGTACTCTGATGTCTTGGTTTGTAACAATACTCTTTGCTAACTGGAAAAGTATTTTGTGCAGTAATTTACTAAAAATCACAAACTCGTCCGCTAAGATTAGTTTAGTAAATAGAATGTATGAAGCATTAATTTTGAGAGATAATATGCTCTAATATGACAGAGATTTTGCTGGAAGACGTAACAAACGTGTTTGACAGAGTTAATAGCTAGAATTAAGTCTATAAAATGAATTTTCTCCATTAAAAAAAAAAAAAAAAGTAATTTGATGTGGCAATAGCAGCTACAACATAAGCTACCTGACCTTGCCCTTGAAATGACCTCAACCTTGACCTGCAGGGACACTCTCTCTAGGGATGAGAGGTATGTTATTACATGTTATTTCATTACAAGGCCCCTGCTGAGCAGCAACTGCCAAATGGACTCAATTAAGTGTTTCTTGTGATGTGGATTACTGTCTACTGGGGCGAGTTGATACTAGCAAACATATTTCATTCTCTTAAAGTTTGACTGGATATGAAAAGCATGTGCGTTACTCATTCAGTGACACTTCAGTGTATGATTTATATCTGTTTAGAAAAACCATAACCCACATACTTCAGTTATGGACTGCAACCTTTTCTCACCCCTTGTCCTTCAGCAACCAGGCCCTGTTATCACATTCAAGGATTTTAGAACCAGACCCAATCTTCATAAAAGTAGCCTTCCAAAAAAACAAAAGTAACATTATACAATAGTTGAATTCTGATAAACAAACTCTTGTTTAACACTGAAAATAAAGTTAAAAAATATCACAAACAAAGTTCTGCATGCTGTCTGATTTTTATCTCAGCAAAGTTATATCAGGGATAAAATAGCAAACACTTATGAGGGCTGGGTAAATTTATTGCTTCTTTAAAATCAACATTCTACATTAAAACAGCTGTGTAGTGCTGTTGGTAAAAACGGTGGCTAGTGTTTCTTTCTCTCTCTAGGTGCATGTATTTTATATTTATGAATTAAAAACATACCGTCTCCCTCATTTTCACTACATTTTCTGTATGTAATATTTTTCTATAAGTTCTTTTCTGAAGTATCATTTGAAACTTGTGGGAAAGCATCGCATTGGCTGCAATGTACTTTCCATCAGACTGCCAAAAGAACATTGAGCAAATGAGCAAGCCATTGCATGAAGGAAGAACACATTTTGTAAGATTTTCAAGTAGCAATTTCAATCTTGTTTTGGTATCTCTGCATAAAATGCTTTTTTCTCATAATTTACACATAGGAAAAGTAAGAGTATCACTTCAGAATCTGTTTTCCCATCCTATCTCTTTCCACTCTATTTTTAACCAATGAAATTTGGGAAAAAAAAAGCATTTTACTTAAAAATAATTGGAAAAAAAATTAACTCCATGGAATTCAGTGGAAGTGTCATAATTTCTAAAGGAGCCTCCACTCCTTCCTTTGACCTCTGTCAAATGGGAAGAGCTAGACAGCATTCCTTTGGTCTTGAAGATAAAACAAGTAAACATTAGAGTAGGAAATAGACATAGATTGTGGAGTCTTCCTCTCTGGAGACGTTCAAAATTCACCTGGATGCATTCCTGTATAATCTAGTTTAAGTGACCCCACCTTCTCAGGGAGGTTGGACTAGATGGTCTCCAGAGGTCCCTCTTAACCCTAGAAGTTCTCAGATTCTGTGATACCTTACCTTTCTACTATGGTTTCCCTTCACTTCCCTATCCTTCCTTTCAGTTAATATATGTCAAGATGTTCTGGAAGTGGGAGTGGGGATTTCTGCAGTGGCAGCTTCTGTGGGAGGAGGCCAAGGGGCTGCCACCAGTGCTGGGTACCGGTGCAGTTCCACACAACTCAGCAGCAGAGCCACCCCAGACCAAAGCTGAGCCACTCTGTGGTGCCTCTGTGAAAACCTATTGTTAAATTGCAGAAAACACAAGGGCGGAGCAAATCAGGGCACACAGAGAGAAAGAAGAGGAGAAAGCAAGAAAGAGATTGAGATTGAAATTGAAACAAAGAACTAGAAAGAGAATGAGGAATGAGAAACAAAAGAGAACATCAGTCAGAGATTTCTCCATGGGGGAGCAGGCCCTCCCATGAAATGGCTGCAGTCTATGGAGAACATCATGCTGCCCAGCAATCAGAAAAAATATGCTGAAAACAACTGAGACTAAATTAGACCATTAAAATTATCTGAGTATAAATAATAAAATGAAAAAACCTGTCTCATTACTTTGTTATATGTGACTTTCTTTTAAGTCTAAGGTTACCAGGAGAAGAATGATTTCGTGTAAACAAAGAGGACTCATTTTGTAAAGGTGACACATACCTTGGAATACTGTTAAAGGAAAAAATGTTAGCATCAGAAAAGGTTACTTATTATTTCATGCATCTAACTTCTTTTACTTCTTCTGAAATACACCTAGCAGCTTCTACAATTGCTGTTGTCATTATATCTGTTGCGGAAGAAGCAAGTAATTGCTTTGCCTGGGCTTGTGCAATCTCAAACTAATCCTTTGCAAGCATGAGGACAGATTAACCCTAGTGTGCAGTTTAGATATCTACGCTTGTAATAAAAACTACTTGAAAAATCAAATGTGCACTCAAAAGGGAAATTAGTATAACTGCTGTTAAGGGAAACAAGTGTTTAGACTCTTCACAGCTTCAGGATAACTGTTAATTAGATAATGTATTCTGAAAGCCAGAGAGAGATATTAAGATCATCTGATTTTTCCTCCTGCATAATATGGGATTTAGGACCTTCCTGAATTAATTACTGCATAAATTAGGATGAAATATATAGAAAAACATCTTACTATGCCTGAAATACTTACTGTGATAAGGACTCAGACATTTGACAAACAATTCCCTGATTTGAATGACTTTTTCTTTCTAAATAAGCTCCCAAGTAATTTTATGTTAGATAACTATATAAGGTACAGGACACCATAATTGTTTCTAATATTGCACATGGAATTTCTAATAATCTTTTATGCTTGCACTGTAATGCAGTAAAAATATGCATTTCATCATCTTGCATACTTGAAGATGATAAGACAAATGAAATCACTGATCGAGATTCTGGTCAGTGATTGGCCTGGTTCTTTATTAATTAGGTTATTCTGCCTTCCAAAGACCAAATATTACCTGCTGAAATCAGAACATGAGAAAAAGAAATGCTAATTTCAGTTTTTGTCAGGATACTGACACATCCTTGTGCTGGCAAAGCACAATAAAACAGGCATATTAGAGGAATATAGTGATGTTCTTTTGGAAAAGTCATGATAATCCCTGGATCCAAAAACTCTCTTTAATTAACTGTATAAATGTAAAGCAATTATGTTTAAAAGTGGAAAGATGGAACTCAAAACCTGGTTTGCTTGTCACAAAGTGCCTTATTTAGTTAGTTACTACTTATTCATGTAGTTGGTGTGATGAACTACTCTTTTAATGAGCCTTCTTTATTTATTAAAACATTTTTTTATTTTCAAGGTAGATCTATGTATTTTTTATTTTTTTATTTAGAAAAATACTACTTAATTTGAATAAAAATAAATATTTATTATATTACATTCAGTGTGATACATTTCTTAAATTTCCTTTGTTAGCTGCAAACAAAGTCTATAAGTATGAACTATCTCACTGTTAATTATTCTTGGGGCTTTTTTCTTAGTATACTTGGTGGAACCTGCTGTCTGGACAGTCAAGATGAGTCCCATTATAAACTGCATTTAGTTTTCTAGACACTCACTATATTTTCTTTGTGAAATTTGAAACTTAAATATTTGCTAGCTGTTGTTCAGAGAAAAGAGGACTCATTATTTTTCTGTTAACTCTTGGAGTACTGTGGAAAAATTGAAATTGAGCAACTCTTACTAGTATCAATTTTCACTTGGAATTAATTGCCACCTTGCAAAAAGTTAAAAAATCAACAAATGAATGGGTTTATTTGATTTCATTGTAGAAGGATCTATAGATTATCTTGGAGAAGACTGAAGTCTATATTTTCCTATACTTAAAGATTTAATGAACCATATAATACATGTCTCTTAGTTGTATTTTCTGCTGTATAACATTAAGTTCATAAACATAAATCAGTGTTGATAATATAACTACATTTAACATTATTATAAGACAGAGACATGGGAAATAATGATTGTACTTTCATGGAGTTGTATTTATAAGGCATGGAATAAGGCCTGTTAAATCTGACTATTCCTTTGTCACCAGATATTCTTCCATGTTTCCATATCCAATTTAAGTGACTATATTAATTAAAGCTTGATTATTTCAATAAATGAAATAAGGATACTTTACTACACACTAAGAGGTTGGTGTAAACATTAGACTCTGTTATGAAGTTGCCGACTGCAGGGAGAAAGTCAGAAAGTGCAATGTATGACAGGTATAGGGAGCTCAGGGTAAGGGCAAGCAAAATACAAAACAGAATGCCCAAGTGAAAGCATGTGTGAAAGGAAACTGTGAGCAACTGCTAGATACAGGCATGTCTGTAAGAGAGAAATATGCAAAAGTCATATTCCTGTCTCTAGAAATAAAGAATTAATGAAGTGCAACAGGCAACAGGCAAACACCAAGTAGACTAAATATTGTGCATGTTACCTAAAACTTACAATTTCTGAGAATTTTGAATGTGTATATGCATAACACAGATCTGCCTAAAACCATTACATTGTTTTTATAAAATTCTGCAATTCCAGAAAGTTGGGAAAATTACTGGTAATTTCTGAAAGCTTGAGGATACTGATGGTGCTATAATGTCTCTTTGAATGGGTAGTGGTAATTCATCAGTGTATGGAAGATAAAAACAAAACTAGCAGCATCAAAACCAGATACTGCTTTCTTTACAACCCAAGTTCTCTTAAAACTTTGTTGAAGAAATTCATCTTCATGATCCCTTGTTTTTGATGAGTTTTTCTACTGAGCCCACTCACAGGGAATACCATAAATTTCAAGGAATTAGTGTTGTTGCATTTATGGAACTTTGAGAATATAAACCTACTGAGAATTAAATTCAGTCAAAAAATTATCAAAATGGCTGAAGGAGAAACATTCTGTTTCATTTTAGAAGGTCACCTATATAGCTTTCCTGCAAGCTAAAAAAGACAACCCAGTCAGCCAATGAAAAAACAATGACAGCATTCCTTGCATGGCCACCCCAGAGACTGGACTCTGTTGCCTGGCAATTCTGACAGATTATTTGCACTTACCTGGACATCACACATGCCATGAGGTCCAATAAACAACATCAGGATGGTACATTTCTTAATGTCAGAATAGTATATTTTCCAAGCACACTATACTGTTTCTTGGAAGGGCTCATATATAATTTTGCAGCAAAGTTGTTTTCCTCTTGGGCAAACCCTTTCCTCTTTTCTACTTCATCCAGTCTGGCTTAAAAAACAACGTTTTGCAGTTTTTCCCTGATATTCTCATCTTGCTGGTGTTTGAAAGAAAAGAAACTTCTTTTGGTGTACCTCTTAGAATTACATTGACCAGTAACACCATGTTATGAATTATGAAAATACTGTCAGTCAGAATTGCTTGCATTTACCAATTTAAAACAAATTCCATTTCAAAGCACTTTGCCTGCCATCCAAGGTAATTGGAAAGCCAGTTTGAAAAATCTTCTAATGTGCTTTTTAAAATTGACCAAGTTTGCAGAGGCAGCTTCTTAAACAAAATATAATTAATTTCTATCTGTCTAAGCTGATCAGTGCAGGCTGACAGTCCTTCTACATTCTTTGTTTTAAAACGTGAATTTTTTTCAATAGACTATACCTTCCTTTCATCTTCCTCTTTTCCCTGTATAAATTGGCACTTTCTGTCTTCTAGGAATCTCATTACCATGCACTGATTCTCCATTGCTTCATATAAAGGTGCCCAGCTGATGTACCAAAAGAACTGTAAATATCTATTTTTATGTACCAAAGATTTTTTCCTTATAAACTTATGGTTACAATGACTCTAACATGTCAGTACTTATCTGAATTATCCTAACTCATTAGATCTATTAAATTCATTTTAATTCTACATCTGTACTCTTTGGTGCTATACAGTGACTAAGATGCTCCAAGGTCAATATAAGTAACATTTGACTGATTTCTAGAGCAGCAGTTAATTTAAAAAGATCCTGAAAGAACTGAATTATGCCATCTGAAACTCTAAGTCAAAAAACTCCCAAACAAATCACAAATATGAGTCTTGGGATGTACTACTTACATACACTTTCTGTGTCATCTTCAGGAATTTCTGTCTATATATAAAAGATCAGACCACCTGAAAACAAACCTTCAAAATCTAACTGACATTTAAACATGCTTGTTTCTTGGTCTGAAACATGAAATTTTTTTTCAGACCCTCAGAATTATTACAAAGTTTAATCAACTGTCTTTACAAAACACGTGAGAAATGTCAACAGGAAAATAATTTCTGCTTTTCATCTTAGAATATGGTAATACTAAATTAAGAAATATCTGGAGGGCTGATAAGTACCTGGATTTGCTTTTTACTGCTTTGATGGTCATTGGATCATATCAACCAGTTATTAATTTCCAGAAAATGGCTCAATCCTCTTATTTAATTGCCGTGTTTCAGACCAAGTGATTGTCCCAAACTAATCCCAGGTACAGCAGCATATCAATAGAATGTTTCCCCTTAATCTCAGACTTCCCTCTGATTGCATACATATTTTAAAATTTTACAAGACTAGTTCCTTCTGTTTGCCTCAGGCTTTTTTCTTTCTTTCTTGAAGAGATTCTTATTTTTGCAAGTGAAAATTAGCTGCTGGTGTAGGACTTCCATAGGGAGAAATAGATCCCTTTCTTCTCCCTAGTATCCTCTGCATCATACCATTGTTTATGACTACTCTTTTATCCAGTAAAACAGATCTGAAGAAAATAAAATTACCAGAAAAGACATAGTGTATAGAAAGGAGGACTAGGACTTTCTAGAGTCATTGAGAGTTTCTTATGAACGTATGTTTTTCTTTCCTTTTTTCATTAAGTTGAAATTGATTCTAAGTATTTTGAGGTGCATCTTTTGATTTTAAAGAAAAGCTAAAAACAGCATTTCCTGTGGGTCTTTGGAACTGAATAACAGCCATAAAAACCCCCTAAAACCAGCTGTACACTACTGGACTTGAAACACTTGTGCAGAGTTGGCTTCTTTTTCCTCATGGTTTAATAAAGAAGTACTTTTGGTTTTATGATACTATACAAGATGCTTCAGGTTAATATCAGGACATCAGAAAAATATCATGAGCTGTTGTAGTTCATTTTGGCTTTACCAAAATTTCTGCACGCTTCTGGTATTTGTTTTATAATGGTTTGTCCCCTTACCTCCATGTTAAAACCCCTTTTGGTTTTTGTATTAAGTCCTTTATCAGGACTCAAACTGCATTGCTTTACAGAGGGGAGAAGGCTTTGTTGATACTGATTACTTCTCATGAATTTTCTACTCTCATAGGGGAAACATGGTATGCATGAGAACTTTTACATTTCATCCCATAATAGATCTGTTCATCACTGCTAGCTTGAGCCTTGATAAAGTATGCCTTGTAACATTTGCATACCTGTCACAAAGTGATTAAACATCTTAATTAATGTTACAGGAAGAAGTGGTAAAATACAACAAACATTTTGCAATGTCTCTTCTTTTACAGGAGTGCTTTTCTCCCTGACAAAAAAAATAAAATTCAATATTTCTATTTTTATCTGGAGCTCTGTGAACTTCAAGATATTTTATTCAGGCTGCAGTACATCCTGTTGTATGAAGGTGAAAAGTGGCAGTGATCAAGTTTTAGACAATGAATGTTGTGAGAAAATCAATAGTCTGATTAAAAAAAGAAAGCTCAAGAGGCTTCTAACCCTAAAAAGTTGATTTGTTACTTCGCTATATCTCATTGAAAGAGCAAACTATATTGGTCTTTAGATTTACCAGGCGCATTATTCCTTTTGTAGTTTCAAACATATCAGCAGTAATGAGAAAGAACATCTTTCGGTTAGCCCCCATTTTCTCCTAACATATATCAGTTAGATCTGTAGGGAGAAATACTCTGTCAGGAAGGTTAGCTATAAAATCTGCCAAAACAAGGGACTTCTTTGCACTATTTCTGACCCTGAATATTAGACTGAAAAAATCTCAGTATCAGACATTTAAAAAATGTACTGTTCCCAAAGAGACAATGTGAGTGAAAAAGATATTATACACAGACCAGAAGGGATGATTATAAGTAAAAGTAAGTATGTGTGAAGGAAAAATATGTTAAATGCTAAATACTAAATTAAAAGACAAAAAGTTTAAAATATTTATTTAAAGTACTATAATGTATGACAGAGGAAACAATGGTTTAAAACTTGAAAGATCAAAAGTAAGATATCATCTATAACTAGCTAAGAGGGGTAGGACATTTAAGGCAATATTTTCTGAGAAATCGTTGAAAAAAAAAATTGGGAAAGTTTCCAAATAGTGAAGCAGAATGCACTAGGTCAAGGACAAAGTAATCAGAGTTTCACTGCAAAATATATGCAACTTCTGTACTAACAGTGAACTTTTGCTGATGAACCTCTGTGGACTCTTTCAGGGAGGCAGATTTCTGGGACTCAGTCCAACAAAGCACTTATTTTCAACTTAACTTTAAACATGCAAGTCAACATGTTAGACTTAATTCATATAAAAGCATTGAGTGAATATAGCATTTATCAAGACATAGCTTGATAGCTTTTGATTTCAATAAGATCCTCCTTTGTCTTCGGGTTCTTAATAAATTTAAACTGCTGCAAATCATTAAACTCTTGACTCCGTTTTCTTGATACACAGTGAGTAAGTGTATATGGGCTACAGCCCAAAACCTCAGAGTATTTAAACACCAGCTTTGCTTGAACAGCATGAGCAGCTCTGGTCCCCAGTATCAAGAGAAATATGCTACTATTAGAAGAAAATAAAAGACATTGAAGACCAGCACACTTGATGAGAGGCCTGTTTTTACACAGGGAGAAGCTAGGCAGATGAGGAATCTGCATTTTGGAAAAGAGATGACAAAGAGATGACAGAATCATATCATAGATGTTAATAGAACCAAGAGAAGAATGACAATTTGCATATCGATATCTATCTATCTATCTATATATATGTGCATGTATATGTGCATATATATATATATATATATATACAGACAGAGAGAGATACTATAGAAATATAATGGAAGAGTTACAAGGTACCAATTAAATTACCAGCAGAAAGTTTAAAACAAGTATTATGAAATGTGTGCACAATATGTTTTATTAAACGGTGATGCTTTTAAATGATAGGATCTACTAAATTTTATTGATCTGGATACAGCCTCTAGTTTGTTGATCCTTATTGCCAGAAATGGAGAAGTGATATCATATCACACTGTACTTGCCTGAACATACAGTCCTTTCAAATCATTGGCTCTTGGCTGCTGCCTGAGACTGTTCTCAGCTGGATTGGTCCAACCTTTTCTTGGATTTTTACTCTACAATTAATAGGACACATCTACACAAGTAATTCTGGGCCCAGTAATCTGAAACCAAGAAAACACAATAATGCTGAAAGAAGAAAAAGTCTGAATGTATCACTGATAATAAAACTCAACACACATTTTATCCATTAGCATTTCATTCATTTATGCCAACATGAATCGAAAGGATGTTTGTGAATTCACTGTTATTCATTTATGAGTTAACTTGCTTTCAGGAAACAATATGGCACAACTGGCTGAAATTGTAAAATAGCTTTGGAATCTCATCTTCTGCTCATTGCAAAAAAAAAAAAAAAAAAAAAAAAGACATCTTTTTTGTTTGTTTGTCTGTTTGGGGTTTTTTGTAAACAAGAACCAATAGTCTTAAACCTTGGAGTACAGTGATTGAGGAACACTTTAGTGAAAAGTAATGAATAACACACTGGAGAAAGTTGTTTAGGGCAGCTTTAAGACCAGCTTAGATATTTGTTTTTACAAACAGATCAGTATACAACTCAGTCCAATAGTTGCTTTTCTTGTGGTTATGTAAGGATTATATATTGTTCATCAAAAAAGGTCAAACCACATTTAGGTTAGATAAATGTCTTGGCTGAAGATCTGTTTATTATCATCTATTAAAACCAGCAATATACTCAAAAAATTCCAACAAACTATTGCTATTTAACTTGCATATTAGATGCAAATAGGCAGCCTGAACATAAGAAGAGGGTGTATCTTGTCAAGGTTTATACATCAGGCCAAAAAGTATCCCAGTGCCTTCTTAACATAGTAAACCATAATTCTTGCAAAGAATATGTGCTATAATAAAATAAATGAGATAAGTTTACAAAATTTAAAGATAAACATTCCTCATTTTAGTGGAATAAGTGGATATTTTGAATCCTCTTGGAAAATCTGGGATTGTGATATCATTTGCATGATGGTTCATGGATGTTAGTGTCTGGTCTAAGACAATTACGTTCAAGGATTCCTTTCATTGAAGCAAAACCAAGCCATTGCACAACCATTTTAAAAATTATGTTACTTTTTTCTTCTTTGTAATGACTCCAGATTAATTTATAAATTTATTTGTAACCTCAGATTTTACTGCTGAAAATGAAGTTTATTTTTTTCACAATTTACTAGTTATGGAAAAGAGAGACCACAGATTTCTTTTTTATTTCTGAAACTAAATTATCCCTAAGTAGTAATAGTGGTTTTAGTCCAGATTACTATAATAAGGACTGCAAATTGATATTAATAATACAAGGCAATTCACTATTAATATGAGTTGTGATGCCTTCAAAGCAATTGCTCTCTAAAGAAAGAAAATATTTAATAATATAATAATAAATTAATTGAAAGTGAATCAAATCAATTGAGAAAGGACACATTAGTAAAAATATCCAAACAAACTAAGCAAAAAAAGCCCCAACAAACTACAAAACCAAGTAAACACTTTAAGCAGTTCAAAGTATTCATCAAGACCAGAGAAATATAAACTATAGAGCAAAACAGAATATCTATTGTGATTGAAAAAGCCGAACAAGTAAAATTATTACAATGGGTATAATAAAAGAGATTAACAAAAAAGGGGAAAATATTAAATTCATAAAATATGTCACATACCTTAAAATCCTATACATTTATTCTTTCAAGCTGAGTGGTTAATAATAAAAATTGTCAGTATTGTATTTCTTATATATGTTAGCTTAGTTTGGAAGCAAACTCACTCAGGACTTGAGAGGCTTGGCATGATTCTAGATGCTGCTTTGAGAGAAAAGTACCCATTTTTCATGAAGGATAATCTCTGTTGATGAAATTAATAGAGTAAACTGTATTACAGTGTATTGAATTGAGCTTTTGAGCAAGTGGTAACCTAACTTAAAGATGGCTCAACAAGAAATAATTTTTAAAATTACATCTGAAATGGAATTTGTTATAATCTATGGGGTGATTTGACTGAAATGGAGTCATTAATATGACCTACCACGTAACCTAAGCAATGAATTTCTTCATGTACCTCAATCTCTGAAGAGAAACAATACAAGGAAAATATCTTATCTACCTAGAGTTTCCCTAGAAACAGCAGCCTCTTTGCATGCAAGCACTACTGTTTGCCATAGAATTGCCTAGGAAGCTCCAGTTGAAGCCATTAATAAATCACAGTGCCATTTCAGAAAGACAATTCGTTTTTTGTTTCATTTTAATTAGCTGGAAAAAATGAAATTCTCTTGGGAAAATCAGAGTAAAGGGAAAGGGCAAGGCAAAGACCTGGTCAAGATTACCTTTTAAAGCAACAAAAAGGTGAAGTAAAATTAGAAGCCTTGTCAGATAGCTAGGGAATATGTTTTCAACATGAAAAGTTGCTGCTAAGATGAAAATTACACACGGCTGTCTTTAAAATATGGAAGGTTCTACAGTCTCTGCAGTGACATGTCATTGAAGAAACTGGCTAAAATCTCCTGAATAACTTCTGTGACATTGGGGAACTGTTTCCTATGAGCTTCAAAGAAAGCCGGAATCATCATCTACTATAGTAGCAATGCATAAGTTTTGGACTGTATTTCTGCCATTGGTAGGGTATATTTAGAATATTCCAAAATGAAACATCAAGCGGAGGTAACATAAAAGTTAAGTGACAGCTCTAACTCCTTTCCATTCAAATTTTCAGTTAATTCACAACCCAATGGCACCAGCACTCAGCTTTTTTTCCAGACTTTTTAGGGATTTGGTTTTATTCTACTCCCTTCATAAATTCTGTACTGTATCAGCTCTCTGGTAAAGTACAGTTGGGTGCTGTGCTTTTCAGAAACTTCAGTTCACCTGCTGAGACTTGAAGTGACAGGTTAGTAAAAAATCCCCATAGCAATTTCATCAAGATTCCCAGTAGAAAAATTCCAGCTGGACATTTGCATTCAGGTGACACAAGACTCCAATAAAGTTCAGTCAGATATGTAACTTATTTTCAGTTTGGAGCTAGAAGTGAGCCACTTTTTGAATGATACTTCATTTCAGATAACTGAAATGCCCTGTATGTAGTACAGAGATGATCAGAGTTGGGCTTGTTCAGCCTGGAGGAGGATCCAGAGGGACCTTATAACAGCCTTTCAGTACTTAAAGAGGGGGTGCATGAGAGCTGGGGAGGGACTTTTTTCAAAGGCATGTAGTGATAAGACAAGAACTAGTAGCCATGAACTGAAAAAGGGTTTACATTGTATTTTAAGAAAAGATTCTTTATGGTGAGTGTGGTGAAGCACTGGAACAGGTTGCTCAGAGAAGTGGTGAATGCCCCATTCCTGGATGTGTTCACAGCCATGTAGGATGGGGCTTTGAGTTTCAGCTATTCTATTGGAAGGTGGCTCTGCCCATGGCAGGGGGCTAGAACAAGACTGTCTTTGAGTCTCTTTCCAGCACAAACCATTCTATGATACTATAATGATCACAGTAGAAAGATTTTGCCATCAGTCTGTAAAGACAGTCAAGTATTTTGGAGTTCGAGGAGATGTCTATGTAGAAATGTCAGTCTACTACCCTGAAGTGTTAAATGAAGTTCAATTACATGTTATTCAAAATCATTTATTTGAGGTCTTCTCAATCATTGAGATGGAGATAACAAATGATTAACTGTATTTTTGGTAATTTAATTTTTTCTGACATCCTATTTAAATCTCAAGTTTGCAGCAACTAAAAGTTATAAGAATCCTATTAAAAAGACTTCACACAGAATATAAAGTCCTTAATAAGCATGTTTGGCCACAGGACTCAAACCTGAAATGCAAATGTGCAGCAAATAATACTTTAGTATGAATGTGTGTCTAATTTAGTCCAGCAGAGGAACATTGTGGAAAAAAGGCTACCTAGACACAAGAAAAAGCAGGAATTCTGCATAACCCCATTGATCCCAAAGTTGGTTAAGGCAACCCAAGAAGTGGGAAAGGCCCACTCTTGGACCTCTTTCTTCACAAGGTTTTGCCCCACTGAAATCCAAATCATCCCACCCACCACACCAGCCCTGGCAAGAGCAATAGCACTATCACTTTCTACTGGGTTCAACAAAAGCATGCTTTCATATGTCTATTTTATCTCATTTATAATTTGCATTTCCTTTTGTCAAAGTGAGGGGATTAAGTCCCACATGTGCTAATTTTAATATCTTTGTCCTTTTCTTCTTTCTGTAAGCAATGAAGACCTCCTCTGGGCATTAGAGTTGAAAATCAATTCCTCTGAAATAATTTTAATTTCTCTGCATTTATCATGAAATAAATGAAACAGAATTTGTCTCATTTGTCTCATATACACAGCAATCAGAAGATCATAAAAGTGCATTTATGAGATTTTTCCAAATTGAATCCCAATACAAATAAGTCATATCTAGGCATAACTGACCTGCATATTTTCCAAACTCTACCATGGGGGTATAAGGTAATTCTACTGGCTAATATCTAAAATAAGTGTAGTAATAGCCAAATATATTTTTCCAGTCTTTATTCATAATGTCACAATTTTTTCCGTTATGTTAATTTTTAAAACATCAGTAATTGCAAACCATTTATCTTATATTGCGCCTTTCAGTACAGTGGACAGTTGTTTCAGTTCCTAAAGAGATCCTGATTCCACAGGGAAATATCGGAAGTAATTAAGAAGACTTCTACATACCAATGAGAGAGAAGAAACACAATGAAAAACCAGGTGACAACTTATTTAATATTTACAGTTGAGTATGACATCAGATGGAAGGGTAGCACTGATTGATTTTAATGGCAAGCAGCTGAGCATGCTTATTGATTTAAGGGATCAGTTACTTCACAAATGGCAAAAACCATTCTTACACTAAGATCGTAACAGTGATGATATGAAGAATAATAAGTGACCTTGCATTTAAATCCTCTTCTTCCAGGTAAAATGCAGAGCTCTCTGGATAGGAATGTACTCTCCGGTGAAACTTTTTAAGCATCATTATTATTTATTTTTTTTTATTACAAGGCAAAATCTCAAGAGTAATCCAAAATACAGAAGTCTTAATTAAGATCTCATAAATTAAATTTTTTAAATAAGAGTTTAAGAGATACGTAAGAAAAAATAAAATTTTAGATATTTTATCAACTTTTATATTTTAGATTTAATGAAATAATAATAATAAATAATAATATAATGGAAATCATCATGAAATTAATTTTCACCTAGTGTTACCAAAGTCTTTCTAATATGGTCCCAGAAATTCTTCCTTTTTCCTTTTGACAAAGTAGATTAAAAAAAAAACAGAAAGCAGATAAAAGGAAAGCAGGCAGGAAAAAATGTAGCAAATAAAGGTAAGTAAATGAAGATTATTAGAAACAGAGATAAAGAATGAACTGTGCCCTTTTTCAATTCCTCACCTTCCTTCTTATTAGTTTTGTTTAGATCACTTTCTTGTAAACTCAAAGTATTGTGACGATCGTCTGGAATTTATATTTCTTTAGGAGATGCCAGTGATTTTTTTGTCATTGACCTAATTTCATTATATTTTCCATGTTATAAAAGGCTACATGTAATAATCTGAAAAATATTTTTTCTGCATCTTTTCAAGCATTCCATGTACACTATTTTTTGAGTTGTCAATAATTTGTGTGTTTGTGTAGGGCTGACCAAAATTCTGTCCCTTACTAGTACAAGCAGACCACACCACAGAATTAAGTCTATACATCCATAAAGTCAGAATAAGTATATCCAGTTTTCTTCACTAAGGCATATTTGAGTAATAGTAACACTATTTGAGAATACATGGATGTGACAGCTTTTCACTCAGGAGAACTCAGTCAATCCTGAATTTTTAAACTAACTCTTGTATCATCAAATGAATAACATATTTCATGCGCTGCATGAAGCAAAAAATGACCAACAATTTGAGAACCAGTATTCTTTGACAAAATCTCTGACCAGAAAACCAATATACTTTTCTATCAGTTGAAGAAAACAAATTCACCTTTTGCAGTTAAACAAGTTTTTGTTATCTATAGAATTTTCTGTAAATGGAAATAGAAATGTCTCCATCATCTGTACTGAAGCTTATAGAATAAAACATCATGACTTACGAACATAGAGAACTCTGGTTTCAGAGTTAGAAATATTACTAACAACAGTATCTCCAGGAAAGCATAACACAACTTAGGGAGTGACTAAACTGCAACTTTATATTGAGGTAGGAAATATTCTCAGCCTGCCTTTAGCTCCTATAGAGTGAAGCAGAAGTTGCTCTACCATCAGATTCAGGAGCCCCACAGACTAATATTAAGATGTTTTATACAGTGGGCATTCTCAAGCAACACCGAATGTGTTTTGTGAGGGTGTGAACAGAATCTTTGTTTCCATACAGTAAATCCCTTATTGTAGGCCAGGAGCAGAGGAGTGTGCTCTATCACATGTTAGAGTCAGCAGCAGTGTGGTCAGCTGAGGAAAGCTTTAAGTAATCTATCAAACAAGAAGCAGATATATGATAAAAGCCGTCAAAGTGGCAATTTAAGGTACAGAGAACTGGATCTGCTCCTGCAATTATATCCATAATAAATAGAACCACTGGCTCCAGTGGAGTTATGCCAATTCCAAGTATCAAAGTATATGATCCACAATTACTGTATCATATCAACACATTGATACATATATTAAGGTAGCTATACATAAATATAATTTTATGTATTAGACCACTCAAGAGAGAGGTCATTAATGCAGAGGTTGCAGAATCCTTAACCCATCAGGCCATAATATTAAACTGAGTAGCACCTTCTGTCAATAATTAGAAAAATACATATTGTTGTCAGCGTGTATGTGTATTTCCTCCAGCACCAAGTTTAATGAAGCCAAAGCACTTAAATCAGCACACAGCATCCTGCAGTTAGGAGAGGTCAGAGCTCCTCCTGAATTTTACAAGAAGGCAGCATGTGTGCTGTTACCTCTTGTCCTCTGTGGCAAGTTCAAGTTCTAGCGGGATCTGAAAACCCTGAACCAATATTGCTCACAGAGGTATTTTGGTAACTGCAGGAAGTTCTGGCTGTTGCCCTCTATGACACATCTTTGAAGAAGCCATGTGCTGCTCACAGACAGTTAATGTTCAGGTGTCAGGAAATACCCATTCTGGGAGCAGCCTCTAACTGTAGAGTCACCTTTTCCAGAAAAAGCTAGGTATTTAGAAAAGGTTTTGTGTAAGGCCTAAAGTATAACATCAAACAGGCATGGACTCTAGGGAACTAAAAAATAAGCAAGATGGTAACAAAGAAGATAGTAGTTTAACCTACATTAAAGAGAAAATCTGAAAATCATGGGTGCTTTATAGTCTTCCCAGTGGCCACGAATATGCTAGAAAATACAGCTGGAAAAACCATTTTCTCTTTCGCTCAAAGGGCTTTAATGGCAAGAGAAATAAGATAGAAATACCTTTAATCACAGCAAAGAAAGAAAAACAGTGACCTTAGTAAGAAACAAAGGGCCAGATTCTGGTCTGGTATAAATCAGATGTTAGATGCCTGCCCTGTGACATCCTGTGTAGTGATAGAGAGCTTGAACAGTACCCAGCTCTCTCCCTGTGTTCACATGTAACCCCAGCTGTAGCTCTGTGGAGCATTTTACTGCAGATTTCAAGCCTCTGAATACTGAAAAAATGCTATGTAGAAGTAAATATGGTTTCGTAAGATTTCGTATGATAAAAATAGAGTGTGTTCTAGAATTTACCTGACCAAAACAATACCTGTTTTCTACCTACTAGTAATGTGATTATCGCTTCCTGCCGACACAGCATATGTGAAGTAAAAGCCAAAAAAAATCTGTGGGGATAGAAGGAGCAGAAGTCCTACACCAGAAACCTACTTTTTTTGATTTATTTGATTTGACCTTCACAAAACCAGCAAGCAAGAAAAGTATTTTTTTTACATCAAGCCATTGTGGACTGATTGCAGCAGTCTGAAAGAAACAATAATTGATTTCAATAATTAATTCCTTCTGACTAAAGCAATGTTGCTGTTTATGCACTCTTCCTAAGGCCAAGTAAAAAAGAACTTTTAGCCAGGAGTGCATAAGCAGTAATGTTACTTTAGGGAGCAGAAGTCCCCTAACATACTGTTGATTTGGGAAAGGCTTTTTTTACCCCCAGGCTATAAAATTTTTTTATATTCTCTCATGTTGCCTCAGGATGACCCTGAGATTCTCTCAGATTTATAAAACACAGGAAACCAAGTAGTATGCTATTTTGACAGCATAGAAAGAGACAAAAAATTTAAAAATATCATTTCTAGCAAGTTGAAAACATTGAAATATACTTCCAAAAAATACATGGAAGTACTATAAAATTCAACTGAGAGCAGAAATAAAAACATTCACTGAGGAATTTCTTTCAAAAAATTTTTAATGATACCACAGTTGGTTTTTACATATGTTTTTTACATATATTGTTTTTTACATATCTAAGCAACTTGAGTACAGAATGAAAAGCAACTTTCCATTATAAATGTTACAACTTTTTTCCTCAGTTTTCATGGTAGTCACACTGATATTCATGATGCATGGTTTACCAAGAGTTTACCAAGCAAGATTCTTACAAGTCTTACTTTTTTAAAAGAATATCTTGTTTATAACATAAACTCTGCCAAACTCATATGAGAGGCTAGCCAATTTCACACCAAAATGATTTTGTTCAGCTTTCTTGTATCTTGGCTCTATCATAGTCTGTGTTCCTTTACTTGTCTGGAATTTATTGCCTAACTCTGCTGTAATATCAAAGTTTTATTATTGGTGTTACTCCTATAAAAGTGACATGCCATAATATAAAGCAGTATCTTATTATTCACATTGATTCTGCATTAACTCCGTGCAGGTAAAGAACTTGACCTGGTGTGACTCCACTCGTCCCTTGGTGATCAGATTCCTGCTATATAGATCAGAATTAAAGCAAAACTAGACCAGATGTTTTTTACTATTAGATAGATTAGCCCAAACCCAAAATTAGGAAAACATACTGGATCTGATTTACTATCAGTCTATGATCTGTTGCTGCAGAGGGAGCAATGGATAGTAGAGCAGAGGCAAATGGCAATTTATTAATGCAGGCATGGGAGTCCCACGCCCTGACCCCTGACTGCTCTAAAAATGCTGAACAGAAGGGTCTAGTCCAGTGATGAAAGCTGGTTTTTGACAGTAAAGGCTCAGTAAAAACAACACAAAATCATTTTTAAAATAGTACATGAGAAAGTTCTGGTGGAAATACTTACCACTACAAAAATTGCTTTTCTACAGATATATAAACACATATCATTTGAAACTTTGCCTTGAGTGTTCCCGTGGAAAGATTAATATACCTGAAGCATTGTGATGAGCCACCAGAAAGCAAAATCCATGAGATTCTGTTCTTGAGTAACAAGACCCTTCTTTTTCACTATGCACACTGGCTTTGTTAAAAAACATGCTATTCTGTTCTTTGTTTTGGATTAAAAAAAGACTTTCCATAGAATATTCCCATTTGGCATAACTAAATTACAGCATGAAAAGTTCATTCAGGAATATCAGAGTCTTTGTCACAACCTGCATATTAAAAAAATCCTGACATTCATATAGCAACTGCAACAAGTTTCCTAAGATGTGTTCATAAGCCTTAATCAAGCTCCCCAGAATTCTGTGAGGACAAAGATAATCATTAGAGCTTGTCAAAGCTTTTAAGTTAAATATTTTATTCACCAAAAAAGTAAATTTAGGTAAACTGACAGAGTTTGTGGATTCAATCGCATGTGCTGGAAACTGTATATCTATGGGAAATTGTGTATTGTAAGACTGTTTTCAAAAGTTTGGAATTTAAAGGAAAAGATAAAAATTTAAATGAGGCTGTTGTTTGTTTTGAACAAAATTAATCTGGAGAATTCTTATTCATCAGGAAAATGATAGAGAAGTTAACGATTATAAAAGCTTATTTTATTCTTCATTGTGATGACTGAAGCAGAAAGAAAACCAACCATGTGCTCTATTAATATCTCTGTTTTGTGCATGACTAAAGGGAAGACTTACATATGGTTTTGTGGCATGACCAGTCAGGAGCAAAGCGAAGGGTGAAATTAAGTTATCCTTTAGTAATCTGCTGGTTGGTTTCCTGGTTGGTTTCCTATTGACTCAGAAAGAAGTTTCTCCTTCACATGAGCAAATATTGGATCCTGAATATTTAGCTTTTTTTTTTTTTTTCCTCCTTTAGGGCACACCAATATCAGTCATTTTGTCAGTGTTAGGTGGCTGCAGAATAATGTTTTTGATTGCAGCAGTGGCATGAACTGTCCACATACCATCTCAGGAACATTAGTGTTTTATTAATCATTTCTCCAGTACAGAGGTATCACAGAGCCATTTAACCAGAGAGCCTTATTTCTCAGAAATCTGGGTTAAAGAGCTGATCACAATAAGAGTTGCCAGATAACAGCAGTGATTTTAGCAAGTACTGCAAGGTAATTTCAAAACATACACTTAAGGACTCTGCAGCTCTTGTTTAAAATCTGTCCTAGAGCAGATGGGGAATACTCTCTCAGGAGTACATGTTCACTTCTGAAAGTATGACAGGCATTCCCAAGTGCTACTTCTTCTGGGACTCTGCCTTAGAGCAAGAAAACCTCTAAAGTAAATGGAGGTTGTTGCACTCCAGTTATGCCTCCACTTTGTGGTCATCTGCCTACACACATCTGTGGATTTGAAGCAGCTCAGCACATCTGGGCATTGCTGTGCTCTGCCCTGTGCACTCACATACAGCCTTACTGGTCTGGCTGAAATGAGGGGTGTCCAAAGAGGTGCATCCGCCTCCATGTCAGCCCTGGCGAGCTGTCAGCTTCAAGCCACTTCTGCAAACAAGTTTTTATTTCTTTTACTTGATATAAAACATATTCTGCTGTTGTTTTCCTACTCATGCTTCCACTGGAAAGTGGAGAAGAGAAGTAGGTTTTGAGGGAATTATGGTAAGAAAGAAGCTGGTGAATCAGTTTCCTGTTTGCCTCCATCAGTATTCTTCACATATTCTCTGTCCCACCACACCTGCAAATGAGCAGTAATAACAGCACGACTGCCAACTTGCTGACTCTCACCTCATCTATCCCTTTGTCTCTTCATCCACAATTCATCACACCTCATCTTATTTTTTAATTCAGGTTCACTGAAAAATTTGAAATGTGTATATAAATTTGAAATCTCTATAATATCACATTCAAATTTTACCCATATTTAATGTAACATAAATATGCACATTTATGATTGTGCATAAATGCAATGTGAATTTTTGTTTCAACATGATTTTCAGTAAGAACATTCTACATCTGGTTAAATCTAAAGAATTCAAGAGTCATAATATTAGATGTTAGTGATATATTAGGATAAATATTAGAAAGGTTTTTTTGCATTTGCAAAACTAGGGAGAAAAGTGTTTCAAAAACACAGGTTAGAACATTGGAGGCTTGAGGAATCAGAGAAGATACTTAAGAAGATGTTTGTTCATTGAAAATGAACGAGTGATGCATTTTCTTCCTGTGCAAACCAACAGTTGTGTAGCCTTGCTTTGCACACCTTTGGAAGTTTAAACAAAGATTAGACAAAGAACTAGAAAGGGGCTTTTTGCCATTATTGCTGGCTGCTGGTATTTTAGGTAAAGTATTCCATCTGATATTTCCCAACTAAGAGACTCAAATTAAAGAGATTTGCTGACTGTTAGTTCCATTTCCACATCAGAGGGAGAAGCAGTGTGACAGGCTCCGCATCACAGCAGCACAGTTTTGGCCAAGCTCCAATTGAACAGGGGCTGACTTAGATCTCAGTGGGTGGTGGCCATTACACATTTGGGGGAGGCTATTTAAAACTGGCATGTGAACTAGTTCTATTGGAGAGGAGAAAGTACAGGTACTAAAGTCACCCTGTGACATCTGCCCTCCTGCTGTGGGTTAATGCAGAGAAATGAAGCTTTATCTGAAGCACAGAATCATTCACAAGAGGGAAATAAACTGAAACAAATTGGAGATAATTTGATGTTTTTAAAATCAGAACAATTACATCAAGAATTCCTATACAGTAGGATTTGTAAAGGGCTTTTGCTGTGACCAAGCATTTGGCAAAACAATAAGATTCATGCAGATTTTGCCAGAAAGATTATTACTACCCTTTAAACTGATTAGGGATATCAAGTAAGCCTTTCGACAGACAGTCCTGAAAATTATGACCATTTCTAATTAAAAAGAACTCCGGAAATTGAATTTGCCCTAGTTGTTTAGTTCATTAGAAAAATAGTTTGACTCAACTAGTAGCAGGTGGAATATTTTTAAAATAGAAATGTTCTTCAGTATATAATGCCTAGAATCATCATCCAATACAGCTCCTCTCTGCTATTTACAACAAGCTACAGGGCCAGGAGGAGTACTGCTGCTTCACTGGTTGTAGTCAAAATCAAAGGTCTCCTAGTCCAGTTGCCATAGAACATTTTGACAGACACACAACACTATAATGAAGTTGCAGAGACATAAAATAAGCTTTTTTCAATGTGTTGTAATGTTCACTAACATACTCCACATTTCTTTGAACTTATTGGGAACTCAATATGTACAGTGGCTGCATAGTAAGAAAAGTAGTATTGTAAGACAAATTAATGATGATAGCTGCTATCAACCATTAAGGGGAAATACTCTGTTGTACTTTTACATTGTTCAACTCAAAATAGAAACATAGTTTTCTTATCAGTACATTATTACGTATAAATTGTACACAAATTTGTCACAAAAATCTGTCCTAAAATGAAAACAAATGTACTCTTTTACCTTAAAGGAATCCAAACTCCAGGACTGTACATGACAACTGCAACATTTACTGTTAGCAAGTATTACCACAAAGCACTTGGAGATGTAGAAAGCAGCTGTGGGGCAAAACAACTTAATAATAGATTATTACTAGGGATTTCATTGAAAGAATAAAAAAAAATAGGATATTGAAAAAAAAAATCAACAAAAAATTCAATAATATACAGGTTCTTAAAAAGAAGAACCTATTAGGCACTTTTTAAAGTGGAAAAGGCATATTTTTTCTATGAAGATAGCAGGTACCACATGAGGCTATTGATAGTACTGCTAATAAAAAATGTAACAAAACAGGATTTTGGCTAGCTAGCAAGTGAACTAACAGACACCATAACATTACTCTAATAACTGATGGCTAATTTGAAAGTAAAGAGATCATGAAGAGCTGAATGAAAGTGGAAGTATGTAAATATAAATATAGACGTGCATTTTTCTGCTGAAAATCTAAGCAAATGTGTAAAAATTTAATGACTATCAATAAATACTTTAACACATGGCCAGTTATGACAGAGCCCGGATTTAACTGCAGTCAACAGCACAATGCAAACTTGTGGTGTGCAGAGTCATTAGCTATCCCTAAAAAGGAATGATTACTGCTTAAGTAAGCAATAGGAGTTAGACATCTCTTGGCCAAATGGTTCTTTCTGTGGAAATAAAACACAAACTATGGAAGAGAAGACCCTATAAACTGAAGTGGGGAGTATCATTACACAATAGTGTTAAGATACTTTAAAACACGTGATGAAAAAATGACTCAGTTTGCAGCTCAAGTGCATAAAGTGTATGGTTAACACTGCTGAACCTTGAGCTATTTGTGAAGTCAGCATAATTTGGTACAAATTTTATCTGCTTGTGTGTAAGGCACAAATCTAGTTCCTGTTCAGCTGTTTTTATTTTATCTAAGAGTAGGGCAAACAAAGGTTCTCTGGGTCTGCAAGTATTTTTCCTTATGGGAGACTTTTCAGAGTCACTGAATTTCCTGCATAGAGAATCTGTTATTTCACTGCTAGTGCTTGCACAGTTTTCTAGAAGTGGACAATTCTGCTGTTTGCAAGTATTGAAACAACAGGGATGAGGGATGTGACCTTATTAATGTCCAGTCATACCTGAAAATAATCATACTGAAAACCCCTAAGAGTTCATGATATTTCAGTTTTGCTGTACTATCAATATCAGGCTTCAGTTTGATGTCATCAAGACCATTTTCACAGTGGTGAAACTACTGAAATTAAAAAAATGGTTGCTACCTACATATGCAGCAGTAAACATGTTCTCAGCTATGTCCTACAGTTGTACGATTGGAGTAGGACTGAATGTGCTCATAACCAATGGAGGAGCTTAGTTTCCTGGATATTTACTCTTTAAACAGTGAGGCTTATGTATCATGTCAGATGCAGTGATGAAATGTGAGCATTTCTTCCACACAGGAAAGATGACAGGAAAGAGTTGTCTAGAATATACTTTATTATAGTTAGCACGTTCACAATGTAATCAATTCTGTACTCTGGATCACTGGTAAATATATAGAAGATACAAATCTTTAGTCACAGTTGTTTCTTGTATTTATTGTTTACCAATTTGGGGGTTTGGGGCTATATAACATTCCCACAACAATTATTTATAGTTTTGAAAATTAATTTGGATTTTGAGACAGGTTATTTTATTTTCCCACATTAAAAATAATATCTCATTATAAAATATTTTTCCAGCTGATGCTACCAGAAGTTTTACTGTGTTATTTCGAATTGGCAAAGAATTACAAATAAAATTTTTGCTTCTTTAACATGTAAGCAATAAAAGAGCAGGATGACAAACAACATAGCTAGAAACACCTCCCCCTTCCTCCATCTTCCCCCAGCTTTACATGTTGAACATGATGCCATATGATCTGAAATATCCCTGTGATAAGCTGGGGTCAGCTGTGTCTCATCCCAATTTCTTGTTCATTCCCAGCCTTCTGGCTGGTGGAGTGAGAAGCAGAAAAGACTTTGGCTCTGTGCAAGTCCTGCTCAGCAGTAACAAAAACATCCCCATATTAGCAGCACCATTTCCAACACAAATGGAAAACATAGCCCATGCTAGCTACTGTGAAAAAAATTAACTCTACCACAGCAAAACACAGCACAATGGGAAATTTTGAGTAATTAATTATGTTATTCTTCTGAAATTTTCTCATTCATTCATTGGAATATGATTAATATCATAATTTTCAACATTTTGTCAATTTAAATAGTATCACCTAAGTAAAAAAGTTGTGATTTTATCTCCTCTTCTGCATAGATTAATGTTTGAGGATTTTTTAATTTCATGCACAGCACTTGACATCTGATTGAATTATCTTCAGGTTTCATTCATTAAACAATGCATGAGTATTTTAAATTAAACCTGTTAGCTGTCTCCTGCAATTAGTATTGGCTGTTTTTTCAATAGAATACATTGGTGGTTATCAATGATTTCTAATGCTATCTTAATGCTGATATGCTGCAGATACTAATGGCAGACATCAATCACAGTTCTGGCTGAAATCCCTTCATTTAGTCTTAATAAAGAAAAAGCTAAATTCTTTCCTGTTTAATGATTGAAAAAACAAACTTCAATTATCAACCAATATGTCAAATCTTTTGGTAGTAGTGAATTAAATGAGTCACTGATTAAAATTCAAGGGCTAGGTTAGGATTTGGGTTTCCAGTGTAGGTATACGTGGTTTTAAGGAACAGTGAAACAAAAGAAAGTTGACATTGCAAGAGGACAAAGTATAGAGTAGGCCACCACAAAAAACAGAGAAAAAGATTGTTCCCTTCAGGCAAGCTTGTTCTTGGCATAAAAAAAAGGTTCAGAATAATGAAAATTTTTCTTAGTGTTTATTTATGCTGTTTTCACAAAAACCAAACTTTCTGTTCATTTTTAACAAATAAATTTGGCTATAGCCAAATATATCTCACTAATCCTCATCAGTGTATCCTTCTGATGGAAGAGCGGAAAAAAAATTGAAAACCCTTAAATATTAGCTAATTAATAGAGCCTGAAGGAGTTTACCAAAATGTGGTGCTGTATGTTGTCTGTTAGAAAAAATGTAAGAGCTCTGCAATTTTGTCTGCTGGGACACACCCCAAAGAAGAGGGAAAGAAAGCAAATTGCAAATGACAATAAGAAAGGTAATCAAGTGTTGTACTAAAGTCTTATAATAGCAGAGGCTTTGAGAAGAATCTTATTCTTGAATAAACTCTGAAAAACTGATACACCACTAACAACATCAGGTATGTGAGAACAAAGTTTCAAAAACACTCAAACAAAATGGGTTACAGAGACTCCAAAAAGTTGCAGATTCAATAATTTCTGAGAAATACAGCAATATGGTATTTTGACTAATTACGATGTTAGGTAAAACACTTGAATTTTGAAATACTTTGACCAAAGGCACTTTTTATCACTCTGTGTCAAAGTATGATTGACTGGTCTTTATTGTATATGAAGGATAGATTTTACATTTTTTATGTAGCTAACACTTCATAAGGATTTCTACTGAAATTGATGTCTGAGCCCTATGTGTGCTTGATGTGGAATGCATAGAGTATCCATGGATCATTAAACCCAACCAAACATATCAGTTATACTTTTGGATGCCAAAAGTATGTTTTAAATATAAAAGAAATACCTGAACGGTATAAAAATTGGGAATTTGTCTGCTTTTTCCAGTGGGTCTAATAAAAGACAATATGATCTGCTTTGCTAGTATCTTAATATTATTGTGTCTACAATAATATCAATAGGAATAGCTAAACATAAATATTGTCATTGTACCTCTCCTGTGAGGATGAAATGGCCAAATATTTACACATATGACATTTTCTTTACATATTTGTGCTTTGCCCATTTTGAAAATTAAAATATAAACATTCTGGTTAAAAAATCTGTTCTCCCCATCATGCCACGGAGTCAAAGTCTAAATCACTTTTGCTTTGTTTGATATGGTGTGTATATGCGTGTATAAAATACACTAAAGGTCTTTGTTTTACTGTATTGTGAAATTAAAAACCATGCAGTCTCTGTAATTACATTGTCCTTTGCCGTCTCTTTAAAAAAGAAAAAGACTGTGTTCAAATTTTCCCCCTGTTTTATTTGCACCCTATTAACAACTGTTACTAGAGCTTTAATTATGCCCCTGTGATTGCAGAGATGCGGCTGACTTGTGTCATTTTCCTCCCAGGGGATGCTTTATAATTACCAGCATCCATCGTGGCTGCCTGTAAGCTGATGCTTTTTTATTACCAGTTCAATAATCACTGCATCCTTGTGAACATCTGCTCTACAAGCCATGCATCGGAGGTCCCAGTGCCTGTCACTCGATGCTCCCTTGCTGTGGCGACCCTTTTGCCCTCACCTTCAGTTTATATCTAATTTGCTTAGCAGAAGCTTCATCCAGATTGCCTCACAGGAACACAATTAATGCCCCAGATTTGCAAACAAAGAAATTTTCCCCCTGTTTTTTTCTTTTTTTGTCTTATTATCTTGATGTCATATCCTCTAATTTGTATTCACAGCAGGGTGAATCAATATAAATCCCAGAAAAAATATAGTATTTGGTTGGTTATCTAGCTTTATAATGAAAAGTAGGTAAGTGATGAGAATTTTTTCTCCATGAACATCCATATATAGTATTCTCAAATAAAAGATAAATATCAGGGCTTTCTGCATATGTTTTTCTACAACAAATGTTGTAGAAAACAAGGAAATGTTTTCCATATAATAATTTAAATATTTTCTCATTAAGAATTCTTCCATAGAATGATTTGAGAGGCAGGAAATCACTACTTTTATAAACACATAACTGTTCATATATGTTTAGAGTTTTCTGTGGAGGTACATGGATTCTGAGTGAATGTGCTTTGCTGAAAGAGGGTTATTGTTGCAGATATGGGTCATGTGGAGTAGCTGGAAACACCATCAAGTTGTCTGGTTGGCTCTGTAACTCGTGTGATAAATCCTTTAAGCCATGCAGATTTCTACCAACATATATTTTTATTTTTTGGCCTATCTGATCAGGCCTTCCATAGTCAGGCAAGGTACAACAGACCTTCAAATGAATTGCAGTGAACAATACAAAATCAGTAATGTTAGTGTTTCTCTCTACATGATGGTATAACTTATATGTCTCTAATTAAAGATTTTCATCTAACCTAGCAAAATTCTTAGAGCAGTGAACACTGATATTATCTCTTAGAAAGAAGGATGGCAGAAAATTAGTAAGCACTGCACATCCATTTTGAAAGGCAGTAAAGTACTAATTGGAAACACATACTTCTACTTAGTGGTTATTTCTCTAGAGTTTCTGGTAGTTTCAGCCTTGTTTCTTGCTAAAGAACTCTCTTTCAAATAATAGAGTGATCAATGGTTGTGAAACATTATTTGGTATGTTTCTGTAGAAATGCTGTAGATATTAATTTATTTAAAGGTTTGAATATTGCCTTCAAAGGGCTTATTACAATTCTCGTGAGCCAGTTAAAATACTATAGCTATAACTTCTGTGCCTAGGATGGGTCTGGCCACGAGCTAGAATAGAAAGCCTAGGAGACTGTCATCACACAGCCATAATCCTGCATAGCAGTTTAGAGGGGTTTGAAACCAAGAGAAAGTCAGGGAGGCTTTTATGAGTACCTGCAGGAAAACACAACCTCATAATGTCCATCCAAATTGTGTGATACATGCCCTGTCTACCGATGTGTCAAAATTTTCTGCCAATTATTTCATTTAAATTCTGCCTAGACTGAATCTGGATGAGGGAGGGAGATTTGAATTACCTGTCTGAATGTCTCCTACTTAAAATATTTTTTAAATAGAAGAAAAAAAAATTGGAGGATAGGATATACTACATCTGACTCGACCTACCTCACGTCCCATATGGTGTGTGTCATTAAAAGTTAATGGGCAAGATATTGTAATGCACTCTAATAGCCAGAGGTCATAGGGCCCCCAAGTATAAAACAGAGATCATCCCAGCCCCTGTCTTCATCCAAAGAGCACAAGGGAAACAGAGTTCTGCACTGTGCCAAACACTTCCAGACTTCTTTCTCTATTTTATCTCTAGCAGGAAATCTAGAAGGGTGTAGTGTACCTATATCAAATATGCAAAAAATATTTTTAAAGAAAAAAACAACAAACCACCAAAAAGCCCCAAACAAAGACTAAACCTACTATATCAAAGGCATGCCTTAAGCTCAGCCATGGCACTCCAGAGATGGGTCTTGCTCATTTTGTCCCTGCCTGGAGGAACCTGACTCAAATCTGAAATCAAGCAAGGACTGTGCCTTGAAGGGAGATCTATAAAGCCCACCAAGGTATGAGCTATCACAGAGCTATCTCAGCATCACTCATGGCCCTCCTTCCTGATCAGGGAGAGTGGCTCCAGGGCTGTAATTCACTCCTGGTGGGCATAACCCTGTGTCTCTTGCCAAGTCTGAAAACAGAGCCTTGCTAACGGGTCCTGCAGCTGCTCTGGCTGCCAGCTGCCACTGGTGAGGCATAAATCCGCCTTTGTCTCTACTAGGTGCTCTGTCTCTCTGTCTCTTCATTATGTTCCAGAGAGAAAGCCTTTTCTATGACCCGAAAAAGACACTCAACACTCTTAAAGAAACAGTGTACTGGTCTTGTGTTGAGAGGCAAGGAGAAGCTCAAAGCAACTCTCCTCTAAGTAGGATTGCACTGCTCAGCTGAAATTTTATAGCCTTTGGGTTAAACATAGCAGAGAAAAAATGCTTTCATTAACTTATTTATGGAAAGACCTTGTCTGTATGGTATTTAACACTTTTTATAGACTGTAAAGTGCAGAGTTTCGTCAGCTAGTTACTCGATCTGAATGGTTTTTCATCCTGTGTTCTCCAGGATGAAACAGGACCCAGTTTCAATGCTATCTGTAGATGTCACCATGAGTACCTCTCTTGAAGGAAATGGGCTGCTTTTTAATTTTAATGCTCAACTCCATAAAAATTTTCAAAATAGATTATTGTTCTTGCATAATCTTGTTTTTATGCAAGATATATTACACGATGAAATATGACTTATCTTTCTAGAAGTGATAACTTTTAAAGCTGATTATTTCCCTTTGGCTTCACATTGTTAAGGGCTTCAACAAATGCAGATCTTTATAACCTTTTAATCTATCTTCCATCATGGAGATGTTTTTACTAGGACAGCAATTCATATATTTGGAAGTCACGTACATGAGGCCACTTTTCCAGAAGACATAAATCCCATTGGAACAAGTTGGACATAAAGAACTTATTATTTGGCTAAATAAAATGTCAACTCAAAATTAAAAAAAATGGTGATGAGTCATCAGTCTCCATTTCACCAACCCCTCTAATTTCAGAAAATTGTTTTTAAAGATGATTACTAAATTTATTAATAATCCTTTTGCCATCAGAACTAAGAAATGGAAAATATTCAAAAGTAGAATAAAGTTTTACAGTTTGGTAAGGAACTAACAGATCTCAGAGAACCATGAGGTGTGACTATAATTGTTGAGTAAGTGAATACTAGTCTTTAAAAAACAGAAGAATATAAGCTCTTAGGTAATACCTCATTTCTATTACCAAACACCTGATAACAAATCAGAATTTATTTTGGTAACTTCCATATATAAGTTTGTTCATTATAGTTAAAATAGTTTCATGCTCTAGTGAACTAAATATAATAAAATTGACAAAATGCTGAGTACTAGTTGCTACTATTTTACTTAGCTTTTCTTAGACAAGCTACACGTATTTATTTTATTTAATTTTTTGCTGCCCATCAGAAAAATGTATATGGTTTGCAAACACTCACAGCACTTGTTTATGTTAGGTGTTGTGACAATAAGCAAAGATGTGTTTAGTTTTTAGTAAAGTCCTCCTAAAATCTTAGTGAACTGTATTCCACTTATTAGATTCTATTGATCTTTAATTTTTAAAAAGTACTTTGGAGTAAGATAAACTGGACTGGTCCCTGAGAAATTACATTACATATATAATTATTAGTAAATAGAATTAATAATTTGGAGTTAGAAGTTGGAACCACTGGTTTGGTGCACAGATTTAATATGGTAACCCATTTATAATGTTCGTTCTTGTTTCTTTCAATTTGAATATATGTAAATTATTTGTAAAGCAACTTCTTCAAACTTACAATGCAAGTGGGCCACACATATTTATAAGAGAGTCTATTGACTTGCATGAATAATTGCTTTAATAATTTATTAGAGATCTTTGAAGACGTGACTGTTAAGTTTTGTACAGGATATATGGCAGATGGGTGCTCTTTAGAGTATAAAAATTATTTGGAAGTAATAATGCTGTGGTGCACATACACACACACAAATAAATGGAGAAAAAGCAACATGGAGTGCAACAAGGATAATGAATACACATATATGATATTAGAAGATTTGGTTGCCTGAGAAGACATCCTAATTTCTTAAAAATAATCACTGGAAATGATGCATTTCATCAAAGACTCGAAAAAACTAATATTAAAATAAACAATTTTTCCACAGGATATTGAATTAAAAAATTATTTCCATAATAGAAAGTAAGATTTAATTTACAAATATGAAATAATTTTTATAGAACTAACTAGATAGTGAGTGTTGAACAATGTGAGCAGTGATAGCTGTTAGCAAATAAAAAGACTGAAAGTTGCCAGATAAAAATCATTAATGTGATTTTACTGTAGACAATGTCTGATGGTAGAACACAAAGATAATATCATGTGGAAAAAAAATTGAATAAACAAACAAAACTTCAAAGTAGGACTTTTTAAAAAATATTTTGTTCATTTTAGCCATCTATTTTAAATTAAATGCCACAATGGTAGCTATATCCCTGCCTTTTAGGTGAATATAAAGAGAGGGATAAGGCATCTTTATGTACACAAATAGGTCCTAATGGGAAGAGAGACAACTAATTACAAGTCAATAGAGACAAGGTAGTACATTTCCTGAACTCTGAAAAAAATGAACATGATAAAGAAGAAAATATTAAAAATGGAATGTATATTACAAGTAAATTGTGAAATAATAGCACTGAATTAAAGCCTATGCACTTGTGAAGACATTTGGAGAATTTTATTTTTTTCAAAATGTTATTTCATTTCCACCTGTATTTGAAAATTTCTGATATCACAAGAAAGACTTCAGCATCTAGTACAATGTTCAGTACTATACATGCTGTATTTCTTTTCATAAAGCCAGTTTATTGAATGAGCTTGAAACAGGAAGATATCTATATTACATAGAGATAGGGACATATTTCTAATTTATTGAAGGTAATAATTATCTGTCTACTGACTCAGATATGCTTTTGATCAGGTCTTTTGATACTCTTTGCTTTCTTGTACTTCATGCTTGTAACTATTGGCTGCTCTCATTATTTTTATATAAAGATCCTTAAAGAATCTCCCTTTAGATTAATTATTTCTCTTTGTAATATATGAAGACAAATCCTAGAAGTTTATTTAACTTAGAGAAGTGTAATGTCAATCTTTTCCCAAAAGTGTTGTACAAACACAAGTCCTTACGTTACTCGAATAAGTATTCAGATGGCTGCTCTCCACTAAAGAAGCTAATACATACAACATTTGACAGCAAATAAGTAAAAAAGCAAATTTATAACATTTTTTTTCTCAGTCAAACACCAATTTGGAAAAATAATCCTTTTCCCATTTTTAAGCTGAAGAAAAATTTTCCTTATCTACAAAGCAGATCTCATTCTAACTACAGATGCCTTTATTTCTGCAAAACATTGAAAAGGGTTATAATCTGAAGTAGGGATATTCTAGACTATATTTTCATTCACTGAGTTATTAATCCAATTTTCAGAACATCCTATATAATTTTTCTTTTTTCTTCCTTAGAAAACATCCTATTCTTGCACAATGACTATTTAAATGTTACTTAAATTTTATTAAATGCTTTCCTTCTTCAGTGCAGTACATATCTCCTGTCCTAAAAGTGTAGAATACCTTCTAGAAAATTTGTGGTGAATATCAAGTGTCTTTTCAGCAGCTCATTTAGAAGCCATTATCCATGGATTTTGATGATAATTTCTCCAGCCATTGAGAGTATCTTTAACTGGGCACCAAAACTCAGACCAATAAAAGTATTTATCTGACAGATTCCCAGGATATGGATAAGTAAGATTCTGTAATAACTCATAAAATTTAAAACTGTAGTGAAAAATCAGTCACATGAACTTATAAAATCCTCTACATGAAGATTTTGCATGGTAAAGCACCAACAATATAAACCCAAAACCACTTGGAGTAAATCAATTAAAATCCAAAAAGCTTTGCTGAAATATTACAGAACTAAACAGAGCGCGTTCCGGTGTCCTATCTTAAAAAATAAAAATTGGTTTGGTGGGAGAAAGAGAAGCATTCAGAAAACAAGGGATGAAATACGGGGATGCCCTAGCCAAAGCTTGGGAAAAAAGCAAATTACACTACAGTTTCTGAAAAAAAAGGACTTCAATATATGTGGGGGCTTTAGTGAGAGGAGAGCATAAACTTTGTGTTCATGTTTCATGACCTTTTAAAAAAAAATGTTATTCTTTTCTTCCTTCCCGTATCCCCAAAAACTAAAATCTGTGAGCTGTTACTGTGCATGGTGTGCAGTATTTCACAGACATGCTGGTATAGTGGTTTCCTAACTGCAAATTGGAATATTTAGATATTTATCTTTCCTGGAAGCAGACATTTAGATCCTGTCCACATTAACTCAGTTTTCAAAAGTGGATGCACTGAGTACAATGGCAAAGGCAATGTGTAAAACTGAATAATGGTATTACAAGTGCAATACAAAAATAATTGCAATTAAGAAAAGAATATCAGCAAAGAATTTGTTGTTTGTAGGAAATTTTAGGAAAAAAAGTTGTCTAATTTTTTGGCAGTATGCAGCAGCTTCTGCACAACCTGGAAAACTAGACCCAGTTTTAATATTGCAAAAATACTGATTTGATCACCAAAATGAGCAATATCTATAGGCTATCTATACTATCTGTACTATACCAAGTACAATCACACAAGATTCAAAAAAATGACTCCTCACATTCTCTTCATTTGCTATGATTTTGCAAAATAGGATTGAACTAAGTCCTGTAGAAACCAGCTTAGCAGTGTTAAATAGAAGCCAACACTAAGAAAGCCTTGACAATACTCTTTTGCTACCAACATCAAACAACCTGTTTGTTTCATCAGTCATCATTCCATTTTCTGAATAAGCGGTAGTAGCTAGGCATTATTCGAATAATTTTATGAGGTTGCATATTTGCAAATTGAAATCCTGCCAGAAAAATGAAAATCTGACCATCGGTAACAACTCTTAACTCTTTTTACTTCTGCTCTTGTTTTTCTATTTCTCTGTGTTTCTCTTAACACTAGAATCAACAGATGGTTGGAATAGTCTACGTTTCTTTGGCTAAACAATGTATTCTATTTGATTAACCTGTAAAAGTTGATGACAATTTGAGGAATATTTGTCAATTGCTTTTTATATATTTTTATAATTATAATTTTATAATTATATATTTTTATATATTTTATAATTATTTTTGTCAATGCTTTTTATATATTTATATATATAATTATGTCTGCAAACACAAGGTAGTTGTTGCCAAAACCAGTGGTTTCATCTTTTTATGTTTTCTATTAAAATTGTAGCTCCTCAGGCTTGGAACAAATGCAATTTAAAGTATCCCATGCTACACTTTCAGGAAGACCAACAGCCTTGAAAGTTTGAATATTTGAATTTAAATATGTTTAAATGTGTTTTCTAAAACACCTGACTCAGTCACACCCTAATTGTTACTGCTTGGAATGAAATAGGCCCAGTCCCATACCAGAGTTAGCAAATATGTATAAAAAGATTTAGATTTTAATTGGAAAATCAAATCAAGGATATTCCTGGAAAATGGGAAATGTGATTTATTATGTTTGTTTTTTCTCTAAAATAACCCAAGTACCTCAATCAAAGTAAATTGAATTTTGACATTAAATTACTGTCACTCTCCCAAGAAGAATGAGTGTAAAGTAGCTTACACAAAAATGTTCTATGTCTCTTCATACTTGCTGAAGCATCGTGTTATGAATCTGTCTTAACTGTGTATTTTCATGATATCATCACAATTCCTTTTTATGACAATAGAGATGGAAGTAGTACAGGTTTTTTATATCTTTGGATCAGTGAAGATCCTGCTTTCTCTGATTTGAAATATGCACTGTGCCACCACAACAGTTTTCATATAGTACTGAACGCTGGGTAAAATAAAAGAATTGCATTTTATATTTTATAATACACATTGTGTATTTATACACAAAAGTATTACATACTGTACTATAAACATAATTATGGATGTAATTTACTCTAGAGTTTGCAATAGATGTGGAACTTCTAGAACTTAGTAAATACTAGTAGAAAAAAACCCATTAAGGAAGAGATCGTGCCAGTAGAGAGTTATTTGTGTAATTAATATAATATAATAGGTTGCAATATTATTCTAACATTACCATATAATGGTTGATTGTAATTGGTCCAATATATCTTTAGACTGTATAATAAAGTTTTACTATAAAAGCACTATAAGTAGAAATACACTGAATGTATGTATTTTTCTTGAAAACTGGAAACAAAATTAAGTGGGATTGTAATGTGGAGGAATTTGTGCTCACTAGGGATCTGTTTCTAAACAGGAAAGTCAATGTGGTGGTGAAAATGGTTGAAGACTTCCAGGAAAAGGCATTGTTCTCTTTCGGGAATAGACTAGTTTAAAGCATTCCTTTGAAGGAGGGGGAAGTTACTTAGCCCAGGTGGGAATAGAAGGTCAGTCAGAGTGAATGCTAAAGACTGAAGATTTGTTGCTGCACAACTGTAGAAACTTTTATAATCTTTAATAGAAATATCTTGTTAAGTAGCATTTTGGCATTTTCTAGTTGTAGGATCTTGGAGTAATTCCAGTTCATGTAATTACATTGTTACTTACTCTCTCCCTCCTTGAAGTTTCAATTACTTTCATCATCATTCTTTCACATCCTGTCCAGAACTACCAAAGGTTTCTCTATTAACAGGACTTATGTTCTAAATAGAGCTAGTGACAAGGACTTTTAATCCATAATCGTTGTTTAAGGAATAGAATCATGGAAACAAAATGAGCCTCATTGTTTCCCAGTTATTTGGAAAATAAAATTGGTCTAAAAATATATATAATTTAAACAGTTCTTTTCTTGTTAAGTTAAACATCATGTTTGACCCAAATGATCCCGTTTCAATTTTATGGTCCACTGAAACTTTTTTGACCAGTATATTTAGAATTAACAATGAATCAATTATTTAAATTAATGGAATTTCAACCTGGATATGATTTCATTAGACAAAGAAATATTCTCAATGGATTATTTGGTATTTTATGGTGTCAGTGGCAATATATTGGAAGGGACTGAGAAGTAGCCTGAGAGGTGACACAGTGCTTGCAGTGTAGCCCAGTTGAAATGTGGCACAATCTCCCCTACGCTGGTGCCAGTGGAGGCCTGAAACCCCTAAGTCCTCTGACACACTAATATGGAAATAAATTCTAAATGGTTAGTTGGAGTTACCCACATGGCTTAAGTATTCAAAATCCTTTAAAGTTAATAGCAAAGTATCACTTCAGTACAGATGAGCTTGCCTCCATCATGTTGAGATACAAGATGTGGTTACTGCTGCAGAGCATCCTGGTGTCAGTGAGAGTAGGGGGATGCTAAGGGGATTCAACAATCCCAGATTTCCTCTTCTGGAGGCCCAGAGTTACTGTGGTCAGAAGGAAAAATAAACTGCTACTCTGGAGATATCCAGGCCTAGTTCTCAGCATTGGGAAACAACTCATCACGGTACTACCTTTGTAGAACAGATTTCATCTAAAACATATGGAAAGCAAATCAGTAAATAGTTCTTTCTCCTTTAAATGACACTCAGAAAGTCAACATTTTAAAAACAAAAATAAATTTGCATTTAAAATGTCAGAACCTATTTTTATATGTGTTGAGAGCAAAGGAAATCAGACACATAGAAATTTGAATCTTATTTTTTCTCTGCAACCTAAAGCATCACTTATCTCTGATCTGATCTGATCTGATCTCAATGAAAAATTTGCTAGGTACAATAGAATAAGTTACAGAGAAAAAGGTAAGTTATGGCACATACCTCAAGATATTGTTGAGAATATCTTCTTTGAAAGCTAGCAGCATTTTTATTCAAAGCATTTTCAGTTGCGAGGCTCGTCCTTTCTTATTGAGATATTTTTCCCTTAGTTATGCCTTTGAGTCTGAGTTCAGCAGCCCACAGATCTCTATACTTATTTTCAGGCAAAAACCACAGTAATTCCCAAAGATAAAAGCACAGTAGTTTCACATAGCAATGGTGCAAATGTGGTCTATTTCTGAAACTATCTATGTTATCTCTATGTTACAGGAAATGTCCATTTCTTAACAGTGAAGCATGGGTTCTTTATGTTATGTTGCTAATATGATACATTTAGTTCAAATGATCATAATCTGACTTCACAAAATATGCAAAATATCTTGAAACGTAACCACAGGAGACATGCACATCAAACACACATCACTAAAGAAAAGATTTTGATTGAACAAGCCTTAAGTGAAATCAATTCAAAAGTTTTAAAGATGCTCCTGTTAAAAAATATACTTTAACTCTAGATGAAGAGATTTATTGTGGCATGCATGCTTTCAGAATGGATTTTTTTCTCTTGTTTCTCTAGATAAGTTATCTTACTGATGACACCAATTCATTTTTATTTTCTAAATTATAACACTAATTGGGATAAAAGAAATCTCAGATCCTTACAAACTAAATGTATCTTCTGTTCTCAGTTTTATGCATTTCTGCATTAGCCTTACATGCCAACAGCAAATATAACAATACGTTTTAAGGGTTGCTATCCCAGAAAGAACCAAACAGTACAGTATTTCCATGCTTATCTCTGCAAGACCATAGTGTGTTCTAAATTATTTCTTGTAACTAGCTAAACCTAAAAAAATCTCCACCTTCTGAACCTTTAAAATCTGAAACAAATGTTAGTCATATACTGAAATCACAAACATACATTCTGTTGTCAGCTAAGCATTCTGTTGTCTCCTAATTGTTAAGGAGAATTAAAGGACTCTTCTACCTTTTTTCTGGAAATAAAAGAATAAGAATGCTAATCTACTTTGGAAACCAGTCCATGATGTAGATGTTTCCAAATATCAACTTTTCCTAGGATCTGTAGCTGGAATGGAGAGCAAGCGTTGTGTCCCTATGGAAAATGCAAGCAAGAACTAAAGATTTCCAGCTATTTCCATATACAGCTTGCAGGAAAAACAGGCTCATATTTTACTGGAATCTGTTGGGAGATATGCTTTTTTGAAACATTGTTTTTGACTTATTGCTAGTTTCCCTCAAGCATCTGTTCGTCTCATAACCAACTGCACCAACTTCATGGGCCCTGATGTCCTCAGTCCTGTTATTCTGTACTGGTTTACTCAGTTCTGCGTGCTGTCTCCGCTGCTGATGATTGCTTAGGACAAATTTTCTGAGAGGGATAAGAGCTGCCAAGAAGCAGTTTAGTGTCTGTCTGACAGAAAATTTATGATGAAAGCATAATATAGGTTTTGTATATAGCTGCGTGCTTCATTTCATTGTGGCTGCACTTCAAGCACGTGCCTCCCTGCAGAAATTCTAGCTGCACTTTCTCTTGTACAGAGGCTCCAGAATTTGGGATATCCATGTATTGCACAAACCCTGGACATTTGGGAAAGCTATCATTAGTCTTAACAGTTAGACTGGGAAAAAAAAATTGAAGCTAATCACTGCTCATGACAGGGGGATTGGAACTAGATGAACTTTAAGGTCCTTTCCAACCCAAACCATTCTCTGATTATACAATTGCAAGCTGCTGTTTTCACAGTAATGCTACAAACCTCTGTGGGTCATTTAAAATTTTGAGAACATTGTCCATTGTTCTTTGTACTGCAATAGCTTGAATAACTCAGCTTGAATGATATGTTGAATTGATTTGACTGGAAAGTGGTCTGAGAACTAAGCTCATGAGGGAGACGGTAAGAAAGTCCTGAGGCTTTCAAAGGTAACTTGAAACCTTACAACAAAGTAATTAGTAAGGAATATAGACAAAAAGGAGGCAGTATCCAACCTCTGGCATCTACATTTGCGTGTGTGAATGACAACTGGCCTGCAGTGAAAGCACCACTAAACTTGAGGAGCATTTAAAGTGTTTCAATGGGAAACACCGCACATACTTATCTACTTTATTTCCATACAAGGTGAATAATGCTGATCTATGCTGATCTATTTAGGGGTTTTCCTCTCATTCTCTCAGGACCATTCTGTATAAAATGAGTCATGTTATCATTAAGATCTTTCAGATTTTTGCAAAGATGCATTGATGCATCTTCACAGTTAGCCATGAATAATAAGTTTACATTACCATGCATAGTCTTCACATTTTTGGAACTATTTTGAAACTTAATTTATTCCTCGTTAACTGTTTTCAGGCAACAGTGGTGGTTCACCTGTCCCTGCACATGGCAGAGTTTGATTCAGAATTTGTTCCACCAAAAAATGCTTCTAGTTATGGCAGTATCGAGCTGCCAAAACTTTCCAGGGTCCTCATCTGTGAAGAAAATGGACAGAGGATAAAGGAACAACCTTTTAGAACTTTGAGTCATTATTTTCATGGATAATGTCTAGGTTAAATAATGGGAAGTATACCCAGGCCTACACAAAATACAACTAACTGCTTTGCATTTCACTCAGCCCTTAGAGTATGCCAGTATACCCAGGCATCTCAACATCACTAACCTCTGTAAAATGCTATATGAAAAAGTGGCCTTAACAAATGAAATGTTGATCTGCCTTTTATTAATTTCATTTTTTATCTTCTTGTATACAGACGTTTGACAGCTGTGACATTCATGGGCAATGCATTCGAAAAAGAAGACATAAATATTCAGAGACATATTAGAATGCTGTTCAATGTAAGCACCTGTCTACTTAGTGTTGACAGAAAATCATTTACTTTGCTTTATGCATGTTCTCTCTAGAGACTACAGAGGTCCTATTTTATTTAAGGAGCTGGTCCCAACATCAGTACTAGCTCTTGAAAATGCAATATATACATCTAATTATATTTATTAAGGAAACAACCTTGGCTTATATTTTCTGTAATACTGAAACCATTTTTTCAGCCTCTACTTCAGAATTTCCTTCCCTGGGGAAATGAAAGAGGGAAGGGAAAAGGGAATGAGGAGTAGAAAAAGTATGACCTCATGATGTCTTTAATTGCAACATCAAAGAAGATGGCACAGAAAGAAAAATATAATGAAAATAGTACATAAAAAGATATGTAATGTAAAGGAGGTTGCTGCCTAATCTTTCTGAAGTCCAATGCTCTGCTGAAGTTCACCTAACTTTAAGAACTGACATAAATAAAGCTGATTTAAATATTTAAAAAAGGGAAACTGATGCCCAGTGTCAGGGTATTTTGACAAAAATCTGCAAGTATTATGAAATGTAGGGTTTTTTTCTGCTTTTTGATAGTACACCAAAAGATCAGTGGAAACAAGATGCACCTAATAACTGGGACTGCCAGAGCTCTCAAAAACCAACCAACAAAAAGCCTCCCACAAAACCCCAAACCAAAACAAAACAAAAAAAACCCTCACCCAAATCTCTCCCAAAATCTCTGTCCTGAACCAAATAAATACACATGTGAGAAATCTGGAAGTCATGAATTTTAAGCCTGAGAGAGTAACGACTCCCACAGAATGTTCTTCTCCACAAGGGAAGATCATTTCACAATACAGTTCTATTTTCCATAACAAAGAAAATATGATGAATGCCAAGTCAAGTTTGTACAGATAGTAAGTGTCTCACTCAGTCTTGAGTTTTTTTTCCTTGCATGAAGTGGAGCTTTTGGTGCATTCACATGAAAATTACCTTAGGAGAGGAGAGGAGAGGAGAGGAGAGGAGAGGAGAGGAGAGGAGAGGAGAGGAGAGGAGAGGAGAGGAGAGGAGAGGAGAGGAGAGGAGAGGAGAGGAGAGGAGAGGAGAGGAGAGGAGAGGAGAGGAGAGGAGAGGAGAGGAGAGGAGAGGAGAGGAGAGGAGAGGAGATGTAACGATGTTAGCTCAGCGCTGTGAGTGGGGGAGGTCTGGAAAGAACAGGGAATTGCTGTGAGCGCCGTGAGCTCCCAAACGCTGCCAATGCTGCCACCTATGGGCCAAAGGCGCCCACATCAGCACACCCCGCCGGCAAAGGAGCAGAACAGCACGAGAAAATTCAGGCTCTTGCACAAGCCCAATTCACCTGGTGAACTGATGGAGCGGCTACTTTGGTTTATCTACTTCAATGCCTTTATATAATTTAATAGGATCATCACACAGTAACCTAACCTGTCCACAGAAATTATGAGCTGCAACTCCAGACCCCATATGAACACTTTTGCTCAATTAAAGTTAAGAAGCTTTTTATAGAAAGATTTTTTTTTTCCCCCTTAAAGCATATACAAGGAGCAATGGTGCACGATATGCCTTTTTTCTCATTAAGATAATTATGTAAAGGCAGTAACATTAAAAATATTTGCTGAAGTCCAAGATTTACACTGCTATTACAGGTATTTAAGCCTGTCATTTTAAAAATATTGGCACGATTTTCCTATTCTATTGAAGAAATGTGGGTGATTAGACCTAATGCCTTCAGATATCTTCATGTCACTCTCCTCATATTACTGCAATAATCTAGAAAATTAATTTTCTAAAATATGTTTGGAAATAACTATCTGTATTTACACCTTTAATTTGGCCTTGTAATTTTTTTTTCATTTATAAATAATATATATTGCTATTTTATTGTCACTACTGGCAAGTTCCCTCCCTTTTCAGTCTTACAGTCCTTACTAAGACGATAATTCACCTAGCTGGAGTAGCTCCTACTACTTTGAAGATTTACTTCTCAACTGTTAAAATAAAATAAAATAAAATAAAATAAAATAAAATAAAATAAAATAAAATAAAATAAAATAATCTGCCAATGCTTTACTGTTATTCAGCAAATAAAGCCAGATGAAAATAATGCAGTAAAGAACAAGCTGGTAGGCTCTTATCTGCACAGCCATGGGGTGGCTGGAGACCACAAAAGGGGGAGCAAATCTTAGGTTCTACTTTCTACTCCCAAAGATATCTCTGCATATTGAATTACAATCACTGAACAAAATGCAGAAGCAGAAAACGGACAGGATTCATAATAGACAAAAATGGTGCTGGAAGGCAGGCTCTAGAAAAGACAGGATTTCTGTAAGTTATTGGTTAATCTGTAGATCCTTGGAGAACCTGCAGGGGTTTCTTGAGCAGCTTTCCAAAGCAACTGATATTCCTATTGTGTCGTACCAGAATATCAAGGAAAATCATGACACTATTTGCCATGTCTTGTACATTTCAAGTATCAATCTACAAAGTACTCAGTTCTACAGTTACACACATCCTCCCACATTTTCCATCTTTCCCATCTGAGCACTAGTCAGCTAACTTGCTATAATGGTATTAAACCTTCAGTACTTGGGAAATATCCCAACTAAAGTTTTTTCTCATTTATTTTCATGCTACCCATGTACCAAAGGATGGCCCTGATAGAGTTAACAGAATAAAACTGGCATTAGTAGGCAATGTGGAATGGAGAATCAATCCCACAAACTGAGTAAGAAACACTTGAGAAGTTAGAATATTTTCTATATTTTCTTGAAAGTAATACTGGAGTTATTTTTAAACATATTCGTTAATAACTTCTTATTTATTATGCACATGCAAAAAAGTGAGAATAAGAGTTATCCTATTAAAATCAATAGGAGCACTCCTGTGATTAAAATTTCATTTATGCTGAAAAAGAGCCTTACATTCTACATACACTTCCATTCAATATGTGCATATTGTGAATATTAAATAATGTTAAATTACTCCCTTTTTTCATAATAGAATCAGCCTGACAGTTACAATGTTCAAGCACTAAGCAGCACGTATTACAATGGCAGCTCCCTATCATGCAGCAATTTTCTTCCTTTTAATATTCTTGAAATTTAGCTCTCACAAGTAGGTGAAATGATTCTGTCTTTGAAAAGTAATTTGGCATGCTCCTTTAGACTTTACATCTAGTCAGTAAGACTCTACTCTCTCATGTATCAATGTCTTCAAGTACGAGTTTGTTGAGACTTGCTACTTCTCACTTCTCTTAAGGAGCAGAACAAGGATGGAGAAATCAGTTCATCCTAAATTCCCATTTGAGAATAATAAATGGGGCCATCATCTCCACCTTGACCACCGCTGTGGAACCCTCTTTTTCATTTCCACAGCAGTGGAGTGGAAGGTTGGAAGGAGGAGAAGACAATTTTATCTTTCACTTTCCATTACATCCTGGTTGCTCTGGTTTTCTTCCTGGGCTTAAAGAGTACTAAAGATGAGGGTACAAGTAGAAATCTTCATTGCATTCTTCTTGGGCACCATGACAGGTCCAAGGCCTCCTTAACTATTTCATGAAGTTGGGAGTCCATAGATTTAGGAGGTGAAAGAAAGAATTGCATGACTAGTGGTAGAGATAGTAGATATGGAATACCACACACCTTGTTTTCATTAATTTTCACTACTATGGTTTAGGCAAAGAAAAGGAGGCCACTGACAGTTCCTGAACACCACTCTTTTAGGAAATAGGTATTGGGGCAGGCAGTAAGCTCAGAAATTCTGGGACAGGGTCAGACCTTGTGTCTTTTTGCTGGAGGCGTCAGGATCTGTGTGCAGTCTGCCCAGAGTATAGATTTCCATGGATGCCCCATGGATAATTAAAACCCCTCTACTCCTCAAGGTATGATTAGAATTTTCTACCTTCTGAAAGACAAAACACAAATGTGAAATTATTGCAGTCCTGCCACCTGAGGGTTAGTAACTGTATTTCTGTAACTCAAAACCCGATTTTATCTGTAAAGAATCTAGATTTGGAAGGAAAGATGCACTAAAAGAAAAAAAAGGACCAGGCATATAATCTGTGATTCTGTCAGTTCTGACTTGATCTGGCTGCTCACAGGAATGTCACAGTAAACATCAATCCAAAGAGAATAATAGATTCATAAACATTAAAGATAGAAAAGTCCATTTTGAAAAGACTGTTTAGTGGTAGTGCATTATTATATATTAGGCAATCTATTGTTTCCCCCCAACTTATTTTAAGTTTTCTCTTAATCTACATCCTTCATAGATTTTCATTTAACAGATCTAAGCTTATTCATTCTGCTTCCCCAGATAATAAAACAATTCGGTAATTAACATTCTTCCCTGAAAAGATGACTTCACTGGACTTAAGAAATGTTTAACTATATTTGGTTTAGATTGGGTTAAAAATACAGATTAACTTATGAAACATTCATGATTAGAAAGTGAACATTATGACTAGGAAACACTGAAAAAGTAAGTACTTGCATTTATGACTTGTTGTTTGTAGGATTAACAACTCTTTAAAATACTAGCTTGATTTAGCTGTAACAAGTGTATTGATGTAAATAAAATAGGACATTCCTAAGGGGAATTGCAATTCTAAAAAAAAAAAAATTAAATCCATATTTACTACAATAAATGTTATGCCAAAAAATTTCATAGCTACCAGAAACATAGAAAATACTATACCCAAAGCTAGAAAACTGTTCCAGTACAAAGCATGCCTAATATATAACCTCCCAGATACACAGTATATCTCTAGTAAAGATATAAATTATGGTTGCAAATGAGACCACAAACAAAATTTTGCTCAAGGCATGAATCATAAATTCAAACAATAATCATCTCCTGCATGAGGCACAACTACTTTGTTTACTTCTTATACCCTGTTTCCTAAACATGAAGATGAAAGTAGGTCAAGTAAATTTAGCATCTTTTCACATGAAGTATGTTATGATAGCGGGTGGCACAGCCTAATTTACAATTACATGAGTTTACATGAATATGAAAATATGTGTTTTCACTGTGCTGTGTCATTACACATATTGACATTTTACTCACAATGACACAGAATCATAGAAAACACCCAAGATTTGGAGGAGGGAGGGAGCAGAAAGGGAGAGAAATATTTACCACTGTTGGAGCCTGAATGAAATATTGATGTATTAGGAAAGAACTTCATATGATGCTGAATGTTATTTTTATAACTGCTTGTAGGTATGTTTATGCAGTGGGTTACAAGGTAAGAAGAGAAAAACTGAGAAACCACTGTTTTATTTACCTTCTAAAAAAGTTTCAATTTTGTTGCACCTATTAATCAAGAGAAAGCTTTTCTGAGAAAATTTCAAAATTTAAAAGCCATGTTTCTTAACATTGGATCAAAACGCAAAAGAAACTTTAAATTGAAAGTTTTAAACTATAATTTTGTTTTTCATCATTCTGCCATGAAGTTTCACATATGGTTAATGTAGGAAACTTACTTGAAATTAATAAGTGTTTTGTTTTACTATAATGATTTTCTTTTATGGAAGACAAAAGGATTTTGGTCTGGACAAAGAACATTATTTCTGGAACAAACAGGTTCAAAAAATGTTTCTTATCAGCTGTGGATGAATATCTTGCTGAGACATTAGTTTATCAATACCAGAATATTGCTTGTTTTGCTAAACTAAGCCTACTTATTTATCCAGCTTTAATGGAATAAAAGGTACTTCAAGCAACATAAATTCTGTTTTCAACAAAGCATCTCTGTGTATATGGCTGGATGAATAAGCATATTTAATAAAGAAGAGAAGAAGAATGGGAGAAGGTCACATACCAGGAGTTTCTTCCACATGAATCAGAAATTTTATCACCTTAGTCACAGAAAGAATTTAACAAAATGCTGGGTTCTAGTATACATTCACATTGTCACCAGTCTGAGTCTAGCAGAAGCTGTAATAAGAGTGGATTTCTTCTTGAACCACATGGCTTAAATCTTCAACTCAACAAGGTACTCTGAAATTCATTCATGATCCAGGAACCAAGCCACACATTAGAGGTAAGCATGAGGTGAAATGCTTTGCTGAGATGCAGGTGCTGGCAGCCTGAACTAACAGAGCCTGTCTCCTTAATTGCGCTCAATTCCTGAAGAAACTTGTTCGTTTTAAGAGGCATCCCATTCTAATTAGGATTCATTATGATTTGCTGCATTATTTGAATATGACAATGTTTTGAAATTTGGAGTGAAGTGGTTTTTTGCAGTTGAAACCTTGTCTACAACTTCAACAAAAATCACTTTTTTCCTGTCAAGTTATAAAATTCTAAAACCTGGGAATTATAGCTAAAAAAAGGTGTAAGTTAAGAAAAAAAAAAAGGCAACAAATCTTTTCTTCTAGTTTGATCAGAATAATCCCAAATAACTAATGAGAAATATAACTGTACATTTACTGTTTCTGCCGCAGCAGATGAACTAACACAAAGTTTTGCTGTTTTTAAGACTTACCCAAATATGATGAACCAAAATTTAGTCAGACTCTCTCTATATATTTTAATGAGTGGAAAGAATAAGGAGGCTCTGTTACAAAGGTAAATAATATTGCTCGGTTGTTTTAAATTTCCAGTGTCCAAGTAACTTGATTTTATAAAGAACAAGTTGTTGAAATCAGACATGCGATATCCGGTAGTATCTATATTAATGAAGAGATTCTATTATGGGCTCCTTAATTTTCATTTGCAATTATTTTATATGTGGCTATATATATATATATGTGGCAATATATATGTGGCTATATATATATATATATATATATATGTATATATAAAATGACAATTTCAACAATTACTTGTTAGAAAAACCCCACCATTTGAATGCTGTACTTTTACTTCTTGTTGCAATGAGGCAGCTAAAAAGAAGGAGAAGCAACAATGACAGCTGAGGAGTCACTTCCTTTCTGGACAACATGTTCTTAGCAAATCACCTTTTGAAAATCATAGATAGCAGTGAAATTGTAAAAGAATACACTCAACATGTGTATTCACTGGCTACTACACTGGCCAAAATAAATCATACTTTGTAAGTAGGAGAATTAAATCACTAAATAGTGAATAAAGTAATTCTAAATATATTTACAAAAGCTGCAGGATGCTATATATTCTGAAGAATGGCAGGGCATAGTTATTCATCAGCTGCTTACTATCCCAAGTTATTTGCAAATAAGAATTGATTAGGAGGCTTTGGAATAAATAACGGTATAGAGTCAGTATCCAACATACAGTTATGTGGTATTCCCAGCATTATCTATTTAGTACCTTGGCAAAATAAACCTCAGTAAACATGTTTGTCTGTGTTAAGAAAGCCAAAAGAGTTGTGAAATGATTTGGCATTTTTACTGCTCCTGACACTTGTTCACTAGTTGCTCACCAAGATGCATATTTCAGCCTGACCACTGAAAAGCTTTCAAGAGTGAACAACTTTCAGCCACAGTATAGAATTGTGGCTCTACACTGTTGAAAGCCTATATTTCACCTCTGCACTGAGCTTTGCATGTGTTCTAATTCCTTCTCCTTCCAGGATATTTCCTAGCTTCACAAATGTCCTCACTGAGAAAAAGTTCTGGAAGAAGCAAGTGCTAGGAGAGCAAAGGTAAACATTTTCTCCCATGGAAAACCACCCCAATGACATTTTACCCTCCCAAAGCATTTGGCTCTCTGTAGCCGACTTATTAAAGTGCATGTATTCATGCTAAGTACTTTGATATCTAAATTCTTCTTAAGCTTTTGCTTCCAACAGAATACTCAAGTCTACAGCCAAAGCTGGTCATGGTCAGTAACCCAGGAAGACAGATTGTTGCAAAAACCAGCTAGTCTGAGCTAAACTCCTGCCAGTTAAGGTGTAATGTCACTCTGGGTGGAGAAATGTATTCCTTCAGCCAGCTTGCAGATACTCAGGGAGCTTCATATCAGACTTACATAGGTTTGTTTGCCAGAGAGAATTCCTTTTTCCTTATTTAACCCACCAAAAGTAGGCAAGATCTACTTGTGGGTCAATAAAACCCATACAATTTCAAGAAGACATTTTCCCTGTCAGGAGATGAACATTAGACAGTCACAACAGACCCAAATAACAGTGTTTACGATGACAATTATAAGGAATGCTTCATTTTGAGTATACAAATATAACCAATAAATTTCACATGGCCTCTCCTAAGAATAGATGAATGCTTAACACTTCCATAATACATTCCACCTAAGGATCTCAAAGCATTTACAAGCCCCTTTCACTAAGAATATACTTCTGGGCATACATTCAGCACACATGCATGCTGTTTTTATCTTAAGGGACTTTTCCAGAAAGCTCTTCCTGGCCAGGAAATTTCCATGGTATACTACTCTTTGATATCTTCCCCATATCCCCTTTTTTTTTTTTTTTTTTTTTGGTTGGTTGGTTTTAGGTTGGTTGGTTGGTTGGTTGGTTGGTAGAGTTTTTTTTAAGACCAAGGTTCCCAAATGCATTTTGTTGTAAAGGCCAGAATCAAGATATATTCCTCTGCAGGGCAAGAAAAGAGAGGAAGAACTAACAAGTAAATGTGGCATACCTCACATTAGTTCCAAACAGAATTTTTATTAATTTTAAAACCAAATAAGAGGAGAGCTGGGTTTTGGTTTGTTTGTTTGCTTGCTTTTTACCCATTACGCCTAAACTGCCAATACTTTGTGCATTTCTGCAATACAGAACACAGAGCAATGCAGTTCTTTCCAGTCAAACAGAAATGTCAGGGAGAGAGTCATTCCCTGTGCCCAAATGGCGACAGACCAAACTAACACCTAATAATTTTTAGGTTGGATTACAAGTGAAAGTTAGTGTTGCTCTATAGTTATTAAACAGAGGTTTTTTGAGTAAGACAGGTCCTCAAAATCAATGTTTAAGTCAGTTGTTAATGTGTGAGAAGCTATGATGCATAACAAAGATTTAGATACTTTCTAAGTGCCGAAGAGCTGCCATTGAATGGACCATTGATGCTACTGAACAGCCAATGCAGCTTGACAAAGAAAAATAACAAAATTAATTAAGGAAGATAGAGAGGAAGTGTAGAAGAATTGAGCCATGCTGCACCTAAAGTTTTGTTACTTGCAAAAAACAAGGACTCATATTTTCAGGAGTTATAAAGAAATATCAAAATAAAAATAATTTCTGAAATATGCATATTTATAAAATTTCTCAGGACAACTATTTGCTAATAGACTTTTGAATTTACACATTTTGAAAAAAAAATTACTAGTAGCGTCATCTCATTATTATTCTTCCCTCCTTTAATCTGCTCAGCAAATGTTAATGAAAGTGCAGAGTACTTCTTCTAAAGTGCAAAGTCCCACAACTACCCTCACTGCCCTCACTGAAGTTTTGAGCTTTGAAGATTTCATTTACTTAAACAATAATGAATGAAACCTTGTAATGTACTGAGAATTAAGCTAAAGACAGGAACTGACCTTTAAAATGGCCAAGTGACCAAGCCCTTGGCATGACTGTAGGGGAGTGAAAGCAGTTTTCCCCACAACAGTAGCAGTGGTTGTATATCAGAATGTTCAAAGTTTCTGTTGAATTATTTTTTAATCTTCCCTATTTTTAAAGATACTCCTATGAATTCAGGGAAAGTGATTACAATGAAAATTGAAACTTGTCTGAAAATCACATCTTTTAAATAAGTAGTCAGTTTTTGTCACACATGAATCACCTTCATTACCTGTGTCACCAGCAATTTACAAATCTTTCACACACCTGAAGCATAATATATCAGACTTTTATTCATATGTGGTATCCTCTAATGCAAATCTGTCTTCAGTGTAAAACCAAGGCTTCTGTGCTGTAGGTAGAAGGAAGGGTGAAAAACACTCTACCAGCAGATAACCATCTGGCAGATTCCCTTTCTCTCTCTGCTATCTCCATGTGATTTTTATCACTTTACAAAATGTCATTAAGCAAACAGAGAAGACCACAAGCAAACCTTTAGTTTCACAAAATCATGTTTTATAAACTGTTGAGAAACACTGACATGTAATGAAACCCTATTCCCTATATGCCTTCCTCTCTGTAAATGATTTGTTTCCCTCCTTTCATGTATAAATAAACAGAAATATGTCTGTATATTTGCCTTTGGTTTTTTCTCTTTCTTCTTTTTTTTTTTTTTCCTTTTTTTTTTCTTCTTTTTTCTTTGGTCATCATAATCAAGGGCTATTATAGCAATAGATCTTATCTTTAGAATGGCAGTCCCCTTGCACCTTCAGTTCAGATTTTTGTTTATGCTTGGCTGCAATTGTGGCTGTTTCTGATAGTTTTAGGTCAGCCATGACAGACTATGGGTGACACTAAATAAACAAGCTGGGAGTCTGTGACTAGGAAGGAATGGTACTGGTTCTCAGAGTTTGATTTTCTCTGCTTAATCAACAATTTATTCAGAATAACTCACTGTGAAAAGGAACTGTTTGCTAGACTACACATATTATGCTGTAAGGTTAAAAAAATATATTAAAACCCCCTCACAACTCACATAGGCAAGCAGAAAGAACAAATCATGCTCAATCTTGTTTTGGTCATAGTAGGCTACAGAATTTATTTGTTTATTTAATTTCTGTTCAGCTATTTCTTCCTGTCTCATCCCTTTCTTCTCTCAGTTAGATTCCAAGGCAGTAAGCTGATCTGAACTCAGTCTGTTGGGGAGTAGATGGGACACTTCCTTACAGCCTGCTCAGAGGGGATAAAAAATTCAATGACCAATTTACTAACTGTACTCGCGGAAAAAGAGGTAGATTAAGATCCCATAAGAAGGGGTAAAATAACCTAATCAAATAGTTGCCTGCTCCAGTTCTCTTGATTTTACTGTCTGTATTGAAAGACTTTATGTATTTCTTACAACTTCTATTTCTGTAGTCATACCATTATGTCAGTTTCTAAACTCAGTTCTCATTTATTAATTTTTTTAAATGTTCTGCTTGGAATAAGCCTTTAAAAATGTGTACCCTAAGGCTGGAATGCCAACAGAATTATTATTATTATTGTTGTTGTTGTTGTTGTTGTTATTGTTATTAGACTTTATTTTTATGCATTTATTTTTAAATTTCAGGAATTTTAAGTCAGTCTTGTGATTAGGAAGAATATGCAAACAGACTCTTTTAAAGCCTGAGGCAGGTGATGCTGCCTACCTGCAATTATGAATGTATTATAAATTTTTAATATGATGTTTTTACCTGGAATAATAAAGATTCAAAGTTCATGTAAATTACAAGAATAATAAATTATTTTCATGCAATTTTCACTTGTTTAAAATTTGGGCCAGGAGTCCCATTTAGGCTGAGAGTCAGCCATTGAGGAAACCAGGGGTAAGCAGTGTCTCAGTGCAGTTTCTAGTGCACAGACATTCTTTCAGAAACCAAAACATCATACCACATGTCTTCTTGCAAAACTTCCACAGAGTAGTGAATAGTTAGAAAATGTACTGTATCTAAACTTCCAGAGAAGTGAATTTTCTGAAACTGGATTCCCTGTTATGTGCTGGTAAATAAGAAACTTTTGAGAAGAGACACTTTACTAGCACCTGGGAAAATGTAAGTGTCCTGTTTATAATTCAATTAACATGGCTCAGCAAAGTATGAGCTAAACTATTTCATAAGCTCATCTTGGTCATAGCATCCTGATGCAACATTTAGTAGCTACTAAAACATGGAATTCTATGGAAATAGTGTAAATATGATTTTTCTTGAGCCTTGCCTACTGCCAGAGACTATCCTGATCCCTTTAAACCAGGTTATCAGTGTCCAAGTTTAACAGTGCCTAGGGTTATTTTATTTTTAAATTGTTTCTATATCCACCAAAATCATCTCAGCTAAGTCTTCAACAACCCAGGCCTTTAGAATCAAACCTTAGCCAGCACTACTATGGTTTAATTAGCTGCGCATTTGCCTCCTGGCCAGATCCAATAAATATGCATGTATTGGCACAGCTGCATCTCAGCATGCATACTTAAATTAAAAATGCTTTCTTTGATGCTCTGGCAATCTTGGCATTCATTCACTTTGCCAGAAGCAGTATCAAATCACAAAATACTTGTCCAGTCATCATCAAAACGTACAATCATGAAAATGTGTTACCAGTTTAGCTGCTCATATTACATGTGCAGTAACCTGAAATTCTTCATGTTCACTACAGTTATGGAGAAGGATGTTCCCATGCTTCTCCATGACTGAAAGGTATTCCCATATGCCAAATAAGATGAAACTGGTCAAACAACACCTGTCTTCTATTGAGATTACTTGCACTAATTCATACTGAAAGTGTTATTTTCATAACTACAGTTGCATTTTCTATTTAAAAGATGCAGAATTGATTGGGCTTTATTTTCTCCACTTGACATTAGCAGCTTTACAGAACAATGACCTTGCTAGTCACTTATGATGAATTATTAGTTTTTTTCTCCAAAAGAAGGAAAATTGAATGTTAGACAGACTTTTTAAAGGACACACTGAAAGGTGGGTAATAGTATACATTTCTTTCCACTCTTCACCTCTCCACACTAAACTCCAGTCTAGTCATAGGAACAGAGGAGGTAATACCTGTAAGACAGACATGTATGCTTGTCACAGCAATAGGAATTTCAACCAGCCTCAAATTACTAAGAACACAGCAAGGGATCTCACAGTATGTACAGGTGGTAAGGAGTGATCTGAGGAATATTATGGAAAATGATCAGATCAGGGGTTGCACCAGAATTCAAAGCACTTTCTTCTCTTCCTACTGAGATACCCTGGGAATTCAGTAAATCTCTTCTATAAATACTTAACATGCTTCAAGTCCACAGTGGAAATCCACCAGCTTAAAAATTCTATGTGCTATCAGAGAGCATGTAGAGAAACTAGATAAATAGTCACTTTCTCTGTAGATGCTTAAGGTATTCTGTTGTTTCTTCTGAAATCTAGCATGGTTGACATTTATTTTTATAAAAGCATCAAATGTGGACAAATAAAATCTTTACAATGAGATTCTTCATCATGCTTTTCAGGAATTCTACTTTTCCCAGTTGGGGAAAAAATCTTTATTGAAACCATTAGCTGCTTGGAGTTTTTTAAAATCAGAACAAACAAAAGAGAGAAATAAAATCTCCCCTTTCACAGTACAATTCTCAGCCTACCAGAATAAAATCCAGAGGTCGCTCTCAATTTATGGAACTAGACATACTATGGTAAAACCAGAACAAAAAAACATTTATTGGTCACAACATTCATTAAAAATTATAATCAGTATCTGTTAAAATATATTTTAAAAAGTGTTGCCATACCACAGTGTACAATATTTGCTAAATCACCATATTTTTAAAAATCTAGTTGTCAACACAGTTTTGCATATGGTTTGATGCATTCTTAAACATCACCTCTTTGAAAGTTAAAAGTCCATTGGAGAGAAAACCTTTACACATGAAGATAGCAGATAGAGATTTAGATATATCAAAGATATTGTTGCCAACATTGAATTTTCTCCTGAACATTAAAGGTTATTCTGAGGAAGAAAATGAAGAATATTATTCTCTGAGAAATATAGTTGGATTAGAGACTGAAAACTAAACTTGATTTTTCAGCTCAGTTAAACTTTAGAAGTGCCAATAGACACTTCCATGAAATAGAGTTTCACAAGCCTTACATGTGCTGTGTATTACTGTAAATGTAGAACATCTATTTTTTTAAATTGTAAATGTTCCTATACTGAGTAGTGACATACTGAATTATGCTGATAGAAAAATAATCTATAAGCTTCAGGGGTAATACCAGGATTTCATGTGCTTGGTTTTGAGTTTTTTTCTGCTCCAAATTTTCCCCAAAGACCCAAATTTTAAAATTCATAATAAATAAAATCCTAATTCAGGATCATTGAAATATTTTATGATGATAAAATTGGAGTCTCTCATTAATACAAAAACAGTGCAATATTAAATTTTAAATAGTATTTTCTCTGATACACAGAAAATCTATTTAAGTATTAAATAAAGAGTTTTAACTAAAAGAGCAAAAGAGAACAAGGGTGACTTCTTTTCAAGAAAACTCATAGGAAAGAGGCTCCTCTGAAATTACTTGAAATGAGCTGAGTTGCACTTTCTGATGGAAAATTTTCAGAGAAAATTTCTCATCCAGGATAAAATCAGGTGCTTCCTCTGAACTGTTTGTTTAGGTTGATTTGCTTGATGTTTTGTTGTTCCTGGATATACAAAATAATAAAAGTAATCATACATTCTTCAGAAATCTCCAGGAGGGTATTAAATTAAACTAGCAGCACTGATACTTTTATTCATGTTGAAATAATTAACAATTCCAAGGATATTAATGGTGTATTGTATGGCTATTTTTGACTGCGTCAGATGAAAGAAAAAACCTTTTGGTGACTCTTGCTCCTACTAAAATTTAATTACCTTTACTTGCTGACCTCATGTTTTATGTAACAGTACACCCCAAAAATGACCTCATAAATGGTTCCTAATATAAAGGTAAAGTCTTCTTTTTTTTTTTTTTTTTTTTTTTTTTTTTTTTTTTTTTTTTTTTTTTTTTTTTTTTTTTTTTTTCCTACAAACCAGCACAGCATAAACAGTTTTCTTTTTAGGTTTTTTTAAACTACTTTTGCAAAGTATTCTTATAATAGCTAACATTATATATTCCAGCATTTCCTGTGGGACCAACTAAATGAATTTAATTGAAGTCAGAATGCCTCACTTTGACGAGGTCACTTTTTAAAAGGTATCATTGAAAAAGATTTTTGATTTCTCTTTTCTGAACTAGCTATAACCTATAAAATCATCAATGAAGAATTTTATCTTTCCCATCAAATATCAGTAAAGATATTTAAAAAAGCGAAAGTGTTACCATTAATGGACATAAAATTATGGATTCTAATGAATCTGTACTAAATCTGGAAGGTTGTACTTCACTAGTAAAAAAAATGTAACTGTGGACAAAGAACATCAGTTTTCAGCAGATACTTAACATGAACTCTTTAATTTTGCAGATCTGGAGAGTTGGGGTCAAATTCAGCCCTGATTTTACTGTAATCAATGTCAAATGCAAAGTGTTGTTTTACCTCCCTAAAACAAGCGGGGGAAATGAATCAGATTAAAATTTCCAAACAATTTGAATCTCAGAATAAAACATATGACATAATATGTTTTGCCTTCATTTTGTCACATTAAATACGATAAACATAAGAGCAAATAAGTAGGTACTTAAGCCAAAAGGTTTCATTTCAAGATGGAAATGGAAGTATTTTAAAAAATAAAGCATTTACCTGTTCAAACATACTATCAAAGATGAGGAGAATTTTCAACACCTCAAAAATATTACTAAAATTCATCTGAAAAAGCACAGCATCTCTAGGAAGTACCCTACAGTCTCAGAAACTAGGAAGATAAAGCATTTTACATTGATATCAAAGAATCTTTATAAAAGCTTGTTTTGAAAGGGAATATGGAACAATCTCTCCATCTGATTTATAAAAGAAAAATTAAAGATGTTTTGAATGTTTTGTACTTTTTTTCACAGTTCTCTCTTTTTAAATTACTTTTTTTATAATTGCTAAAATGTTAGCAATGGAAAGGAAAAGAATAAAGAGAAAAGGAAAAATAACTGGGAAATAAAGTAAACAAATTAAAGATTGCAGAGAAATAGTTTTAATACAATCACTTTTCTGAAAATGTAGCATAAAATACAATATTTTTTTAGATTAGATTAATAGCTGGATTTAACAACAGAGTGATAATTCAGAATTCCAGAGAATGACAAAGAGAAACAAATTTCCTAGCTATTTTACTAGAAGAAATATGATGAAGAAATAATCCCCTGGGAAGGTGTTTCCTGAAAGTGAAAAAAAAAAATTAATATTTTCCTTTTTGATGAGTTAGTTTAACTTCATAAGTGGGTGCCTAAATGCAGTTTCTGAAAACATGCTAGTAACATGTAGCTATTATTTTGCTACATTTTGCATACAAAAATAGACCAATGGGGCAAACAGTACAATCAACAACTAGAAACCTCATTTACTGGACATCTCTCTGTGGCGCTTTTCAGTTTTTCTGTGAGAAGAAGTCACATATATTTCAATGTAGCTCCTCTTCCACACATTTAAATCATGATTAATTTTCTAACTGAAGGGAAGGAATTCTCCATTGAAACATTAGAAATTGCACACCTCAGATATTCAAAACTTCCTTGGTCAAAATTTTTAAAATTGAATCTTATGTTTAGCATATTTCTCTGTGTTTCTAAGGCATGCACATATTTGTCAAGAGATCAGGAATCTTCTAAGCCAAACAAATCAGACGACATAGCTAGTTATTGGCACACACATTGCAAATTGTTAAACAAATTCCAACACACAACTCTTGTATTCATGAAGCTAAGTCATGTTTTCATAGATAAAACAACTGTCTGATATTTTCTGTACATTAATATATACTTTAGGGCTGGTATCCATTAGTGTGTACACAAATGGATGTTTTGCCCTGGACAAAACTTTGGTGTGCATTGCTTCTCCTCTTGAGTAAAATTTGAGTGTCAGTGTTTGCCTTGTAACTTTGGGATGGATCTAATGACAGAGCATATGCTGTGAAATATTGTCTACGGGTATCTTTTTTAGAATAAGTAAATGTGGGGCTTTGCGTTTTATAGAACTGCCCAAATTTAAAGGCATTTAAATATTTTTGAAGAAAAAACAACATAACAAACGTAAATATTCCCACAATGAGCTATACAAAAAAAGGAATCCCAAACTTTCTAAAGTATCTTAATGAGGGTTAAAGGTCACTGCTAAGTAAAACTGAGAAACAGAAAGGACCAGGATCCTGTTTCCATTTTAATGTGCCTCATGTTTATATTTTGCTGTCGGCAGGGGAAAGGCTGAAACAATTCCACTTACAAGGAGGTTACAAACAGGCTGGCTATTGCAGCTGGCTGGAAGAAAAAGTTTGAGCTCCACAGGTCCAAGGTGAATGCAAGTTCACATAGACCAGACACGTGTTAAGCACTGGGCTTATAGCTGACATTTCTCTGCAAATCCTTTCGTAAAACTTACAATCTAAGCTGGGGTCTGAATTCTAGTTCCTTCAAATTATGTTTCACAGACCCAAACCCATAACACTCAGTATTAATTTTAATTTCTTCACCACTATTAAGACTAAAACTTTATAGAGAATATTCAATTATAAATATGCTTTGTGCCTGCAATTAGCATTACATTAAACAGAGGAAGATCTTAAATTCAAAGGTCCCTGGAATAGAAAACAATTGATAATGATAGTCATCAAAGCAATATGGTGAACCTATCTTTAATCACTTCTAAATTCCAAGTCCTAAAAAAAGACTGCTACTTTTCTGAATTTCATTTTATTATCTTGAAACCATTGTTATGATTCTAAGGAAATCTTTTCTTCTTAAAAATGTATGTACAGCTCTGCTAAGCACATTCTGGTCCTACTATCTAGAATGTGTTTATATCAGAAGATATAAAATGGGTTTCTAAATGGAAGAGATAGAATAAAAAACCCAACTGTAATTCTTACAGGAGTGATTCTGGAAAGCCTGTAACACCAAATGCCCCTTAACTACTTTTTCTTTAGTTCAAGATAATGAACAAAACTCACAACTTCTTGTGAAGGTTGGTGTAAAACTGGCATGCAAATAGATTATCATCTTGAAAGTTTACCAAATAAAATACCTTTGAATTTAGGAAATAATATTTTACTGGAGGGTAATTTAAACCTCAACAGCAGCATTATTGTTGTCAATTGTGGGTGCTCTCAGTTACATGAGAAAGATAATGTTCAAGGGATACCCATTCCAAGTAGGGTACTTCCCACTACATTCCTGAATCACATTAAGCAGTTTGTGGGGACCTAGGAACACTAATTTAGAAACAATATTTTCCTGGTAAGTGTAACTACTGGGACTTCCACTGCATTTTGTTGTTCTGAAGTCATCTTGAGAGATGGATAGGCCCAAACAACTACCTAGTCTGACAGAAAAATTAATTACTTTATATATCACAGAGAAAAAAATCAGTGAAGTAGTGGATAAATAATTCACCAGGATTTTGATTCCTGTGCACAATATGTTTCAACAACTGATAAACTCAGGCACTACCTATGTGTGTTGAAAGATATTTCTGTTCTTGATAGCTTGTTTCTGTCTTGCCTAGCCTGAATTTCAATTGGTGCATTCTCACAGATTCTTTTCATGAACAAGATAGTCTTGAACATTCTTCTAGGTAAAGTAAAAATTCAGACTAGCAGATTGTCAGAGCCAAAACCTTCCTAGGAGTGCAGTTAGTGCTCTCCAGGTTATCTTTCTGAAAGATCTGCCTCAAAAGCCCCAGCTGGCCTTGAAGATGTTTGAGAACCAGCTGGAAGAAGCTGCAGCAGTTCCTATGTCATTTGGCTGGAAGGTAGATACAAGCAGGCACTGTCATACTGGGTCCATGACAGGGCCACACTGTAGCTATGGATCTGCACCCTGTGGATATGGATTCTGATCCTGACCTCAAGCCCTATCACAGTGACCTTGTCTGGAGATCTGGACTCCCGTCTGAGCCTGTTCACCATCCCTGGGCGTGCCCTGCTTCCCTCACTCTGGTGCTGTTGGATGAACAGATGTGCTTAATCAGAAATACAGACCTGTATTAAATCAATGAATAACGGCTTAAAAAAATAAAATAAAAGAAGGGTTAATTCAGGCCATGAATATATTTATTCTGTATGATATTTTTAAGATAAAAATCAGTTTTAACTACTTCCCAGTCATCTTTTCAAGATGCAGTAAGAAGGAAGAGCATCTACAATGCGTAAATTTGGTCAAAATGTAACACATAATTTATTTTAAAAATAGCAGCTTAGAATGTCTTATTGGCAAAATTTTTATTTTCATTTTTAAATGCAGTGGTAAAAAATAAAGCTCACGGAAACCTCTATGTGTACCCTTAGAACTTTTAGTGCCAGAATGAGTAACTCAGTGATGGCCTATGAGAAAGGGCAATGAAACACTGCCTAAGAAATGAATCATTTCAATAGTGTTCTAGCCAGGCTTCCTCCATTCTCCAGATATTTGTGCACAATAAATGCAAATGCTTCATTGCAAGTCTTTAAGAAATTTCAGGCAACTGAGATTTAACAGATTGTTACATTACCTTCCATGAACTAATAGAAGAAATTTGATATAAATAGTTAAATTTCAAAGGGTAGATTTTGCACTGGAAATTTATTGATACAGAAGCAAAAATACATATAAAGGCAAATGAGAATTTTGAATCATACTTATACTATTGACTTATATCTGACAATGTGTCCTGATTAGTTTTTTAGGAGAACACACTCAAAATTTGATTTGCAGTTTGTTCAAACATTGAGTCCAAGCTCAGCACTATGATGCTGGTATAACTACGCTGTGTTTAGTATACCATCAAATACCTTCCAGACAGGCTGCCTACAGTATGCCAGTGACAGCTCTCGTGGAAGACAGAGAATAATGTAGACATATTCAGTGACACAGTTATTTAGTTAGTGTAAAACTGTCACAGCCATTGATTTCAACAAATCTTTGACAATAAACCCAATCCAGGAACTTCCCAGTGTTGTTTTTGGTATCCTGTTTTGCAATGCTCAGATGTTCACCACAAAATCCTCTGAGCACCCTGGAGATAATTTCTCTTTTCTTCATGAAACATGTCATTCTTTGTTCTATGGTTTTCACAGCTCTCAATGAAAGAGAGAAAAATTATCCTTTGAACCAGGTTCTAAACTCCTGAAGAAATAACTAATAATGGAAAGGACCATAGACACCACAGGGATAAAAACACTTCTAGCACTCCTAAAAGTCCCTTTACCATGTACTCCTACTTACTTTGTAATGATTGCATGTTTTCCCTTTGGGCCCACTAAAGTATTTAATTGCAATTACACTCATTTACATAGCAGATGAGGCTAATTGCTGGTATTAGTTACCAAATGTATGCTTGTATTGTGAGGGTAAAAAAATGCCCTACAGAAAAGAAAAACGACTATGCCTCTAATTAAGGAGCTATGAGTCAAAGTGAGCTTGTTCAGAGATGTAAATATAGAATCAAGGGCTTTCAGAGTTCTGCAGTACATTTTGTTATACCACTAGTTCCCATATTTCAGAGATAACACTGGCAGACCTCATAGTATATACAATGAACTATTCTCATTTTCTCAGAAGCAGGGATAATAAGTTCCACATACAGGCTCAGATAAAGAAATCAAAATTTCTAAAATTTTTAATTAGAAATAAAAGTGAATCACATATCAAAAAGGTTCTTTGTGTATAATAGATACACTGAAGTTATTATTTAAAGCAGTTCCATCACCTCTTCCTTTGGGCTAATTCCCAGGAAAAGTATTTTTTTATATTATTTGGACCTCAAACTGTTTTGTGTCAATGGAGTTCATTTTGCACGCAATTGTACACGAGGACTTTTAAGATACTACACTACTAAAGTGAATGTAAGAAGCATCAGGTCAAGTGGAAATCCAGATGAATAACAATTTCAGCCTTTAGCCCTAGATACCATTCCTAACATAAAAATTCTGAAAAGATTTGCGTCTATACATCAACTATATACAGAGAGAGGGTTAGTCCCGGATGGTGAAATGAAGATTTGTTAATTTTAGTTAACTTCAGGAGGTCACAGTGAGAACAGAAGTCTGCCCATCAGTATCCTTTGGACAGGGTTGAAAAACTCCCTATACACATTTAAAAGTTAACACTTTATCAAACTGTGCCTTAAATTTTTTTCCTTTTCCTGGAATTGTACCAAAACTTGACAGCAGTTAAGCTGTGGGAGTGCAGAAGTACTACATATGATATTTACTATTATATTCTTTTAGGTAGTTTCGCATTAGTCTGCTATGTTTTGCCTGTGTTTAAAATTGAAATTATTCTGGTTTTGGAATTTGCCACTTTGTCCTCCCATTTCATTACAAGTTTCTGCCTTACACACACACAAAGAAAAAAAAAAATAAAAAACACAAAAACAAAAACAAAAACAAAAAAAAAAAAAAAAAAAAAAAAAAAAAAACAAAAACAAAAACAAAAAAACAAAAAAAAAAAAAAAAAAAAAGAAGGCCCCCCCATGCAAAACAAATTTAATTCCAACCTTAAAACAGTGAATTTGGTTTTCTACTGCCTTTCATGTAATATAATGTAAGTACTGTGTAGTATACTACCATTCACATACAGAAAGACTTTAAGTGATAAAGGCCTGATAAAAAAAAATAAAATTGCTTTTACCGTATTCGTTTTCTTATTCCTAGATGCTGGTTTTTTTGCTAGTCTTAGATTTATCAGTGTTTGGTTACCTACACAGGTCATTTCATGAAATGAGACTGGCTGCAAGCCACATTATCAGCTGCTCTCTATTTTCTTTCTGAAAAGATGAAAAAAAGTTTTAAACCTCCTGAAATACATTCCATGGATGTCAAGGTCTATGCCTTCTGAGTGCCTATTCTCATTAAAAATATACCTTTGTAGGACTAATCCCAAATGGTTTGATGACAGAGGTCATCCAAGTGTCATTTTTCAAACTTGTGTGAAAATCCATTTCGAGCCATCTTTCCCTCTTATATTTCACCTCATTTCTGGAGCACTTATGCAGCATACTTACTTAGCTAAAGCACAAGATGTAAACAGGACATCCTCTCAGATAGGAGATCCCAACATGTTGAAAAGTATATGCCTTAGTTCTTAATCAGTTCTGGAAAGTATCCCAAGACTTCCACAAAAAGATACTGTTTCTGTTAATGTGGAACATAAACTTAGTCCTTAACATAAAACAAAACCAAACAACATCTGTCCTTACAGTTTGATTGTTTGTTCCATCCTAGTATAATTATTCTTGCATGACAGCAGCCCCTGCAGGCTATAGCCTTGCTTACTCTACTTTGCCCTGAAAGCACGCCCAGCATTTAGAGATGAAAACACTGTCAGAACTAGTGAGCATTCTTTTAGAAATGCTTAGTGCTACTGCACAGTCACATTTTTGTAATTATCTGGGATTTTTTTAAAAATAGCATTTTGTCAATCCAAGTTGACCAAGAAAGATTTGTGCTTCCAAAAATCACAGATCTCTGAACAAATCTCTGAAAATTCCAATGGGAAAAATTGTCATGGTGGAGAGAGATCAATTTTTCACCCCCCTGTTCATTTACAGGAATAAGGAATTCTTCTTATGTTTGATCATCATTTTAAGGCATCTTTGCAGTCTTTATAACTAGTGGCAATAAAATCTGAAACAGACATAAGAAAAAGAGAGGACATGCTCTAGTAGCTACCCCTGCAGGTGGTGTGAAGGCAGTAGAAAGCCACACATTTTCTGCCCCTGTGACCAAAATGAGAAGCAAATGAGCTTCCAAAACAAAAAAATGACTCAAGGAAAAAGGGTACACATCAGAGGAGCGCTATTTCTCCAATTATAATAACTTTTCCAATATTTTCAGTAGACTTGGCACTAAAGAAATATGCAGTTCAAAAGATTTGGCACGGTCACCCTGAAATTTGTTGGTAGCCTAAGTGCCATTGTGATTTTTACTGAAAATTTCTTTCTCAGTCTTTAAAATTCGTTGCCTTTCAATTGCAATATTGTGAGAACTAGCCCTGTTGAAACACTCATCTATGTGTGTTATTGGTAGGGCTACAACACCCCAAACAACCTGCTGTTTTAAAAGTGCTATTTTTGAAAAAATAAAAAAGAACAAAATAAAAGAGCAATTTGATTGATTGTTTGTTTAATCAAAGAGCCTAATTATTTTAAATTTCATGGTTTTAAATTCTTTACGTATCTGTCAAGTCTTCATCAAGGGAATTATCCCTGTCACATCTCCACTGTATTTTTGTCATCATTTGTATTCATTGGTTCATCAATAATTGGACACACAGTAAACAGGACTAGTAATATCTGAACATCTACTAATTAGCAGGGGAACCATACTCTTTTTGGGTTTGTGCCAAGCATCTGAGAGCTGGAAGTGAAAGGAGCTTTCCTTGAGAAGGCCTTCAGCAGCAGAAATCCCTTACAACCCATAACCCTGAGACACTAGAATGTGCTAGCACAGGCCCCAAAGAGCATCAGGTGTAAAGGGACATAGGCAGGGCTGCCAGGGGATACACTAATTCAGATGTTCCTCTTGAAACTTCCACTCATGGAACTTCCATGGTGAGTGATTAAATGGGTTTTTTCTGTTGTACATCCCCTCAGCAGGACAGCTGCGGAAACATCCCCTCCCCTCTGTAAAATGAATCATCCCTGCACAGAATGGGCGTAGCTGTTTGTGCATCTCTTATCATACTAAGGATGTGCTAATATCTTGACCTGCAAACCACAGGACCACCCAAACCTCTAGCAGCTAAGCTGAAATGATTCAATTATAATTTATCTTGGGAGGTTTCCTCTGCAGTATATTCACCCTTGAAGGAAATGAAGAAAACTCATAAATTTGTCCATTTGATCTGGAAATGAAAGAAGAGGATCAAGTACATCACAAAAAGCACGCAAAAAGTGGGATTTGTAGCACAAGGCATGGTCTTCTAAATGCCATACTCAGAGGAAGATGGAGATGGACAAAAAAAAAAAAAAATAAAAATACATAGTCACTTGACGTGAAAGAAAGATTAAAGACTCAAAAAAGGGGAAGTAGAGAAAAGACCACATGTAGAGCCTGGGAAGAAAAACCAGTCCTGGCAAGAAGGGTTTGCATGTCTAGACTGTTTCCCCATAGTACAATTTTCCAGACAAGCCAAGTTTGTGGAGTCTGAATCCTCTTCCTTGTCAGCCAAAAATTTTCTCTTTGGAGATCAGCATAAAAATTGGATGAAAGCCTTATGTTTTGGCTGAAGGTATTGATATAACTTCATGAAGATAAAGTTGTTGGAGAATGTACTATGAAAAATATCCAACAAAAAAGTGCTAAATTTCCATTTTACTTTCCTTTAAATGTTAATGGCGGTTGCTGTTCACAACTAAGAGCATTTGTAAAAGCCAGAAAAAAAAAAATCAAAAAAATGTTTAAAAGTTCTGAAAAGTTTTCATCATACACAATGTTTCTCTTTTAATAAATTAAAGCTGCTTGCCAGAAGAAATCTGAACCTAAATACAGAATATTGCAGTAAACTATGTTCTTAAAAGGTAAAAAATGTGTTTACATAACAGACAGCAACTGATATTTCTCTTAGATTCAGCACATCACACAGTCAGTTAGAAGCGAATGCGATAAAATGGAGTAACCAAAACCTCCTGATAATCCACAGCAATATTAATTACATAGCCTCTCAGTACTGGGAGTTTTACACCAATAGCTGAGAGATATATTTGGTATATATCATGCTATATTTGAAGAAAACCAGAAGGTCTCTTTCCCCTCAATGAAAAAAAAAGCTAGAAGTCAGAAGTCCAAAGAGGTACTTCACATTCCCACTGCTAAAGAATATGTGAGAACTGTTAACATGAATTACAAGATTCCTAAGGGAAATCAGGAGTCATGAGGATTTGATATGTGGTAAGCAGCATGACTTATTATTTGCCTGCTTATCACAAGACTAATTTTATAAATACACTGGTGTTGTATATCGTGGGAGTAGGGTTTACAGGACTTCTGACTACTCATAAAGACAGTTAAAGTCAGTACAAGATGCAGGGGTTCAGCTCCCTGAAAATCAGTCACTAAGAATGTAAACCTCTATCAATCATGGATCAATATCAGTTTTCTGGGCATACAGCATAAATGTTCTTTAGAAAATGACAAATTTAAATATACTTAGAACATATAGGTATAGAAACCTTTTCCTCTCCTTTAAATGTAAGCACAAGCACATTTTAAATGTAAATGTGTGTAGAAAGACATTTTTTTCCAGGTATCCAGCAAAAGCTGCGTATCTTCAACGGAAGTAGAGATCAGGTTCCAAAGGAGAAGACAGTTTTTGGACAAGGATTCACTGAAAACTTATTATCTTGTTAAAACAAGGGGAAACCTCTTGTGTCAATAGTTCCCAAGAGATGTCCAGGATCAATAGGCCAGAGCACCCTCATAGCCTCTTTAGGAATATTCAATTACAACAGTTTTCCTTTTGGTTGCACCCATCTACCTGTACTCCTTCAAGTACTTGCTGAGTGCCTGAAAATTTTGAAAGTCCGGCTCCTGCAATACACTGGGCTACACTCAATCCATATTTAGTGTTCTTCAAGATTTGCACCTTGCACCTGCCTGGTGTTGTCATTGGTTTTCCCTCAATCTACTGAGAACTGCCTGTGCACAGCAGGAGAAAGCATAAACCCAAAGCATATGATGAAGAGCTTCAACAGATGGGCTCTGGCAGATCTTTCTGCACTACTGTAAGATTTTACCCACAGATGACTGCTCTGTTTTTTGCTTTTACTTACAGCCCTATGGAAGACTAAGCAAAAAGCAGTATTTATCCACAGCTGAGCCTGTGTTCATCTTAACTATTTTCTCTGACATGGTAAGGCATGAGCATGTATCTCCTTTATCAACATGTTCAGCCCTAAATTTTCTTCAGAAATAGAAGACATGCAGCCAGGTGTGATATACAAATTGTCATAATAAGAATGGTCATAATGTGTCTGACTAAGGCCCAAGATTAAGCTCAGCTTCTGTATAATACCAGATATAATTGCTACCTGGGGATTACAGGTATATGCTGCAGTGGCAAGGGGGCAGATATCTGTGATTTAAGAGTTGTTTTGCAAGGCTTTTGTGCAGTTCATTGACTCAAAAAAGTAAATGTGGCTACTGAGAGGGAGAGGAACAGTAATGGAGAGAGACACACACACAGAGGGAGGGAGAGAGAGAGGAAAAAGAGAGAGGGTATGGGGAGAAAAAGAAAGGGACATATTCCATGAGTACAAGTATAACAATGTGACATTATGTAATGGCTTCAATAACTTCCCTACTCAGGAGATTAGGAATGTCATGATTGTTTTCCTAACCTGAGAGTATTTTTCTGGGAAAAGGTGAAAAAGGCATTTTTTTAAAAGTGGTTGCAGAACTCTTAGGTGGCATTGTCTATAGTTATATGTATATCCATGTATCCATGTAAACTGTAATTTAAAAACCCATTCTGTTCTCCAGCCTATTGGCGGACGGAAGGAAGGAAAGAGATCAGTGGAGAGGAATGTTTAAATAGCTTCTTGTTTTTTACTCACAGGACAGATGGCGTGCAAACGAACGAAAAATAAAACCCCAACTGACACTGTATAGCAGCTGTGCACAGTGTCAACTCTAGGAAGAAACGTGGTCCGCTGGATAGACTGTTTTACTAGAAACGAGGGAACTTGGGTTCTCAGCCTAGTTTCCTACATTCAAAATGACTGTGCTTCTGTAAAAGAAGTCTCTGTTTCTCAGTTTCTTCATTACCAGAATAGAAACATTTAGATCCTTTATGAAGAAAAGGACTGAGATAAATGAGCAGAACTTAGTTTTTGTGGGAAAGCAAATTGAAAGCACAAAGCAAGTTGAAAGCACAAAACATTGTACTTAACTAATGAGTGGTCACAGTGCTTATACCAAGAAAGCTGGGTTTTTCACTGCTCAACAATGGTTTGAGTTTGGTTTTTTTTTCAGTAATCAGTATTAGAATGTTGTGATATTCTTAATAAACTTAGGATTTTGCTAACAATTCCAAGCATATGAGGTTCATAAAGTTCAAGGTACTGCCCTGGAAAAAGAAAGAGCTATGAATTACTCACTTCCTGGGGAGAGTTTTACATTTCTTTCCAGAAGGCCAAGATTTTCCTCTTTTCGTCTGCAAATTTGTTCTGGAATGTGGTTGACTTTCTTTTTCTAATTTCTGTGCTGGTATTGTACTCTTCAGACTATGTCATTATGTGACAATCTTTTTTGCCTTTAAGATGTTTTGGTTTGCTTGTTTGTATGCTTTTCCTTCTTAGTCATTGTCCTTAGTCCCCAGGAAGCGTTCACATAATCACTGTGACCACAACTTAGTCTGAGAAGACACAATTGCCTCTCTACTTGAGTCAGAACACAAAATTGATGTGATTTATGTTGGTTTCCAAAGGTCCAGGGCTCACTGCGGAGATTACCTTGATTTTGATTGGTTGTAATATTTTTGAAAAACAGAGGGGGAAGACTCTTTCTTGTACCTGCTACACACTTTCCTATCAAGCCAGTATGAAAAAGCCACATTAAATTTTCAGAGTAGCAGTCAAGATAACATTCTGCCTCTCTCTGATGCTTTGAAGGCTATCAGCATAGAAAGGAAGCATGTGCGAGTTTAAAGTTGTGATGATTGTGTTCAGCTACTGCCTCTTTGATATACCAGATCTTCTGTTTATCTACTGGATGTGTGAGGGTGGGGAGGAAATATGGCTGTGATATGATTCAAGATGGCAGATACAAAAGAGTAGGAGAGTTCCCCCTCCATTCTCAGATTCACTCTTTTCTCTAAAGGACTTCAGGACTAATTCTCTCCATGGGGTTTTACACCTGAATGAAAGAACACCTGTGCTATTGCATTCTCATAGACAGTAATATGTATCTAATTTACGTAGCATAGAGTTTTCTGTTTATTACTCTAAGGACAGAGTTAATTTGTTCTGAATATAGCAGTTAAGCATGATGAGGCTTAGGGAATTTCTATGCTGTGAAAGACTTGTGCCATAAATTAAATTCTTATTAACTGGCTTGCCTAGTATGGTCGTGGCATAAAGGGACATGATATCATACAATGCCATTGATTATAAAATAGGACACAGATATCTTCTTAATATTATCCAGTGAAATAATTCCATCATACATAATGTTATAAATTTTTAAGATTCCCTAAGAATATAAATTATATTGGCCCTATAGATAAATGTAAACTACATGTGACATTAAATTAATTGCTATAAAATAACTGAAGAAAACTTGTTTATTGTTGCAGTAGTGGTGGAAGTGATGAAGTGGTGCAAATTCAATGTTTATCATACTGTACACATTAAAAGTTATGACTGCACAGGAACATTTCTCAGTTAAATGGTATGCATCACAGAAAACTCTGCACCAAACAACAAAGAAAGGAATAAATTTTGTTCCATCATCCTTTTCTCTTTTTTTTTTTTTTCTTTTTTGAACTGGATCCCCAGTGTAGCCCAGAGGATACTTTATTTATGTCCCTGCAGTTCAGGGCCTACAAACCAATTCATCATGTTTCTGCTGTGCCTCATCTGCAAGAGATGAATGACCTCTCCTATAACTTTCTGAAGTCTGTTTGCCATTATGTAGATTAATGCAATAAATACACATATGTGTGCACGTGTGTGTGAAAAATACACATTTATGGAGTACACTGTGTTGTGTCCCACAGCCACTCGCTCCAGAAATTCTAATTTAGCACTCAGTAAACACAAATGTCTCTCCAGTAGCACAGGGAAATGTGTATCATTACACCACATACATTTTTTACTTAAATGCTATAAAGTAGATATTAGCTTGCACTGTCTTTTGCGTGCAGCATTTCAAATCAGATTTATAACTTCATGTTACATAGATCTTATCAGCACTCATACATAGTGTGTTTAGAAAGCCTAAAATAAAGTAGCAGACCTGGACTATTTTGGGTCTCTGCTGATTTCCACTACAAACCAATTCTGTGCAATTTTGAGTTTGTATTTACAGCTGAATGTTTTTTTCAAAAAGTATGGGAAAAAGGATGAAGTTTTGGAAAAGGATAAACAAAAGGACTGTGAACCAAATTCTGCCAAAAATAATTTTCACAAATAAATTAATAGTGAGGGATAGCTTGATCACCAAACTTAACAGTTTTAGTTATATGACCTTTCTTGAAAGCACAAGAAAATTTGTCTTGTCCAAATAACTTCCCTGGCCTGAGTGGAGTGAGCCAAGTTTGTATTTAACATGAGACTGAATATTTCCAAGGTCAAGTTGTTTTATTTATTGGCTGGTGAGCTCTATGATCACACAAGCAATCCAATGGAATAGGTGTTTGCCAGACTTCAATGTCTTAACAGTTTTAGTTTAAAAAATCCCAAAGCAACAAACAAATGAGGACCAAAGAAGCTGCCCCTTAAAAATGTTAGCTTTTGAAGTCTTTAAAATTCCTGCTTGAAATAGAGTCATTAAGGTTTGTTTCTGTAGATATTTCCAATTCTTCAGGTATGTTCCATGCACAGTGTAAGTCATTTGATGAATAAAAAGCTGGAAAATACTAATGAACTTATGGAAAATAATGATACAGCATGTTAACTAAATTAATTTAAGGAAAGTAAGTATGAACCCCTCAACAATTTCAGCTGCTTATATCTGGTCTAGAAATTCAGTTCTTTGCTCTCAGTTTTGGTAAGCAGCCTTCCTCACCAATGAAGCTATAAGATGATAATGTCATTCAATAACTCTCACACCCTTTCCTGCTATTTATCCAGTGCAGGAAACTGAGGGTTTTCTTGTCGTGTGGACAGGGAGGAAATATCAAGCAAGCAAATACTGACCCTTGCATGCAAACAGGTCCATATCCTCTTCCCGCCTGACAACTTCCTTCCCGCCTGCTAGGAACAAATCTACTTTTCATTTTTCCGGAGTTCTTTATACAGGCCACTCAGAGTGCCCTTGGGTAGGGACAAATATTTTATTAATGTAAACTTCATCTAACAGCTGGATATATAGGGCAGCCAGGCCCAAATTCACAGTAGATAATTATTTGCTTCTTTTAACTATAGTGTTGCTGCAGCTGAGTCACTAAATGCTTTATGCCAGGGACTAATATGAAGAGTTTAATGTTTGACCTTAGCTTAATGAAGATATGTTTGCAATTCTGGCATTTTGTGAAGGCTAAACTTAGGTAAGATGTCTTCTACTGTGTCTCTCCATAGCAACTTTCTGCATTAACCAGAAAGTAGATACCTTTTTCTGGTGGTGAAGAACAGAGGCTTTATCTCCTGTCATGAAGTTACTGATCAGATAACAAAACCACAAACCAGTCAACAATCAGTTGACAGCAAAGAATCAGTTTCACATTTTTTTTCCTGGGATTACCAAGTGTATTGATCCTTTGATTTCAAAATACAAAGAGAAACCCAGGTCATTTTCTGTCTTATTCCCACTCTTCAATTATCTGAAAAACCTCTACAGAGGTTTGTCAGTCTGTACTGTTGGAAAAATCTCAGAACTCAGTAATAAAGTTTTTAAGAAATTCTGCCTCATTCCCATAACCACTTTTCACTCTAAAGGTTATTAGTTTACACTTAGCTATTAACTTTTTAGCAGTTATATCTATACACCTGAAACTTCCTGTTTTTCTTCTGCTTGTGTTAGCAACAAAATGAAAATATTTGCAGGAGGAATTCAGACTGACATTTGTTAAATTTTTTTTCGAAAACCAATTGCAAGAAACAAAAAACCCCATCTTCTTACACAAATATGAGTAAAAGTTAAATTATTTTGTAAAGGATTTTTTGCAATTCTTATAGGCAGACTATACATAAAGTGTAATTTATCAATAGTATATTGCTATTAAGAAATGTTATACCAAATTGATAAAAAGACTTAATTGTCAAAAGCCTTTCCTTTCAGGCCTACAAAAGGAAAACCACAATGGCAATAAAATCTAACAGGTTGCATTATTTTGGTAGAACAGAACAGTACCATTGTTTGGTCTATAGTACTGCCCATTCTTTCAATTGCGCAAAATCTTCAATTCCTGTTTAAATTGTTTTCAGCTGTTGACTTTCAGCTATGAGACGGCTGATTTTCAGCCTTAAATGCCAGAGACTTCCCAGTAGAGTGCTCTGTGCATAGACATCTATTACTTCTCATCACTATCATTTCGTCCCTTATATACAGTAATAACAGTTAATATTTATGTTGGGGTTGTGCCTGGAGGAATCATTCAGATGAAGGCAACAGTAAAATAATCTGGATAGTAACTGTAACAAAGCTGTAACTCAAAGTGCAGCTCAAACAACATTCAGAAGTCCGTTGTTTTCCTTATATCTCTATGCACTTTGTGATACTAAAAACCCTAGAATTAACCTGTATTTTATTATTTATAAAGTAAAGCACCACAATGGATAGAGCAGAGATGCAATTCCCTTTTCTGTCAAGCTTAAAAGTTGACTCACAGTTGTCATAAGGCAGCATACTTTGGAATTTAATTGTGCCCAGGAGAAAAATGTGCAATTTTTAAAATTTCTGCTCAAGGAAATAAGATCAAAGAATAAGATCCATTTCCTAATTTGGACCTAAAACTTCATCTACAACTTCAGTACATCTATGTGTTAAATAAATATAGTCTAATGGAAGAAGATAGATGTCAGAAGCCTTCTTTTGCCTCATCTAAATTGTGTTGTAATTCCAAGAGTGTTATTATGATACTTGAAAATAAAATTGTAAATCATGACATCTTATACAAGGATGAATCCAATTTACAAGTGAAAATATTAATAAAACAAATTAAAATTTAAATAATAAATAAATAATTAAAACTAAATTTCTCTTTGTAACTTTCCCAGAACTGATGGGAAATAGTTTTTTCACTTTTTCTTTGTGACACTATTATTGTCATTGGCTTCAACATGCTTGTCATTGGCATGTCCTCCAATTCAGGATAGTGCATTTACAGAGGTTTGATCCAGCAGCAGTTATTCTACCTTATTTACGTGTTGTCTATACATTTTGAAAAAACTAATTTCTTAAGTTGGTCCTAAACAATTTCTTCATTCTGGCCTTTTTCACATCATTCTTGTCTCAAGTATTAATAGAGAACATTGATGTTCATCATTTCACTTACTCTGGTTACGTCACTAAGTTTAATATGTCTGTGGTCTGCCACATTATGTTGTAGTAAATTGAAAGTTTTCTTTTATTTTTAAGAACTTTCATGCTTCAACATCTCTCTCAGTCTACCCACTCCAGATGCCTTGGATCACTACTGCACCTCTGCAGTCTTTCCCAAGTACTTGTTTTTCTTGATACAAATTTAAGAGATTGGCCATGTGATATAGACAGTCTAATTAGAAGCTGAAAATAAATTGTCTAAAGAAATTATTTCTTTAGCTAATAAAACTGAATACAATTATTTCCCTTTTCCTTATCTTTGTTTGACATTAATCTTAAGCTGGATATCTTTCTTGAGTATTTAAAGTGCTATAAAACCAGCTACAAGAAATGTCAAAGCTTATAAATATAACCATAACTTCAGATCACTTAAAAATATTAATTATTTAGTGGTGAAGATAGCTATTTTTACAGTTCTTGAACTTCATTTTGCTCCATATTTTTTCCAGTGTGCCAGTGATCAAGCACATCAGTGATCAAACTTCCCATTGTCCTCTTCTATTTTCTTGTTAAAAACTAAACTTAAAAAATACAGATTTGAAATCCAGGGTGTCAAATTGCATCAGCTCTGTAGTTTATACTTAGACTGAGACTATCAAGACAGGCAGGTCTATCTGTTCCAACATAAAAAAAGTCTCTCCCAAAGTGAGTGAGATATCAAGCATGAGCATTTATGTCTAAGAGAAGCTTGCCCGTTTCTGCAAAAAAATATTCCCCTTTTTAGAATAAAACAATAATGGAAACAAACTTTTATAATATTAAAATATGTATACTGTACATGAACATATAAAACTGACTGGAGTTTTTGTGTATAATATTTTATATTTACAGTACAGTATATTGTACTATGAGGATCAATAATTTTTTCCCCCTAAAATTATAAAGCTTATAGTGTTTGTAATAAGTTTCTCCTTTCCAACTTGCACTAGCAGTGAAGGAGAGACACTGAATGATTCACACAGCAGAAATTTCCAAGAGGGTTCAAAAATAATAACGAAGAACAAAATAAGTAATATTTTGTGAAATTCTCATTGGCAGACAGATACAGTTCAGTGATAAATATAATTTTTTTAAATTTAGCTAACTGAAATCTGATGAACATGAATTTCTGTTTTGATTTGGTTCTTAATGAACTTGAACTGAAATAAACAAAGTTTTGAATTGCAGTGATAAAAAATTGATTTCTGGCACATGGGAAAAATTGTTTATTTTCATGGGTGACATAATTAGACTCAACACCCAAAACCAAGGAGAATACATTTTAATACATTATCTGTACTGCTTAGGTCATGAAGTCAATCATAAACATTAACTGAACGAAAACATTACTTAGGAAAAGCAAAGGAAGTACCACTGAAATGACATAGTAGCAGAAGAAAGCTTGGAGTCTTTCCATAATAATTTCTGATTATGTGGAACAATGTCAAGAACTCAACAGAGCACTTGCCCAGCTAGTACTTCTGGCCAATTTTCTTCTCTCAAAAATATTGAAATGTAACTGAAAAAAAAATATTTAAGGGAATTCTGCACTTTATATGATCTAATCTCTTATTCATTGTAGAGTTTAAAGAGCTTGTAGAGACTATCAGAGATGACAGAAAATTCCATATGGTCATTATTAATAGAGTGTTATATGGTGGTGCAACACATCAAACAGCGAGAAAAGAACAGCAGACCTGTAGGTTACATCAGAAATGGTTCAAGGGTGCAGGCCTGCCACTGGTAGCTGTGCAGAAAATAGTACTGGCACCATATTGTTCCATTCTAGCTGTAGAAGCTGGAATTGAAATACGCACACTCTCTGTCTTTTTGTTTAACCACCATGTTAATTGAATTTCAACAGCTATCATCGGCTTTAAGGTATGAATTCCAACTGCTTGGTCTCTCATCAGAATTAGTTTTGCACAAAGATCACTGTTGTTTACTTATTATACTTTCTCACACTGAGAAAAGATGATTTGGGATCTCAAGGGATATAATTAAGATGCACTACTGGTGGCATGGACCACCTTTGTGTGAACTATCATCAGGTATGTAGGAGAGAAGTTTCAGAAACCATGAAGGTGACATAATCAATCATTCATCTATGCTGTTCCTGCTAATTAGATGGTATAAACAAAATGGAACCTGATCAGTGTAAAGAAACTCTGCACTTCCATCTGTCACTTCATTCCTGGCTGTTGTGATATCTTATTCAAAAGAAACACAGACTCCGAAAGGAATCTTGTCTACTAAATATATTTATTTTTTTTAATGAAAATGTCTCCAACTGCCTAAGATGACTGATGCTAATGATTAATGACTGACTACTATTCTTCCTGCTATCAAGACAAGTATGGGTAGCCTGCACAGCAATTATAGGAATACACAAAGATAAATCCTGTGTTTTTAATAATGTAAATGAACATGGCTGTTTGTAATGTTTTTAGACAGAGTAGAGTGCAGTTGGAAATAAAACTACCTATGTGTGCTCACCCTTCACATCACCATCTTCCTGAAGAGGTTTGCAGATCATTAAGGAGATTCTTGAGAAGAACCACGCTTTCAGGCTGAGATTTATTACCCAGCAGGAGTCGTCTGCATGCAAAGGATTCTTTCAACTAGCCTCTCTCCCAAGGACATCTGATGAAGTAATAACCATTTTAACCTGCTAAAAGCATTTCAAAGGAATGAAAGAGAAAAGATGTGTCAATGGGAAATGGCTGAAGTAATGTCCCTGTAGCTTTTAGAAGGGTAATGTTTGACTGATGCCTGTCCCATAAAAGAAGCAATGTTTATGTCAATTTTTGGATAACCTGTTTCATCAAGGGTGATTTGAACAAATCTGGTCTCTTGTATTCAAAACATGTTAATTCATCCTTACTATGCAGTGTGTTTAAGCAACTTACTCCTATTATTTGTTTCTTTGTGAATACCTTTGATGCATTATAAAGCAAAAAAAGAATTTTACCTTAGTATGTCAGAGATTTCCAGGAAAAGCTTGAAAAATCAATAGTGTTAAAGCACTAGGAATTTGCGTTAAAAGGTGTTATACTTCTTTAGTGCCTGTCATGGTTCAAGAATGGTATTTCTCAATTTAGTGTTCCCAGTAAAACTTCAAACCACATAGAAGCTTCTTCACTACCCACCTCCCTCTCCCCCTCTCTCTTGCCTTTACCTTTCTCCTCAAGATTTGGAAGTATGAAAGGTAAAACTCATGGGTTGAGATAAGAACAATTGACTGGAAATAGTGATAAGAAAAAACCCAGCAGCAATATTAATGATGGAGGGTATAAGACAATAAACACTTGCTCCTCCTGGAAACCTCCAACAACAGACTACTCAACTTCCACTGCTCCCTCCAGCTTGGAACTGGTATTACTCAATCACTCCTGCTACCTTGGAACTGGTGCCACACTTACTCACCAGCAGGAATCTCTTTTCCACAGGAGAGACTGTTGTCCTGCCACCCCTGGAAATGACATGAGGTACTGAAGAGTAACTTTCTGGTCCTGGAAATGTCCCCCTCCTGAGTACTGCAAAAATTAACTCTGTCCTGGACAGAACAGGGCAGCAGATCTCAGTAGAGAAAAAAATCAGTATAGTTTGTTCATATGAGAGGCCTACTCACTATTATATCAAGTCACTTTGAGCATGATAGGAGACATCAATTGCTAACTCTATTAAACCTAGCATCTAAAATACCTACTGATGGAAACTAAGTTTCCAAGAGGGCCTGGAATGGTCACTGGGACCACAGAAGTTCAAGCTTTAGAAATCAACTCTTTTCTGAGTCTTCTGAGAAGGCATTGATGCATAGCTTTTTATAAGACACTGAGAACTGAGTTCTTTGAAACTGATTTTTGTGTGATCACTGTTAACTCTCTCTCAATAAAGTCATTACTTGACATATATGGGGACAAATCCATAGTAACAGAAACTGACTCAAATGGACAGTGAAATAAATGACTAAGTAAAAATTTGGTATTCAGCATTTCCATTTCAAAAATATATAAACAATTTATTTTATGTCCAAAACTGTATACAAATTCATGACCAATAAAATTTTTACATGTTAAAAGATAGCAGAATGCTATTTCTTATTCTTCTTATGTTTAAATATTGCAATTTTTTTCAAGTAAACATTACATAATAACATTTCATACATACACTACAGAACATGTCATAGCTGGACTAACATGATGGAGTGTTATGAGCTATTAAATTAATGAGTCATGTACTGAGGAAGAAGTACATCAAAGGCTAGTGCACTTTCTGAGATGCAAGCATGCATTACTGTGTTACTTGAGGTGTTCTGGCACACGGAATGACATGGATCTGCACTAGCAATCTCTACTTGTAACATACCTGTCTCTGGGCAAGGGGCGACTGACAACTACATCACTAGAATTTCTGGTTCAGGTTCAAAGTTGATACAAATGATAAAGAAATTAAATCATCAGGGAATTTTTCTACATGGTTGAATGACAAAAGAAGTTATTCTAGCTTTCATGATTAAATGAGAAGAGGGATGGTGTTGTGAAAGGAGAAGAAACTAGCAGACACAAGTAAAGCTGTGAACTCTAACTTATGTGTCGATCTTTATTTTATTACACACATAATAAGCTTCTGGATGCTTGACATCCAAACTATGCTAGTTATCATTCATTCCTATTGATTTATCAATGAGCTAATTACACCACCACTTTAATTTTCTCTGTACATGGCCAGAGATGCATAACCTTCTTTTTAAATATACAAAACCCCTGTCTGGTCCTCAATTTTTTTCACTGAAACAGTGACAGTCTTGATTCCTACTGATGAGTTTGTTTTCGGTATGGTTCTGAGGTAATTTGAGCCAAGTATGTGCAGGTTTGGGATCACGCATAATAGTATGTTCACATCTATTTGATGATCTACAGTTGATTTGAAGTAATCCATAGATGTTGGATAAAGGAAGATGTATAAAGACCTTACAGAACTGAACATTTCTAGAAATTGTGATCTGCCACATCCATAGTGCATTTTAAACATGTTCGTCTCTGCATTTCTAATTCCTATATTTTCCTAGTGCTAATATATGCTATGGCAGACTTGTATAATGAAAAGATTTTAAAAAAAGATTAAAATGCTGAAAAGTCTATAAGCTATTTAATCACAGCTCAGTTGTTCATCTGTAAGGCATCACTGTTGAAAAGGGTGATGAAAGAAGGGTTCACGTGTTAAGACATATTATTGGGAATCTGAAGATCTGGCTTCTCTTCCTATTTCTTTAGAAGATTTTATACTCAATCTTCAGCATATCATTTTGGGGTTGAATCAAAGCCAAAGATAATGACAATCTTTTTTTTCTTGGTGTTAGAAATTCTGTTGTAATGGAGATGGGTAATGGTGACGAATTTGTACCACGGATCTGTTTAACGTTTGTTGAGGTGTGCTTTCATAACCCCAGATGTCAGAAAGTGTATATGATGCATTTGTTATTTCTCTTTGTTTCCCTTTTTACCGTCAGCCAAAGGATATAATACATTTTAAGAAAGGCTTTGAGCAATACAGTAAAAATGCATGAAGAACTGATGCCAGTTCACAGTATATTTCTGATAACCGAATCATTTTTTAGACACACAAGCATATTTATCATTCCAATATTTTATGCAAAAAAAATCTGATATTTTCTTTCATTTTCAGTTTTTGGTAGAAATACCATGGTGTGATATACTGCATAAATACTTGATATCAAATAGATACTTGACAATTATTAACTATATGTTGGCTTTCATCCTCTATCTGTCCACATGCATAGGAAATAATATGATGATCATTCATACAGTAGCAAAAGTGGATAATGTCCATGATCTTTCCAGTCTTTATATTTTGAAACTTTTTCAGCTCAAGAAAATAAAGTGGGTTCAAGAATCTCATATATGTTTCTCCAAAACTCTTTTCAAGTCTCTAGAACAGGATAGACAGAATCCTCTACTTCTCTGTTGTGCCTAAAAGAATTGATGGATTAAAAAAATACAAATAGAAACATTACCATTGACCCATTCATAAAGTTTTAGAGATAGATGCATTTATAAAACAAAAGAAAGAAAACCATATAAAAAGGATGAATTTATAACCTTTAAAATAAAAAAAAAATCAAAAGAAATAATGGAACATGTATTTCAATTAAGATGAAATACATTGGTTTATTATGTCATCAAAGTCAAATTCTCTCCTGAAAAAAATTACTTTAAAGCAAAAATGCACTCTGTGGTAAGAAAAATGGCTGAAGATGCTGTTCATGTACATTAAGGTATATTTTCAAAACATCTTTATTGCAGTTAGCAAAATATTTACTTTAGCGTGGACAAGCAACAGTAGGCCAGGATTAAATGATTCAAGAGTTCCATTTTATTATCTATCTCCATTTTACTTTTAAATATATTTTGAGAATCCAGATAAATTTCCCATCCAGATAAATTAGACTGAGGTAATTACAATTTTCTCATGTTCTGTAAGAAATCAACAACTGAAAAATACTCTTAGAAATACATGAAATTAAAATTGTGAAAGGTATGCATGGATACTTTTGACTTGCTTCATAAAACTGTCTTGCACATGGGTTTTTTCTTGCATATAACCACAGTGTAAAAAGATGACATTATGAGAAACCTTCTGACAAATTGATTAATAATCTTGAGCTGCTGAAGTTCAGCTGAGTGAGCAATTAAACATTCCAAACAGCAATGAACCTTCAGAGATAATTTATGATAATTTTATGCACAAGAGCTCAGTGGCTTTTTAATTTGATAGAATGTTAGTAGCATAGATTTCTAACAAGGGAGTTTCAGTGCTCCATACATCACTGAGATTACTTAAACATTTCAAATGTGGTTGATGAATGAAGTTTCCTGAGATGTGAGAAGATACAGAAAGTGTCAGGAGGTTGAGATTATTCATCATATCAATTATTGAAAGTGGATGCATTGACATCATACTCCCAGCTCATATTTTATGGCCATTATAAAGACAGAACAGAAATAACAGACTTGGTGAACTGCAGAACTGCCAGGATATCCAGCTTCTTCCCTCTTTTATTCCAGCATTTTGCTGTCACCACACAATATTAGCATTTCCAAGTGTTTCTTCCAAAGTTGTTCATAATATATAGCAGGAAAACAAGACTCTTTGAATACAATCAGCTAAGACCTGGAACTTGGCACATGGTGTGATTCTTGGGGTTTGTCTGTGCAGGACCAGGAACAGGCTTCAATGATCCTTTCCCACATCCTTCCAACTCAGGACATTCTATGAAAAACATCCCACACAGATCAGGAGAGAAAAAGGAGATAACCTGAGACTACAATTAGTTTGCCAGGAATACAAATACTGTGTCATTTACTGCTAAAGGAGAGCAGGCTGCCCTTCATTCTCTCACATATCTTTTGTCTTTTTGTTGCTTTGCAAACAGCTACATTCAAACAGTCAAATATTTTTAATTCCTAGAATATTTCCCATTCATTCTTTTATTTCTTGTTTTGGCAAGTAAAATATAATGTTTTAATCTTGTGTTTCTGACATACTTATGACAATATTGGAAACACAGTAATCTAAACTAGAGTAAACAATGTAAAGGGGCTCTTTTTATTGTATGAACAAAGATAAAGTCTCTGCTTTGAACAGAACACTGAAGCACTCACATACCACATGTTTGAGAGAACAGACAGTTGGTGAGTTATTTGTTTTTAACACTACTATAATGATCCTGACAATAAATCATCATTTCACATATCCAAACAGTTATCCTTTCATACATGCAAAGGAAAGAATGCTGGAAAATAAAAGCTAGAAGAGGCAGAAAAGTGTTTCTAGAAGGACAGCAGCCTGTTAAACTCCTTCATATGAAAGATCATTTGTATAAAGCACTATCAGTCAACACACCCCTCAAAGCTCAGGCTCTATGTTTGGATAGTGATGGGTGGGAGAGTGGGAGTGTTTGGACAGACCTTGTAGCTTCAAACCCTACTTCAGACTAGAGCTATTAGTACCAGGCTAATGAAAAGAATTGTCTGACCCTTTGTCTCTTCAACATTATTGTTTCAAGGGCCGAGTCCACTACTGATCAAAATGAAGTATTAAAACCTATCAACATAATTGAAAATCTCCCACCCTTTATGAAGGCGGTCAACATGAGCAGAAGAATCACAGAAACTCTCACTAGATATTACTGAACAAAGGCAATAAATCTGACAAGCAGCTTCTGTGCCCACCTGAAGACAAATAGGACTGAATTTGTAGCATTGAGGGTATCGTCCTTGGGCAGATGAGTCAAGAGTGATTTCCACTCACATCTAAATAAAGAGAATCCTTTTCCCAAAAGGATATCAAAATAATTCCAAACACTAATCATGGAGGAAAATTCTTGCAGGAGGAAAGTAAAGAACTCTAAACTGTGTGAAGCAAAAATAAATCGCTATAAAAACACAAAACTTTGAAAAATTGACGCAATTAAAAGGTTAAAAAGTGTATTATTTTCACCTACAATATAGATTAAAACAGTTCTCAAAACCAAAAATTTGCTATATCTAGAATGATACAACCTCTAGTACACTGCAACAAAAAAATTGAAATATTAAAAAGAAAATAAAAACATTTTAACTATCATGTGAAATTACTCTTGGGCCAAGGTATCTGGAAGAAAGCTGTTGAGAAATTTCCATTATTAGAGTCTTTTATTAAAAAGTTACTCATACAACTTTCATAAGTTGCAAGAATATAGAATCATGGAATATTCTGAGCTGGAAGGCACCCACAAAGGTCATCAAAGTCCAACTCCCAGGCTGAACAGGACAGTGACAAGAATCATACCATGAGTCTGAGAGCATTGCACAAATGCATATTGAACTCTGTCAGGCTGGTGCTGTGATCACTTCCCTAGGGGGCCTGTTAATACCTCCAACCCTTGTTAAGAATTGGGTATTGATCTAGGCAGATTTCTATGACCTCTGTTCTCAATTTAATGGTATACACTGTTACTCAATCTGGTGCCTCACACAATCTTGTAACCTCAGTTCTTCTGGACTAATCCCTGGGAGCTTCTTCAGGAAGTGGACAGACTGGTAGGTATGAAGAACACAAAAACTGACCTACATATCTTCTCTTCTACTAATCTACAGCTCTCCTAACTTTATTCTGAAACAGTCTTTGATTGTTATTTTTTTCTTACTCAAAAGGGTCAAATTTGGTAAAAAAACTGGGAAGTGATGTAAAATACCCCCATCTACAAAGTTATAGTTCTACCACAGGTGTCATTCATGGGCGCTTCGATCCCATGCTCATAAATCTCCATGACAATGACTTCTGAAATGCAAAACAAATTGCAGTAATTTTTGCAAAATGCAAAAATTGCAGTAACTCCAGATTCTGCAGAGGACTTGGACATACCATTTTAATGTACTCAAATAATAGTACCTGGAAAAGAGAAATGGTTCACCTGACAGCCACCTGGCACAGGGACACTTCCTAAGACAACATTTTCAGTCAAGTTCCACCAGTTGTTTAGTCTTGTTGAAATTTCTCTCAGTTACCCAGAAGAAGGTTCAAAATTGATCTCTCTTTCATATGTTAGCAAAGAATGGGTATCTCTAAGATTTTCTAAGTGTCAAATTAAGGGAGGATATTGTTTCTCTCTCTCTCTCTTTTTTTTTTTTTTTTTTTTTTTTTTTTTTTTTTTTTTTGAGCTAAACCATGTATGCAGAAAGAAGACTTAAATCTTTTATGTTCAAAATTAACTTAAATACAGTTATTAAGGAGATGATAGGAAGAGTGAAATTCCCATCTGAAAATATGTGCTGACATTAGGAGAATAAATAAAATCTCTGGAGAAATATTAGACCTGCTTTCAGTGTGTCAATGCAGCCCTACTCATAGAGACTCTTTCTATGCTTTCATAATGTGCCAACCAATGCTCAAAAGTAGAACTATTTGTTTTTGTTCTTCAAGAGACATGCAAAACAATTCTGAAGTCCTATTTCACCAATATAAGGTAATGAAAATTAAATATTTATAACGTAGTAAACTCCACGATAGACGCGAAAAGCAGCGCATACCTAAAACTTGTACCTACAGTCCTCTTTTAACAGTAATGTTACTGCTTGTAGCTTTTGGCCACTACATTTGTTATTTTTCAGGCAAAGCTGGCAACAACTCAAAGGCATGGAAACATTGGGCAAATTCCAGCAGCCCTTTCTTAGGCAAGATGTCTATTTAAATAAAAGATTTAACCTACCTTTTAATAGGATAAAAATGAATTACGAATAGAGTATCTTAAGCTTACTGCAACATAGGATGGTCTCCTTGCTTGCACTGTTTAATGTTTTGATTTCCCATTCATTGTTGAGGCTGTAATGAGCATCAGTTATTACATGGTGGCTCAGTTCCAACATAAATCATTTAACCTCCTCCTCTTTATTGATTTATATTAGCATTTATAGATGGCACTCATTGTCTTTATAGCGCCTGAGATCTCACATTAATTAAGTTCAAATTAAAATAAACAATGAAATGCTGAAATATCCTGCAAGGTTTCTTGCCTAACGCCTACATTCAGTTTAGGCCTCATCACTGTCATTCCAGAAATTCTAACTAGAGAAACCAAATTAACCAAACAAATAAACACAGCAAAAAAAAAGAAGAGCAGGGAAGGCATGTATTCAGTCTTGAAATTACTATTATAGTGTCAATACTGTATCAGATATCAATCTATTTGTGAAGTAGTATTATAGGTAACCTTATTTATCTCAGTGGTATCTTTCTTATGAAAATATTTTAATCATGACTGAAGAACATTACATTGTATTTCCTCATCTCCAAGAACTCCACTGTTCTTCAGTGTGCAGTAAGTTGATATTTTTTTTCCATCTGAGAAGACAAATTTATACCTTACTTATAATATATTCATGTAATTCTCAATCAACTTGTTGATTTAATCCCATAGCTATATTTAAGGGTAAATGGTAGGCATTCTGAACAGTAGTATACCACTGCTACAAGAACTTTTCCAAGCCAAAATGTAAATCTTCAACTTTTCATAAAAGCTATCAATATATAAATGTCATAATACTATAAAAATACTAGAACATTACAGAAGTATTATAAATATTATCATTAAAATGATCCTCAAGAGTGTTTTTCTAACTTATATAGAAAATTCAATATTTAATTCAAATTGGAAACTCTTACATCACTGAAGCCTTTCAAAGAACAATGTCTATTAATTTAAACGGAAAACCTCCCCTGGATGTATTCTCACAATTTTAAGAAATGTGGGAAGTAGCCACTTACTATGCAGCTAAGCTTAAAACACTTGTCTAGAAAAATATATCTGACTCTCTGCCCATAAATCTAGCCCTTGTGCTAAATCTGGGCAGAGATTTCTGCCAAGAGACATGCTGAAGCTGTCGTTGGAAATAGTAGGTGGGAGAGAGTTCCCATATAAGCCACAGTGCTGCTATGGTTTGTCCAGCTCTTTACAAACTCACTCTTTTTATGGGTCTCATATCTTTTTGTTCTTTCTATAGCCTAACCCCAAGTGTGGGTGGACACTTCTGTAGTGGGACATGCAGAAGCCCCCTGTGAAAAAGATGAAATTGGGAAGCCCCCACTTTACTTCCTCAATCTTTTCACCTATCCTATGGGTCTCATATGTCTCTCAAGGAACAATAAAGGCAGTTGCTCCTTAGCAGGGAAAAGAGAATTTGGAAGCAAAGTATGACAGCATGTCAGGTGGAAGCCATGGCCTCACCACCAAAGGGCTTAGCCCTGTCAGGAAGTCAGAAAGTCATCCCACAGGTCAAGGTCACAGTCCAGATCAACAAGGTGCAATCACAGCACTGGTGACCCCAAGACATTACTGGCATGGCTGCAGAGTAGCTCAATGCAGTCCTGGATTTAACCAAATGTGGGAGATTGAGAAAAGTGCGAGAGCCTCTACTTCATGCAGCTGCCAGTCAGGGAGGTGGAAACCTCTCCTGCAGCTTCTTCCAGCTCTTCCCCAAAGAGCTGCAAGGTCAGGGGAGGCTTCTCAAACAGATATCACCTGTCAGAGAGATCCTCCCAAGAGGAGGAGGATAGTTCTCCTAACTGATCCTAAGCCTTGAAGGAAAATTCTACCACAGGATCTACTGAAGACCTAGGGGAAATTCTGAGTTGCAAAAATGTTTTATAGCAGCCTTTTCTAAGGTCACTAGCTTTCTCCCTCCCCCTAAACTAAACCTAGACCTAACCTGGTCTCAGAAGTTTTAGTAAACTTTTCATTAAGTTTTCCTGCTAGTCCCTGAAAAGTAACTATTCTTTACCAAAAAACCAACTAAATAAAAGACTAAAGCTTACCTTACCTACTTTATCTTTTCTTATTGTTTTAAATGAAATGTAATCTATGTATATAGTTTCTGCATGTCATGCATGACCTTTATTTCCTGGTAGCTTATGGTGTACTTCCATCATTGTTCCTCCCTCAAAGTGATCTGTAGCGTGTTCTTTATGAGATCTCAGTTTCCAGAATAACACAAATTTCCTGCTGTGATTCAGCAGCTTCTTGTAAAGACCATAATATTGATCTGAATATTTTAACTCCTTCACACCATTATGAGGTATGTAGGGTTAAATAGCTGTACAATTTGTTTCTAATTTGGATTTTGAGACCTCTGTTTAAATTTATTTTATGTTCGCATGTTTGTTTTTATCATGATGCTTCTTTAATCAGTTATTCTAATTATCTTACTTACATTGTAAATAATTTCCAAACAGTAAGTTATCTTGATTTTACTCCAGGAAGAGAGAACATATTAAATCTGATTGAAAGTAATGGAAGTTAAACCAAAAATCCAGCATTAGGACCAATTAGAAATTCCAATTTTACTTTGCCACTTTTTTGCAATGCTGCAAAATCATTCTCTTGGACATTTTTTTACTCCATGTGAATGAATTGAGTTGTGGTGTCTAATTGCTGTTGGTTTACTAAGTGACAAGGCATTGTTTCAGTGACAAATATTCTGATAGAATAGAACTGCTAGCACATTATACAAATACTTCTCTGAATTTTATTTTTAGTTTCAGCAAAAATTAATGCCAGTGAAGCCTCAGTATCTGCAGAAATGAAAACAAAGGAACTGTGAAGATTTCTGAATCCATCTCATTTTAAATCTAACATGATGAAAGTAGAGACAAGCTTTTTGTACTACTGATCACTCTAAATATTATGATTTTTTTTTTCTCAGTAAGAACTGACACATGGTTACAGATTTACAGCCTCAAGAAACATAGCTTCTATTTTGAAATCCTAGTTAAACACTTTAAACACCTGAGTACTCACTCAGACTGGTAACTGAACAGAGTTCACTTTGAACTCAGGACTACCCTTCTGAGAAATGCTGCACACATACAAGCACCTGCAAGAATGAACCTTGCATTTGTGGTTCTGGAACAGTTCAATATGTAGTTTAGCTTTTCCTAAAGGAAAAATTAGTGAAGATTATTAATTTTTGATGAAAAGATTAAGAAGACTGCTTTGTTTTCTGGTTTTGTTGAACAAATTGTTGCATTTTATCACACATCTATTCTGGACTTCTGCAAAGCCTTTGAAACAGTCCCCCACCACATCCTTCTCACTAAATTGGAGAGCCATGGATTTTTTTGGGTGGACTGTTAGATGGATAAGGAATTGGTTGGGTGGTAGTGGTCAGTGGCTCAGTGTACTAATGTACATCAGTGACAAGTGGTGTCCCTCAGGGGTGTGTTACGGACCACTGTTACTTAATTTCTTCATTATTGACATGCAAAGCAATCAAGTGCAATCTCAGCAAGTTTGCAGACGAAACCAAGCTGGGTGGTGTGGTGGACACACTTGAAATATGGGATCCATCCAGAGGGACCTGGACAAGCCCCAGGAGCAGGCCCATGGGAACCTCATGAGGTTTAACAAGACCAGGTGCTGGTGCTGCCCCTGGGCTGGGGAAATCCCCACTATCAGCACAGGCTGGGGATGAACAGGTGGAGCAGCCCTGCCCAGAAGGACTTGGGGGGGCTGCTGGGGGAGAGGCTGGACATGACCCAGCCATGGGCACTCCCAGCCCAGAGAGCCAAATGTGTCCTGGGCTGCATCCAGAGCCCCGTGGGCAGCAGGGCCAGGGAGGGGATTGTGCCCCTCTGCTCTGCTCTGCTCTGCTCAGAGCCCACCTGCAGTGCTGATCCAGCTCTGGGTGCCAGCACACGAAGGACATGGACCTGCTGCAGTGAGTCCAGAGGAGGCCACCAAGATGATCAAAGGGATGGAGCACCTCTGCTCCAAGGAAAGGCTAGACAATCAGGTATGTTTAGCCTGCAGGAGAGAAGGCTTTGGAGTGACCTAATCACAGCCTTCCAGTACCTGAAGGGACCCTGCAAGAAAGATGGAGAGAGACTTTTTATAAGGGCATGTAGTAATAGGACAGGGGGGAATGGCTTCAAACTGAAAGACAGTAAGTTTAAATCAAATATTAGGAAGAAATTTTTTACTGTGAGTGTGGTGAGACACTGGAACTGGTTTCCCAGAGAAGTTGTAGATGCCTTATCCCTGGAAGTGTTCTTGGCCAGGCTAGAAGGAGTTCTGAGAAACCTGGTTTAGTGAAATGTATCCCTGTCTACAGCAGGTTCCCTTTAAACCCAGGCCATTCTATGCTTTTAAGATAACACACATATAATTAATTGTAAAATGTATCTTTTGTATAGCATTCAAAAAGAAATACAGAAAAATATATGCTATAAAGACTATAAAAGTTCTGTAAGCTCTAAGATTATTAAGCAGAGTATGAAAGAAAGCCTCAAAGCATTCTTTTGAAAGTCCAGGTGAATGTATGAAAGAAACCATATTATTTTGTATGACATATTTCTGATGTAAGGGAGAAGAAAAAAACAGTGACAAAACTTCCTTCAAAGTCATTTGTTTCATGATGATGTCCTAAACATCAAAATTTTAATTAAGAAGTGAGAGTTTTGCTCATCTTTGAAGAAAGTTTGCTTCATTTGGATGCCTGAGAGAGCAGTTAAGACGGAAAAAAAAAAAAAAAAAAAAAAAAAAAAAAGGCAGCCAGAGGGAAAAAATGAGCTATTTCTCTGTTAGTGAACAGGAGTGATTTCACAATGGACCTAATAGAGGATGAAGTGAGAAATTCATTATGGACTTACAGAAAGGAAAAAGAAAAGATTTAAGAGATATTCAGGACATTTCCTTCAGTCCCTGCTCTAAGAATCTGAGAGATGGTCCACAGTTCACAATGTTCAAAAATATTTATCTACCGCACACATGTCCAGACCTCACTTTCAGAGAAGACAGTGATGCCAGTAGTATGCACACATAGAAAACCATATCTGCTTGTAATATACTAATATTTTTCATAGTGAGTTTCTACTGCCTGTTTCATCTTGGTGTGAGGTGTACAAGCTGGAAGTCAGATTCTCAAAAGGTATCTGTTTGAAGACACACATACAATGATTACCTTGGCAACAGATGCTCGTGAAAATTCTCAGAAGAGATTTTTTTTTTCTCACATATTCTTTTTTTTTTTTTTTTTTTTTTTTGGTCAGTGTTGGTTCGTATCCATATGTGCGTTCAAGCTACAAACTTTATCTATCAAACTACAGCTGCAAAGTTTCAACTGTGACTTTTCTTATTCTTTTCTGCTTTCCAGCAGCTTATGATTCACCATTTGCTGATGAATGGAGAGACTGCTAACCATCTGGCAGAGCACACTGCTCCACCAGAAGTACACAAACCTCTGCTGAAACTTTACAGATCATTTACATGACCTTTTGAAGCAGGAAAAAGATTTTTTTAGTAGTGAAGACATGCCTATACACAACTGCTCATGGACAACTGCTTAAATCAGAAGCCCCAGACTGAATTTTCCCAAACATTTTGATTTAATGTGTATGTACACACATGCTTAAAATACATAGTCATACTAAAATAAAATTATTAATTAGAAACAATATACTTTATATTTATTAAGTATAAGCAACCCTGTTTCACAAGCACAGAGATTGACTCCATATGTAATATAAATCATGCTACTTACAATCTCATTTTAGAATCAGTCTCGTCTGGAATAACTTTTGCATATTATAATTTGCTGTCTTATTACAGCAAAAATTTATTATTTATCTGCAAATATCATATAAGCAGTCTGCTTAAGTAGTGGATTGTGTACCTTATCATGTATAAATATTACAATAACCAGAAATTTTTAAACAGAAGAAATTATGCTTCATTAAAAGTCCAATAAAGTACAAGTTTTCATTTAACCTCTTCATAGTCTTCTTCCAAATTAGTTCATGTTAGATTGTTGAACGTGATTATGCTCTATGTAATCTACATAATCACTCTACAAAAATCTAGATATCTGCTTTCCACAGGTATAATAATTGGTCTAGGAGCAAAACAAAAGGCCATTGCATTTTTTTTTTTGGTGATCTTACCACTGTCCTCCATGAATGAAGAATCACTTTTCACAATACCTATTTCTTCTGTTTCCTCCCCCCAGCAGAAATAACACCTTGAGACTTTAGCGGACTTCTCTGTTTAGGAAGAGTCTTGCATTCATATTTCAGAACCACAATTAGCAGCCTTTCTGTGTGCCTTCACCTCTTGGTTGCTGGTTCTGGTAGCTGATGGGGCTAGTATACCTCATCCTAAGTGGGATACTAAAACGTATCTCCCATCAACTCTGATACTACACCATTGAGGGTGTAATGCAGGACCTGTGGTATTAGTGGAAAGGTTCCTTTATTTTGGTTAGGTTTCATATTGGTTTTCTCCTTCTGCACTTTGTACTGATTCATTGCACTAATCAGGATACAATTTTCTTCTGTCAGAGTAAGTGAAAATATAGAAAAAGGGAATAACATCTTCCTTATGAATGAGCATTATTTGTAATGAAAAGGATCAGAAATGCAAAACTGCTTTCAAAGTATTTGAGCTTGAAATAACAAGTATTTGATAGGGCTGATCTGCAACTACTCAATATGTTTTGAATTCTTAGTTCTCTCCCTGTCTCCTTCTGTATCAGTTTTTTTTTAAAGTATTCATCACTAAATTGTAAACCTGGCCTTGATAGTATTCCTGCACTGTTTTACTTTCCAGCACAATTACTGTGCTACTGTACAGTAAGGCTAAATGTGACAGATAGGTAATAATTTGTCAGTGTTTCAAGAAGAATTCAGGGACAATTGTGATTTGGGCTTCCAACTTTAAAATGTGATGTATAATTGACATTTTGATACTTCGAGGCCATGGTGTATTCTCACACTTCCATGAAAAAAAATCCAACTTGCTGACACAATCAGGAAACAGATGGTGACAAAGATCTTGCATTTAATATGCCAATCATTATGCTTTACTTGCATATTATCATCTCATTCATGAGGCCACTATATGAAGGAATTTTGCTATGCCTCTGCAAATCAATCAAGAAATCTTTTAGTATTTTTTTAAAATATAATTTAGGTCTTTTTTATCCTATGTTTCATTATATTTGGGGTGAAGTGTTTATGCAAATTTATTACACATGAAAAAGTGCTTTGACAATACTGAGGCTAGAATAGATGTCAGCAATGAAACATTCACTATAGATAGCTTCAACAGAGAGACCAAGAAATGACTTGGCAACTGAAGTATCTGTATTTTCCATACTTTGCTGTGGTCCGTAATCCAAAGGCAGTGACACAGTAAGACAGTATGAAGGATGATGTCGAGTAGGAGGATGGATTTGGTAACGTGGCCTCATATCTACTAAGACCTGGACTTCAGTCAAAATTTCTGCTCAAGAAAACCACAGATGGCAGATTACCAACATATTTCAGTTAGAGTTAGCACTGGATTTGAAATCACTGAGTATTTGAGCCAACCAAACCTCTTCTTCAGTTCTGAAAATAGGCACTTTACTTCTGAGTGTCTGACACAGAATCCCATCATACAGGAGTGAGTTCATCCACTCACAAACTGAACAAGGACCCTTCCTGGACAGCCTGAGGTCCTCTGAAGATGTTTTAGGCCATTATTGCAAGTGGTGAGCAAAGGCTAGTTCTCTTATCTTATTTCTATTCTGCAATGTCCAGAGAAGCTTCTTCCTTCATAAGTGTCAAACGTTCATGTTTAGATGGAGTGGGGATAAAGTTGTCACCATTTTTTTTCTGTCTCACTCCTACTATCTGTAGGTTCCCCAGCTTCTAAAACGTATGTCTTTCCATTTAAAGAAGTAAAATATATTTCTGGTTCTTTGCAAAAGGATCAACGCTAGCAAGAGGACACAGCATGTAGCTTGACTACTTACAAGTGCCTTGTTACTTGGGATAGTACATGCATCTGACCTGGTTATAATGAGGTAGTTATTTCAAAACATACATTTCTCCTGAAAGCGTGCCATCCCTGGAAGTGTTCAGAAAACCACGTGAATTTGGCACTTAGGATTAAGGCTTAGTGGTGAACACAGTGGTGCTGGGTTAATTATTGGACTCCATTATTTTATAGGTATTTTCTACCCTTAATGATTTTATTAATCTATGAAGAGAAAGGAAATATATCCTGACTTTCAGCTTGTATAAGATAGAGGGAGAAGAGGGAGAATGATATTGTAATGAAAATTAGAAAATGAGCTATTTCTGGAGGAGGAAAAGTAATTTTATGCTCTTGTTTGCCACAATCCTAAACCATTCCAGGCACGGTAAACTTCTATTGCTATTTCCACGAAACGAGTCTCAGAGAGGCAAGGGATTTTAGGTGCATGAAAAGTGAGCCTGTGTTTCTTTCAGATGTGTTACAACACAGAGTTTATGGTAGCCTTTCAGGACATATATAGCCTTTCTCCCTCTAATTTCCCTTTCCTAAACTTCAGCCATTTCAGACTACTTGTAACGTACTCTGTTGGAGCAGATCTTCACTGACTCATAACTGAGAGTTCTGTAATCCCTATTTTGTTTGATTTCTCTCATCATATGGCATTGTTTATTTAGCTTGTCTAAGCAGGCTTGTGGTTTACAAAACCAGAAATCCTCAAAGTTGCAATTCTGTGTTCCTTTTAAATTGGTTAAGGAAAAACAAAACCCATTACCCCATCAAGCCCAGTACAGCATTGTGTAACAGTTGAGCTGTTCTTAAACAAAGCGTCAGATTTATGATTTGTTTTATTACTTATCAAAGACAGTGGCTTACACACCTTGCATTATCTAGACGGCAGTCTCTTGGCATGTCAAAAGTCAAGGTTACATCAGCTCTTGACTTTATCCAGGCTCTATGATGTACAATGTCACTGTAGCAGAGCACTTCCTCTTTGTTCCGAGAGAACTTGATTCATAATGAGCCCGTCTAGAGTGTACTCAGATTGCGATAAAGAGCTTTACACAGAGGCTCCTATTTTAGAGAAACAGGTGTTGGCTTTGATTAGAGAAAAATTACATCATTCAAGGGAAAGGAGGAAAAAAAAAAAACAAAGGAAAAGAAAAGCAAAATAGAAAAAAAGTAGCAAACAGACACAAATACATTTGCACATATAAAGCTGTTCTAATGAAAGCCAAATTGATTTGACATTCAGTGGCAGTTTGAAGCCAAAAAAAGCAAAGCAGCCTACAAAAGGCCCAGCTCATTGTTTATGGAGTGTCATACTTCATCATCTGTGAGACCAAAAACAGTGATGGGAAGACCTTTAAAGCAGGGAGTTTGCACAGAATGGCTGTGTGGATACCACTGATGTCAGATGTAGTAGAATGATTGTGAGCTATTTCCTGAATTGAAATCATGGTTGTCAGAAAAAGTAGATGCTCTCTACAGATTATATCTTTGAGAATATTCTTTAGTATATTGTTAGAATTCTTGGTTGATTTCTCCTAGTCAGACACAGCCACGATATTTATCCTATGATGTGTACTGATCATCAAATTGCCCTCAAGAAAAAAACACAGAAGAGAAAAAATACCTAACATGCAAAAGCAGTTTCCAGTACACAAAAATTAATCTCTTTATGAAAAAGAACTTTGCACAAAATCATGTAAATTAATGTAGGCACCCTTTCATCATATTTATTTTTATTGATTACTTTGCAAATATTTTTACAAACACAATTTTTTACATTTTCATTAAAGTAGTGGACCCCTGTTATAAGCAGACTGTAGAATATATTTCGTCCATCTCTGTTTTCAGTTAGAACACCTGGTGAGGAGTGACATGTTTATCAAATGTTGGCGAATGCCAACATGAATTAAATAAGCCTTCAAAAAAATGTGAGATAGTATAGACTTGTACAGGAAAGGATATGTGTGGAAAGCAGTCTCTCTCTTTCTGCCTTCTAGCTATGATCTCAATCTAGATATCATAATATTGATATTAAATTCTGATACTAATGTTTCTGTTTAGATTTCACTAGAAAATCTGTTTCTTTTTGGGCAAAAAATTCAGAAATTTAATCCTCCTCAGTTGCAATTCTCTAATGACTCACTGAAGTACAAATAGACAGTAATCTCAAATTAGTAAGTCATTAAGCACATTTTGCATATAGTATCTAGTGTGGCTTTATAACTCAAAAAGCACTATCAGAGTGACCAAATTTATAACGGATGGCACAAGTGTGGACAAAAAAACATTAAGAGAGAAAGATACATGTGGGTAGATCTAAGTAAGTAAATGAAACATTTTATTTCATTCACATTGAAAACAAAAATTAGTTTAAACTGTTTGGGGTGTGGGGGTACGTGTGTATGTGAACCTTCCATTCTGTTTTCTGTAAATGACTGAATCTGTGAGTTTATAAGCATGATCACCCACCACAATAAATAGATCAGTAGGTAAAAATGTTTAACTATTCTCCAAAATCCAACATTATATTTATATTAGGTAATATTCTCTGTGCCATATGAAGACAGTGTACATTGGTTATTAATTATGTATGCAGATATAATTCCTGCTGTGTTAGCTTTGCATTGTAAATCATATGATTTAGTTTCTTTTGTCATACTTAAGAAAATTATAAGCTAAACTGGAATAAATTGCAAATTTCAAAATTCACTCTGTGATAGTACCTAGAGATTCAAGGCTATATCTATTCTAATACAGTAGACTTCAGTTTGCAGAAGTGGGGTTGCTCTGTGTCAAACACACACAGGTTTAGTAGTCACTCTGATGGCAATTAATTCTAATAAATTGCACACTATAACGCAGACAGCATAAAAAGCCCTTAGACAAGTGGATTTCACTTTATTTCAGGCTGTAAGTGCTCTCACGGATAACTGTGTTATGGAAAAAGCAAACAGGATATCAGTTAGCGAAGACTGAAGAAATTCGCTGCTACCAAATTTTGTTAAAACATTTAAAATGTTACCTTTCAGGATTCAGTGTCAGAATTATAACACCACAGAAGTGAATTTACATTTTCCTTAGAGCTATTGTTTCACACTGTCTGAAGATTCAGGCTATGTCTTTCGCTGCTGAGAAATGATGTATTTTATATCAAGCAATGTAAACTTTTATAAATTAGTGAAAACAAAAAGACAAATTTCACTTTAATGTTGTTAGTCAAGGTAAACCTCAGGCCCACATGTGCCATTATATTGACAAAATATAAGGATAAATCACAGGATATTAACATGAAAATGTATTATTTCCAAGACATCATTGTATAATTACCTGCTGTTCAGATTGGAATATTCTCTCCACAGTTCTACACTCACAAATCTGAAAGTTCTTTGCATTTTAGCTTTGTATTTCCTTCAATGTCTGTGAAAAGTAGTAGTTTCTATTTGAAATCTTTCTGAAAAAGAGAGAACCAAATTAAATAGGCTCAGTGTAGAAATTTATGCATGGTATTAAAAAGAAATATATTAAGAAATAAATTTTCTTGGAATAAATTACAAAGTATTGTTTATATTAGTTATAGACAAGATTTTTTTTTTCACTTAATCATTCTCTTCTCTGTATGCTATACCAAGACCAAATAGTCTTTGTGGAAAACATTAATAATGTTATCTTAAGAGTGAAGAAGAGTGAATATTTAAAATTTTTACTCTGGCTATGGAAAATTTATATGACAAAAAAGTAACATTGACAAAATAGTTTTTATGTTGATTTTTTCTACCAGTCAATTGGTGCCATTAAACTGGAAAACTGTTCTCAAGTAGTATATTTAGTAACTGCTTAGTTCATAATGGACAACGGATTTGGATGTATAATTACCAGGCATGAAACAGCTGTTTTATCTAGCAAAAAACCCTGAGCAATTCACTAAAAGCTAAAGATGAAGTAAGAAATAAAGATTTTAGTTTTATATTGTTTTTCTGACACTGAGGGTGATTAACTCCTGGAAAAAATTAACTCAGCAATGTACAGTGTACACTGCCTGTATTATCTGAAACAGAAATGGATTTTTTTTTTCCCTGAAAGTCCTCCTTGACTAATCCAAAGCTGATACAAAATTTGTTGCCTGAGATAAAATGTGGGAACTTCCCTTCTCTGATAACTCATATTAAGTGCAGAACTTTGCATAGCACTTCCTTGCCAGTAGGGTTTGGATGGTTTAGATAGATGGTTCCTGAGTGATGCCTGACACAAGTTACTTGGCTTAGGGAAAAAGATGATAGATAAAATATTGTGCTTAAGTTTTATGTAGTCTTAATAGTCAGGATAATCTATGGATTTCTATAAAGCTTTTATAGAACTTGTAGGGCATATGTAGTACACACAAGAACCAGAATGAAATCCTACAGGAGTGAAAATATTCCTCAAGTGGGAATTCCAGAAGCGGTCATTTAGATTTTTAGCCCCTTGACATAGTCAGTCTTACCTGCAGTATTGTAGCAAAAATAATGTTAACTGCATTCTTTCAAATTTCAGTGACCATGATCTGTTTACTTATATTCTACACAGACAAGTCTGTCTGTACCATCTTTTTTTCCACTTACCTTGCTTAAGCCTGGTAAGTTCATCCTGCTACTCCTTTCGCAGCTCAGTAGTCACTGAGTGTGCTCTGGTGCTGCTAAACACATTCTGAAGAAGAAGCAGGTATACTGAAAACCTCACTGATGCAGGTAATCTTTATGGCTGATGGAAAAGACTGTATGGCATGGACGGAAAAAAGATGGCATTAAAAATCAAGGCAAGATTTATTCCTTGGGCCTGTAAACAGTCAGTTAAGAGTTAGTGTCTTAAATACAGACACTAAGACATGAACAAGCAGTTATATACATTTTCAGTAGAAACCTTCAGTGAAAAAAATATTTAAAGCTGGCATGACTACTGACTACAAGCTCTATTCCTTAAAGATGGGTTATTTTTTAAGGAGTTTTTTTTTTTTTTTTTTTTTTTTTTTTTTTTTTTTTTTTTTTTTTCTGCTTGGTAATCCAGTAAGAAATCATTTGAAGAGGAAGGAAAGAAAGACGAGTTATCCCGAAAAAAACCAAAAACCTCTTTGTTGCCTTTCTTACCACTCTGTATGCCACTCTCCTGTTGTACTGAGCTGTTTGGAGGCTTAAACAGCCTCACAGACAGAAAATCTTCACTCACGCCAAACCCCTCATTTTAAAGCTGAGTTCTTTAACTAAGTCTAGGCTTAGCCTTCCTTGAACAAAACTATGGGATGCTTCAAGTTGTCTTATATATCCCTTTAAGCCCAGCAGCTCACTCAAAAGGCTCTAAGTAGTGATTCCAGGTCTAATTGTGCAGCTGGAAATGACTGGACATCAAACTGTACTGCAGCAACTTGCAAAATTTGAAAATGAGTTGAAAATTACTTCTTGGGAAGTCACTTTGCACAAAGTTCACGTGGCATCTGTTTCCAAGAGATCCACAGACACAATTCATGCATCAATACAAGCTCATCAGTTTCTTGAAAGGAAATGCATGTACCTATACAGTAGCACATAGATCTTCTGTGCAGACTTTCACTAACAGAAAGTGGTTTGTGTATCTCCAAAACTATGGTTTTAACCTTAAGATGTTTAACTACAATGTAAGAACTGAATGAGGTTCAGTGGCTATTGTAGTTCAGAGTGGAAACCTAACTTACATGCTCTGAAAGATTTCATATTTATTGACATATTTATCGACTTATTCAGAAGTTGGATGAATGCTGCTCTCTGAGTAAATAAAAGAGGAAAATCATTAAGACAATGGGAGAAAAATAATTTCTTTTTGAAATTATTAATTACATGCCATCCCTTGAGTATTGCAGAAATTTTCTTGTTCTGAAAACAAAGTGATTTTTATTTGGTCATCACCATGAACATGACTTTTCAACAAAAAAGAAATCTTAAAACCAGACATGTCAAATACCTTTTCATAAGAGACCTGCAGCATGGAAAGCTTTGCATTATGTGTACTAAAGAATGACTATGCAAAGTGTTAAAATGCCTTCTGGTGAGATGCCCAAACTATAATAAAACTAATATCTACATGAAAACATTCCTCTGACAGTAGGGATCAGTGAGAACAGATATTTTATTCCTGGGCCTGACTGTGCAAAGATGAGTAGTATTCTCAGATCTATGAAGCCCCAAAACATAAAACAAAGAGAAAACTCTGCACTGTTACCCAAATCTACCTGTATTTCATCAGCAGCAGGTACTAGTCAGCAACTGGGTTTTAGTTAGTTATCTCATTACTAAACAAAAGAAAACAAACAAACACCCACAAACAAACAAACACAATCCCCCCTGCCCAAACACAAATAACAACAAACTAAATGAAGTCAGTTTTGATGCTAAAAATGTAAACCAGTGTGATTTTACTTGACAACACTCTCCCCCAGCTTCTTTGCTCCATTGCTTTATTCCAGCCTCTGAAGTGAGAGGATATATATGTGGAAAAAGATTGGTTTAGTAAAAGGCTGTTTTCTTATGCAATTATTATTTTATTGTAGAAATACACTAAACAACTAAAATAGAGAATAAAGCAGTTTTGCAGGGGGTATTGTATAAGCAAGCATATCTTTATTTTCCACCTACTATGCAAAAGGAAATTGAGTGGTTTTTGGTCAGCTGTGAAATGCCATTTGTAAATGGTCCATTGGGATTTCTTTCCTCTCTAACTTATGGCAAGTTTGGTTATGTTTATGAAAATAGATTTGATCAGCTAATCAGAGTGTAGAGGTAGTGTTCACCCACTCAGCAATATTCAGCAGGTTTTATTCACTTTTATACTTCATTGCATTTTCTCTCTTGGAAACTCATTTACATAGTCTCCGTATGGTCATTTCGCAGTAACTGTTTCTGGGTGTGCTGGCTAATAATTACCCCAAAGCTGTCTGAGAATACCCAAGTACATAGTGAATATACAGTTATTTCTTAATACTCAAACTCTAGATTGAAAGCCCTTTGACTAGTCCAATACTACAAAATGTCAAGCTGTTTACCAACAACAAAGACTGTGCCTCTGTTTCTCAGCCCCTGCAGTGAAGCTGAAAATGCCAGTGTTTACTTAAAGAAGGGGAGAAAAACAACTCCCCTTCCTCTATGCTTGATCCTGTGGCTGTTGGAGTGAATATTACCTTTTGTCATTGATTTCAATGGGGATTGAATTTGACTCTCTCATCTTTTTTATGCCTCTGCATTTCTGGAAAATATTACACAGTAATACTTCCTGCAGATGAGATTCTGCTTTATCTCCTCATCTACTGATTTAGTTTAGGTTTCCCATCATCTTTTATACAGACTCATGATGTCTGTGTATCTGAAGATATAATTTAACTACAAAAATAAGAAAGGAAGCAAGAATTTTCCCTTGGAAGATCTGTAGGCCAAAACCTGCATGTATTTTTACCATAGCATCCCAGCTTCTCTGAGCTTAGTGACTACTTTCCAGCATTACTCTGGCATGAAATGGCTTATACTGAGACTTCTTCTTTTAGTCAGAATAGAGTTTGAATTAAATTATTATGGAAAGGCTCAAAGGCAAATTATAAAAGGCAGGACTTTCTTCCTGTTCCTCCTTAGCAATTGAATTTAAAATGCCAGTAACTTTAATCATCAGTTACAGGTATTAAATCATATAGAGTTTTAGAATTCGGCAGAAGGGATAAAAAAATTCTGAATGGGGATGAAAGAAAACACAGAAAAGCCTATATAAACTGCAGGAAAAAAAAAATCCTTGTTTGATATTTTACAGAATACACAGAAATAACATTTGGATAATCATTAAATAATACTGTGAAAGTATACTGTGCAAACAAGGAGTTTCTCAGGGTTGTGTATGTGTGTGCTATTTAATTGTTTTGGATTTTTGGTTGAGATTTCTTTTCAAAAAGAATGATGTGCTCTAAAAAGAGGACAAGCTTGGTTCAGTTATAGCTTTCATATAATTACTACAAACTAATGCAAATTAGACTGTAGGTCTGCTCAATGTACATTTCTGTGCTTGCCAAATTATGTTTGGCAGTGTGGTCAAGCAATAACAGATGCACACTGTGCCTAGTTTTCTCGGGCTGTTCAATAATTAGGAGGGCCATGTATTATAATAAACCACATCCCCTTGGCTGAGATTTGGATGCAAATTGCACACTAATTCTCTTCCAAGTTTTTGGAAGCATACCAAAAGACATGAAAATTAGGGAAATATACTATTTACTTCATGAAATGTGTTTAAAACTAAATAAAGCTCATTTGTAAGCAATGTTCATCTATTCCATCCTTGTAAAAAAATTAACAATGAATTCCCTTTCCTTCACACTATTTAGATCAGCAGCTAATGTGACACCTCTGCAATGTTCATGGCATCTCTATTATTCTTGCACTGAGTGAGTACAATATAAAAGACAGTTACTCTGCTTTGTATTTCTCTAAGGTATTGCTGAGGTTGAGTGGATAATATCAGTTCAATGAAAGACTTGAATCACACTGCAATCCAAATTCTTTGCAATCAGTTGAGTTGTAACGGCATGCTGTTTATAGCAGAAAATTTGTCTTTTGAGAAGGCTGAAGATTCTTTACCCTTAGCTATTATACAAAGGTTGAATGGAGAGATTTAATTTTAAAAAAATAGTACTTAATGAGGGAAATACTAGGAAATCCAGCAACGTGATGTAGTTACACATGTAGATGTCACTACGTCAGTCTCTAAATTATGAAGAAACAGAAAATTAAAACAAATTATTGCTACGCATATTAGCAACATTAGGTAGTTACATTTTCCTGGAAATCATTTAACAGTGAGCTGTCTTGCAGTAACAGTTAACACACTTAAACAGAGAAATGTAATGCAACCTAAAAGTGGTGTAATAGAAGATATATCGCCTGTGTTTATTGTCTACTAATTGTAATGTGATTGCACCAAAGAGGCATAAGACTCTTATTTCTATATGCTCTAGACAAATACAGAAAAATGGCAGTGAAAATGGAAGGTATCAGAACCTTCTCAAGCAGTATTATTTTAATTTTTTTGTTTGTTTGTTTTAAGAAGAGCTATCATGGAACATAATTTTTAAATATTACAAGTATTTAAATTTTCCAGTGATGTTAATGCAGTTCTTTCCAAGAACACAATGACATAAAACATTGCTTGCCAGCAATATGAAAACCACTTTTCAATATATTGACACTACAAGTTTAGTGACTACATTGTAGTTTTGACATGGGTGACTTAATTGTAAATTAATTCACATGGAAATTCACATGGAAATCAGCAAAAATCCCTATAATAAAGCAGAACTCAGTAAATTGCTGAAGTCTTACCTATTAAAATTTTGATAATACAGAAATACAGGCACGATACAGGAGGCAAGTGTCCTATAGTTAAGGTTGGTTTAGGAGGATAAATCAATGCTGTGACACGTAGCTATGGCTACACTGTTATGTACCTCAGGTTTACAGGTTTATAGTAGGTATTTTTCAGGTGTTTCTTGGGTGTTTATATTATTTAGTAGTTGTTGATATTGCAGCTATATAATCATAGACTAACAGAACAGCAACAAAATTCTTGTTTCCAGCATGATGAATACACAGTTAACTACATAAAACAGTTTTGGCAAAAGTACTGCTCACTCTGTATGTTGAATTTGAAAACAGGATAAAGACTAAATGTGATAAAGCAGCTGAAATTGTAAATTCATTTGCATAATTTAAATTAAGAAACTATGAAGAGCTTTAGGTGATTCTACAAAAAAATCTGGTTGAACAACTGAGCAGTAGATAAGCCTCAACACAGATAAAACCCCCTCTGAAAACACGAGTGGAAATGGTCTAAAGTATTTATACATAATGATGTCTTCTGAATTAGTTGTAACCTCTCAGGGAAAAAAAAGATCCAAACATTACTGCAGACAGCTCAATGAAAAGACATGTTCAGTGGTGATTAAAAAAGCAAATAAGATGTTAAATTGTGTTAAGAAGGGAATAGAGAATAGAAAAGAGAAGATTACAATTGCATTATATAAATCGATGGCACATTGATTACTGTATTCAGTTAGACATCTTATTTTAAAAAGACACAAATGAGAAGGTGAAATGAAGTACAATGAAAATGACAAAAGTGTTACTTTCATAGCCACTAAATCATGCCAGCCTCTCCAGAAGCAGAATGGGCTAAGTAGAAAATGTTAATCCAAATTTGATAGAACCACCCCAAGAAAGCTAACCCTTTTTCTAACACTTATCAGATGCAAACCATCTCATTTTTTAACATTTATGAGAAAGTGCTTCAGCATGCTGCCAGTATCAGATTCAGGAAAATACAGTGATGGTGTAGAGACATTTTTGGACTCCAGTCATTCTGTTGTGTGTATATTCATTATAGATGCAAAGTATGTGTAAATCCAAATCATCACTTGAGAAATAATGTCATTTCCATTCTATATTGAAGAATCTTTCTCTGAAATTAGTCTTTTTACGTAAACTTTTGGGTATGGCTATCTTGTCACATTTTCTTGCAAAGGGGCGTTAGGGGTGGAGCCTGATACTTTGGGTACTTGGGGGTGGGGGGAGTTATTAGTGCTTTTTTAAAGGTTTTTGCTATTCTTTTTATAGAAACAAATTAACTCAGGTCAGTTAGGCTTTATTAATAATTACTTTGTTTTTGTGGAGTGATGAGGATCATCACTTGCTTGAACTGTTAAAGACAACAGGACATATATGTAGTAGCTTTCTAGACTTGGAGAAGACATCTGAAAACATCAAGTTTGTGCATATCTCTGTCTGGTAAAACAATATGTGTGCATGTTAAACATTGAAAATAGTCCAAGAGCTGCCATTAATTTGAATTGATCTGAAATCATTATCTGGAACTGCCAGGGAGCTGAAAAACTGAGTTATTTCTGCAACACTTATCAGAGATACTCCATATCTTTTGAGGAATGTAAAAGAATGTCATTGCCATCACTGCTGCTAACTTCAATGGTACATTAATCCATTAAATAATCATATTTAATAAAACTCAAAATTACTTTGGTAATATACCCATATCCAGCTATGCTCTTTAACACTTGTGTTCGTGTGATGAATAGCACACAACGTCTCTCTGGAATGTTATGCAGTGGAAAAATCTCCTAAGAACTTCAAATAAACTTACCTCAAGCTGCATAAACCCATATAAAGAGAAATGTCTAAAACAATTCAGAAATGGGGCAGACCAAACACACTGTCAATTGTCTTGGTCTTTCCAACTATGTTCCTTCAGCAGCTGACAGCTTTTGTGACTTTTTTTCAGTCTATTCTATGAGAGGCAATATCTTATACAGGCACGTATGGCGTATCTACCAGGTGGCTTCCTGCTCTTAAAGTTAAACGATCCCTGCAGATTCCCAAAAGTCATTACTCCTATGTTCCTTATCAAAATGTTCCTAGAATAGCATCCCCTCTACTGAAGTGCAAAGTGAAAATCAAGATAAATAAATTAATTTTTGTACATTTGATTCATTGTATGACATGCTGACACCATTACATTGATTATTATGACTTACTGTTTTCTTTATTAGCGTCTCCCTCTGGGAAATAATACAGAATTGAAACTGGGCAATAATTTTTAATGAATTGACCATAAGAAATCTTTTCAAAATTCACAGCATTCAAATTTTTCAAAGAAAGAAGCAAACATTTATTTTCAAGTATTTTCTGTTGAAAATAACCCATTTTCCAATTTGTCCACTGAAAATTTTGAGTGTTTTGATGAAAATATGTATATATGTTTTATTTTTATTGTTATTATTAGGATGCATATGTACCTTTCTGCTTACTTTCCTGTTAATTTCTTTTAAAACTAGAACTCTAATTCTCAAAGGTAGGTAGTTGAGTTGCCTAAATACCTCCACAGATGTGACAATAAATCTCAGTCAAATCAAGGTTTAAAATCTATTTTCTGCTGCATAATAACATATTGTGAAAAACATCTGTAGATTACTCTGGTTTTAGCAGTAATTTTAAAATTATTTTTTAAAATACTTTGGGAAGCTCCGTATTGTTATTTGCTAAGATGGTGGAAAGTATGCTTTGTTCAAACCTAAGAATGCTCTAGGAATCATATAATGGTTAAGGATAAATTGTTCTCTTCCAAGACTTGATATCAGCAGTGTGATCTCCTTGAGTTTGGAAAAAAAACCCAATTCTACCCATTTCTGCCATACACTTGGTGAATATTGTAGCAAATAATCTACCTGGGATGGGGTGGAAAAAAGACAGTACTTCACTCAGACCTAAGTATTATTTCACATTTCCTCTGTGAAAGAGACTACTTTCAGGAGCAGTTTTAGGGTAATGAATATTATTGTGCTAGATCATCTCCTTGCAACATATAAACATCACCTCCCAGAGACTTAGGAGAGATCTCTCTTTTCAGTATTTCCCACAAGCTATTTTCAGTGACTTTTGGTCTATGTTATATTTTTATAGATCCCATTATCATCTCTCTCTCCCCACAGACTTCCTGCAGGGAAGTGAATCACCTGCAATAAGTGCAATTCCAATAAGTGGCTGGTTTGGTGCTGCAACAACCAGCCAATGCTTTGATGCCCGAAAGTGTTTTGCAGTAAAGTTTTATATCCTCAGGATTTTGACAACCTTTGCAATTCTCAAGAACTGGGATAAAACTATCTCAGAAGTGCTTACAAAAGCTGGGGACACTTTTGTTAACTGAGCTGTCATTTTGGCATGGTTCCAAGTGCATGGCAGACTCACTGAAAAAGTATTGCATCATAAAATAGACTGTGTAACAGAGTCTTAGCTTGGAATATACCTTAGAACATGAGGTCAACCTGTGCTTGTTATCTCATTAAGATTTCAAAAATCCAAACAACTAAAAATCCCAACCTAGCAGAGGGTTAATTTAAAACTAAGAAGAATCTACTTCAGGCAGTAATGTTTTTTAAACCTTCCTTTATAAATTTTGCTTATCAAGGAGTGCCCTTCTGGTATATCAACTGAGCCAAGACTGAGTTCTCAAATACTATGATGGCTTCTGTTAATTAGATAGTTTATCTGTGATGAGTTGTTGACACTGAGATGATTTGTGTTAAATAATTTTAAAATATTCTGTGGGGCACTAACTTACATGCATTGTTTGTTCATATTCCAGGCCCCAGCTTCAATCTTTTTTACAGTCCTCGACAGAAACAAAGTTGATGCTTCAGCAAACTTCTTTAAGACAGAACAAGTAACATTGCAAAGATATTTTTGATTAACTGGAATTCTCTGCATTTTTTTTCTTTTGTACAATAAGCTCTAGTTTAATACCATAACACGTGAAGAGTATTTTTGTAATATTTAAAAACATGAAATTTTGCTAGTTTATAATTTCTTAAATATTTTTTGTTTACGTTTTCCCTCTCATAAATCCATCTCCAGTCTCCCAATTAGGGGTAAAATGCAGGAAAGGCTGGAAGAACATGGAAGCTCTTTCAAGTAGGGTGCTATAGTTTTCTAAATGCTCTACATTTTTGTAAGCTGTACTTTCACAGGAAAGATAGATGAACTGAATTTTAATTGTAAAATTCACTATTTATCTCAAAAATCCATGCAGTGTGATTCTTACTAAATATTACACTGTTTGAAATGGAAAAAAAATTAAGGCTGTATGTAGATGAACCGAAGGTAAACGCTTACAGGGAGCAAGCTACTATGGCACCATAATAATAGCAGAACAGCCTCATTTGTTCTTTTTCTTTTACTCCATAAATTAGCTCTCATTGCCTATCTTGCTTCTCTATTCTTATACCTTGCAACCTTCCCATTTTTCTCTAATCTTTCCTTTCTATTCCCCCTTTCAACAAAAATTATACCCTTCTTTCTGACTGTTTTTATCCACTTTTCTCTTGTTTGCCTTCACTCTCTAGTCTATAAAGCCCCAAATGCTCCCTTTTCCTTCTCAACGCCCCATCCTTCCTGAGTGGGAGTGCTGCCCATGCCGCGATAACACCTCAGACTCTGTTGTGATCTCCATTCTGCATTTGCACATGGATACAGTCCCCTAATTGAGAGACTTTTTTTTTTTTTTATTAAAAGCATTAGACATTTATATGTAGGAATAACACTTGCAGAGACATTCTCTAGGTTAAAAGTTAAAAGGGATGTCAATCATCATACTTCAGAACATAAACAGATTGCCAGCGTGGGTTGAAAAGGAATTTTCCCCACATAAAATCGTAGAAGTTTGCAATAGAAAAGAACTAATAGGTCAGCTAATCTACCTACCTGCCAATTCAAGCTTTTTCCCCAACATGTATTTTGCTGCTCCTTTGGCCTCTCAAAAATCTCAAGCAATTGGACTGTTAATGTTTCCCTGTAGAGAATATACAGTTGTTTAGTGCAACTAGTTTGCTGTCCAGAATTTTTCAGTCTACTGTCGGTAGATGGTCTAAACTTTTTCTTATTATCTTTATCTTTCATGGCACTTCCATCTATCATATTAAATAACCTTTCTCTCCTGACTTATTTTTTTATACTTTTCCATTATATATATGTTGGTGCCATGGCCTGTTTGATGGTTCCTACCTAATCTATGACATGCCTTTAAATAAATAAACAATTATTTTCAATATCACTTCTCCTTAAAATTACACTCCTGTAACTACAATGCACAGGAGAAGAACCACCTACACAATGACTGCAGGCAAACTAGAGCTTCTGAATATATAAACAAATACACATACATGGATTTCTCTGCAAGCATACCAACACTACATGTAGTAATGTAAAATGCAACTTGAACATGCAACTAACTGTAATTTCTTGTAAGACAGCTCTTTCAGCTACATGAACTGTTCTGTGGTACTCCTTTCTGTCCTGGAATTCTTTGTTCAGGAAGGAATACAGTTTTCCAAGAAAGGCATCTGTCTCTTCAGTGGTTAAAAAACCATCCATGTTTGGGGACTCAGAACAATGAAGAATTGTCAATAAAATAAAAATACAGAGAAAAGCTTTAGAGTTTGACATGTTAAACAGGTAAAAGAGTGCTGTCCCTTCCTGAGCCACTTATTAATCAACCCACAGACCACTAAAATCAGTCTAACCAGAATTCTCCAGCATATTTTAAAATTCTCATATCCTAGCTTATAAACAACATTAAGAAAAAAATTCACAGGTAACCCAAACAGGCAGAGGAATACTTTGCCTGGGTCTTAAAGAGACACACTCTTGCAGATGTGACAGAGGAGAGGACAGGGTGAGAAAGCACCACATTGCTGTTCAACTGTATTATGTGAATTTTCTGTTACTTGTGGGATTAGTGACATGCCAGAAGAATGAACAGGAAGGCATAACTCTTGTTATGTACTTGTACTCTGTGTTACAGCATTTAGAAGTCAGAAAACCAACAGAGAGAATGTTAACATTTGCCACAAACACCTTCCAACTACTATCTCCAGTTTCTGTTTTCCAAGACAAACAACTGTCCACTCTTTGAAACCTCATATCATCATTTTTCTAGAGCTATGGCTTTGGCATATAGAAGGCTTTACTGTGCAGATATTTTCAAAGTCTTGAGGTCAAACTCTGAGCAGATGTTATCAGATAAAAGCAGCTAGTGACCTTCACTGCACTTCCAAGCCCTCAAGATACTTTCAAACTTCATTGGCCTAAGGACACTGGAGATCTAGGCTGCTCACATAGCAAATACAGACCTCAGTGGTCCTCCTGTAAAAGAATGTTGAAAAGTACAATACAGAAATTTCTGGTTTAGGTCAATTTCTATTACAATTCTAACAAACAACAGATGATATACTATAAATGCAGGCGATGAAATGGTTACTATAAAGTTGCTATAAAGTATCCTAACTAGACACATTTCTGTAACTCTGTTTTTATATTTCTTTACATCCTTTGTAGATTAGAGTAAACACAATTAATTAATCATGAAAAGCAACTCCTACCGACTAGAAGCAGGATTTTAGCTTCCAAAGCAACTTCCCTGCCAGACCTGAAAAATCTCATTCATTGTCAAGCAGTGTCACTCTTCTTAGCCAGCCTTTGATACCATGAGGTGCAGCAACCAAGAACTACAGCAGTCTGCCTGTTTTTTGACATGGATACAGGATTGAAATATACTGGGCTATTTGCACCATCTGGTACATGCATTTCAGTTGAATGAAAGCAGATGAACTCCTGGGCACTTTGGTGATGAAACACCATGAGAAAAAGAAACAAAACCCAAGAGATGTAAAAGTGTTAGTGAGGAAAAGAAGCTGAATTGATCTCATTTCTGGACTACAGAAGGTCATCTTCTAGGTTTCCTCACACTTGACATGGAACTAGATGCTTGACTCCTTGCATGTTTGGAGTGGGAGTGCGTTAGATCAAGCAGACTGTTCTAATGATCCTTTTTAGTTTTGAAATCTAGGGATCTATAAATATGTATATATCAATGTTGCTGTGACTATGATTTGCAGCTGTCAATCAGTTTGCTTTTTATGGCTGTAAAATTTCATTTCACTAGTTTTTTTTTGTGTAGTCTTCTGAAAAGAATAAAAGTCTACTCCACATCTCCACATTTTAGACAGAAGAGTAATGCATGATTAACAGTATGCTGAGAGGTGTCACATTCACATTAACACTGATGTGTGAACCAGTGGTCAAATGGCAGATTACATGTCTGTCACAACACATCAGGGCAGTGTTCCAGTCTGCCAGCTTTACCCTGCCCAGCTTCTTCAAACAAAGAGTTCTTCTGAAAAATGTAGCACAAAAAAAGAATGTTGAGCCTTTGGGGGAAAAAGAAGTCTGTCTCACGGTCAAGCTTTTTGAAGACTTAGTAACATCAAATGGCAGCAGGGGTACTCACAGTCACATAACCTTGCAGGTTCATGGATCTCTATAGCACAAATGGTGCATATGTGGCCTTATCAAAGATTTTCTGCATGATAACTGTATTACTGAAAAAGTACTACGGCTGGCATATTTCAATTTCGAGAAAGGATGCCAATTCTATCAAGGCTAGAAAAACTCTGACCCAGTTCCAAGAGAAAAAGCAAGTTTTTGGAATATCATTTGAAGCAAGAAGTTCCAGTTCATTGAAAATGTCATGAAAAGTGCCCTTCCCCTTTTGTCTTAAGGACAGAATTTATTTTTTAAGTGGATAATTAACTAGCTGCTCAAATTCTTATATAGCAAATAGTCACACCTGGAACTGAAGTGACTTTTAAGGGCAATGATGTCTGAAGCCAAAACATATAATGAAGCGAAACACATTTTTAACCCCTTACGATGTTTACATATATTAAAAGCAAAATTTTAGACAACGATTTTATTATTGTTTGCAAACCCAAAAATTCTATCTCAGGGTTTAAAAATGCTTTCCAAGGGGATGTGAATATCGTGCTCCCTTGGACAGTGCCTGACTTCTTACATGCTTTAAGTCTCAAAAGGTCTGCTGAATTTTCCTGGAAGATAAATTGCTGTTCCAGCAGTACTCTCACTGAAATGAAACCACAAACTGGAAGACATAAAGGCTAACATGCTTAAACACTTAAATAACATAAAAGTTAAGTTCTATTTCCAAAAACACTTAGTTTACATGGATCCCACTTTACAACATAAAAACATGTGGGCTGAAGAGTATTATCTAAATATTATACTGGTAAGTAGTTGGCACATGAGCCAGTATCTGGACTCAACCCAAAATGAGTAGTTGAGTACTGTCTTGGCTCACCTCTTGCATGTTAAAATATGTTTAATATATAATGGACTTGACAATAACCTCTTACAACATTTCAAACATTGACTTTATAAAAATCACTCCTAATTTACACAAAAACATGAACTGGAAGATGGAATATATGTAGAGATAGGATATGGAAACACGTGTATATGTATATGTATATTGTGCATTCTTCCATATGCAATGTATGCTATGTATAACCTCTTTATATAATAATATAGACTATATATTCTACATTTCATAAATCATTGCATATTAACACACAGAAATATGCCATTTTTGCATAAAAAATTCTTTGGATTTTTACACTGATTTTGTATGAATTTCTACACATTTCCAGACAAGTTATCACCAAACTCCATCCTTTGTATGATCATACAGCTTTTACTAAAATCCTCTTCTCTGCTCCCAATTTAAAATATTGAAAATAGCTATATAGTTGCCAAGATCTATGAATTTATATAGTACATACACATTTCCTTTATATATATTTTATATATATTACAGTGATAAGAAGGACTTTTTCTAATTTTCCCTTTTTTAACTCTCTGCTTTGTTAGTGAAATGAAGTTCAACAATATTCAGATGAGCCACAATTCAGTTTGTCAGGCTTGGCTTCCTTTCATCATTTTTTTTCTTCCTGACACTATGAACCTGCTGCTACTCTCATAAGATTTAAAGTTTATTTCTGTACACATTTTGCTTCTCATTTCTATATGAATGATTTCTATGTCTTGAGGGATAGAAATTTTATTTTCTGTTGCTTGAATTTAGACTTTTCAAGAATGACATAGGTATGGTATGTTACAAGGAGGAAGATTACTAAGAGGGTCTGAATTCCACCTTTACCTATCGTCTTTTGAATTCACTTACAGTCCCATAAACAATTATTCTCAAACAAAGGTCTCACTGTATGTTACAGCACTATACATAAAAAGCAACTAGAGTTGTGCAGCACAGCATGGTGTTATAAATGATAAAGCTGTATAACATTTTATGTCCAGAAAGTAGATAAAAAACTATGCACAACATAAATGATATTCAATGATATGCATTAATTTTATTCTCTTATTCAAAGACAGACAAACTTAATGAAATGTTTTTAAGCTCTCATAAATACACACTTGAGAAATGTAAAAAATGTGTTAGAATTTTTTTTCATATTACTCTAATAAGAAGAAAAAAGATACTTGTATGAAAAAATTCTCCACTCCAACTGAAGAAGGTTTAAGAAGCACCATGAAAAAATGTAAATTGTCCCAAAAGAAAGAAAATCAAAGGTGATACAATGGAGTTTCCTACCAAGAACTTTATTAACAATAGTAATGAAATGGTACTTACAAGTGGAATTTTCATAAGAATTTATTATTGGATAGCTCTGTTTCCTTTAAGTTTCAAGATTCATGGGAAGAATAATGCTCTTAAAAATGCAGTTAGGCATCTAAATAAAGCAATAATATTTTATTCTGTAACATTCACAAAATCCTTACAGAACTGATGTCTGCAACTATCTATAGCTGTTCAGCATCTACATTTTATGCAAGCAATATTCCTGCAATATCACTAGATACATGCTGAATAACCCATATTTTCAAAACACCATGAAAAGTATAACTAACACTCTAAGACCAGTGTAATTCACAGATTAATTTCACAGCCCCGTGTCTGGGTCCTGAAAGTATTGCCTATACTTAGTTGTCAATTAGAGACTGAAGTGATTTAAATTATCCCTTTTAGAGGTTTGTTTTTGCTTCCACAGTTCATTTCAAAAATTAGTTACACACATGTTATTATTATAATATAATGAGTCATCTGTTAATTATTTTTGACATCTATGATAATAAAAATATACAAATGTTCCAGTTATTAATAGAACTGGCCTATCTTTATGCAACTCGAATTGCCACGATTGTTGGACAAATTGGCACCCACTCACTCTTTCATCTTTGAAATGGTGTAGTATTTTTTGTATCTAAGTTCTGTGAAGATGTACAACCTATAAGTCTGTCTTTACATAACTGCAGATAACCAGGGTTTAACCCACCTTACTTTAAAGTCTTTCACTAAAATGCGTGACTAACACACACTATCAGAAATAATCTTCGACCGACCACATGCTGTGTAAGGGTACCAGTGAAATACTTCATAAACAGACAGAATGCAAACATGCACAAACACACTAACCACTAATGCCATAAACAACTTCAAGCACAGTACAAACAAAATGCATGCCAAGAAACCTGCTTGAAAATGTGTATTATAGAAAAATACACTTTCAATTTCTGAATGTTATTTGACTACTTATTACAAAATAAACAAAAGTATGTGAAAGTCCATGATGGCCCTTGAATTAAACTTCTGCCAAGTTCCAGAGATTGTTTATTATTCACTGTTCCTGGATGGATATATGTTATGTATATTATTAAAAGTACCTCTTTTTTTCTCCATGCAAGTCACCTAATAAAAATAGGAAATATATATATACTATATGCATATCACATTAAAAAAACACAGTAATTATTTGGGCAGAATTTGGGTACTTACAACAATCTAAATCACGAAACTAATTTACACCTGATAAAATCCACACACTTCACGACCACTTTGAATCTGTAGGTACATTCAGTTCTACAGTGAATTTAAATGTAAGAGTTTCTTCCTTATCGGACTGATTACAGTGCAATCACGTCAAAACCACCTAAAGCCTCACAATGGCATCACAAAGTACTCGACACGGCCAGGGGCTGCCAAGTGAAACCCTAAGCCCACACTTGGCAGGCAGATCGGCTGCAGACAAATCTGGATTGGATTTACGTTAGTGAAAAAAAGAGCAGGTTGCCGTGAAGTAGGAAATACAGAGAAAAATGTCAGAACCCAGAACCCGTCCCTCAGAAGCTGGGTATCAGGTCAGTCTGTGCTGGAATTTAGTCTGAGGTTCCTCCCCTCTCATCTGTTATGGGGGACATTGTGAGTTAGGACCAATTTTACACCCAGTTTAAGTGACAGAAGCTATAATTTAATGAAAATTACTCCCAGACTCTTCCTAAGTATTTTTACTACTGATATGAGAAACAGCAACAGTGTTGTGGCAGGCTGTGCTGCATGTTTACTGAATGGCCAAACACGCAACTGCCAACTCTAGTCTTTTCCTTGCTGGAGCTCTGACTTTGATGCTTTTTCTTCTCACACAGGTGTTTATGCTCACAGAACCTGCATGAATAGTGTGATCTCCACTCTATTGAAAAATTCACTTACATTGACCAAAGGTTTACAGGGAAGACCGTGGCAGAAGAGGGAAGATAAAAAGATGGTTTGGTTTCTTAAGGCTAAATCTACTTTTAAAATGCCTAGCCAAGCACATAACATCCAGGGTAGAGCTCATTGAGAATCAAAAGTGAAGAGTGAGCTGATTGGTAAGAGGTGCTGAAGGGACAGGGTAAGTCCAGGCACAACACAAATGTGAGCAGAGGTTTGCAGGGCTAATCAATGGCTAATCAATTTTACAAAGAAATACTGAGGTAAATCTTTCAGGGCATGTCTAAGCTACCATTGCAATGCAAGAAGGTTTAAGAAGCACCATGAAAAAATGTAAATGGTCTCAAAGCAAGCTAGAATTAGAAAAATACTAAATTAAACCTAACAAGTTTTGCTGATGACTAAACAGATCACAGTGTGGGCACTGATTTATCTGTTCAGATGATTCATACTGAGGCAATTTAACCAGTTGTCCATCCAGGCAGAAGTCACTATCCCTGTGGCAGAGAGAGGATGTTCACTCCCCAGATGCTGCTGTTTATAACTCAGCATAATAAAATAAATGCAATTAGTGGTCTTGTAAAGTAACACAGAATTTCACATCCCAGATTGGCTGAAAGGTGATACCTCATCTCTTCATCCATACTGTTCAGCAAGAAGTACCCTCGGGACAATTATCATCTAAATTCAACAAATACCATGAATCTTCATTACCAAATTGCACTGATTAAACTAATCTAATTCTAAATTAATTAATTTAAATGGGCATAACTTTTGCACTACAGCTCAGGGCTCAAAAAAGAGCCACTTGTTAATTAATTTACTGATCTTTATTTTTAAGACTTGTTTCATTTGAAACTCAATAAACACTAAGTAAAGACCTTTCCTGAATTTTCATTAAAAATTCATTTCATGCCAAAAACATGTTTCTGAATACTCCTCAGGATTAGGAAATTCTCCTCAGGATTAGGAAATTCATCAGGAGAAGGTGGCAAACCAAGATATCCTTGATAGTTTAGAATTTAAGGAAAAACACATATGCACAAATTTAATCAGGTAGGCATGTCAAGAAGTGGAAATTCCTAAGGTTTTTCCCAGAACTTTCCCTAGTTCAAAATTAAGTAACAAGATAGTAATTATCTTCTTTTCTTAACCCTTCAGAACTTGCCTGTACACAGTTTTAAATGTTCTCCTGTATAATATGTACACCCGTATCATCCATGCATACCTGGTGACTGTCTGCCTCTGAAGAATACTGATTAAGATGAATTCAGTCTGCCTGCCCATGCTCAACACAAGCAAGTACTTTTCAATTTTTCACTCTGACTAAAGGTCAGCTTGGGACAATCAAAAGCACTGCATTTTTTCAAACTGAAATCTGATAATTTTCTGTCTACTACAAAGCAAAACACTATTATACTTTTTTTAAGTTTAGAAAGGACTTTGTCCTCTTGGTAGTAGAATTCCAACACACAATTCTTGTGGTTTTTTTCTTCCTCAGACATGAAGAAGTTGCTAGAGATATGGTTATTACATTCTTTGCTTTTCTTAAGTGGTTAGTTACTTGCCTAAATTCTTTTGTAGGAACAATCCTCTCTTGTTGCACTGAAACAACTTTGTTTTAAATAAAAAAAAATTATTAAAGAGTTAAAGCCCTGGCTTTGGTACAGATGAGTATTATTTGCCTGAAACCATACTTGATTTAGAAAGGTTTGGCTATGGTGGTGCAAATCCCTTGACACAACTTCAGGCTTTAGGTCAGTAAGGAATATTCAAGTCCCTTCCTGATAACTGAGCAGGACTTGGTGATTAAAGATGCCAGGTGACCTGACATCTCTAGAGGTTGGCTATGAAAAAGTCATGGCCAGAAGCCTTTAAACCCCCCATATACCTGTCTGTGTGTTTATTAATGTCATCACTAGTGCCAAATGTAGTATAAAGTTTAAAAAAATAATGCTCTATTTTTTTAAACTGGATTTATAAAGTCCAAATGTTTACTTAGAAATTAAACATTTTGGTAGTGGGGCCTCTAGGATATGTTGGCAGTGGAAAAACTAACCTACGCCAGATGGCAGAGGTTAAAGAAATACTATAAAATATGGCTTCTATTCATACGGTTCTCAGACAAACAGAACCCCAAGCAGAAAAAAACTGTGAAAGTGGAAAACCTTTTCATTTGCTTACATTTCTCTTTGCTACTCAGCAAACCTGAGAGGTATTGTATCATCACGTATCAAGGAAGTAATATGCCAGATTGTTGTAACAGGTGGAATATGTTTGTTTGTAACACGTTGAATCTGAAATAAAGAAAGGACCAAAGTTACTAAAGGTTTTTACAAAACATTCACAAAATGTAAGTACCTCAGTTTTGTACCTTCAAAGCTTATTGCCTAAGTCACAATTTGAGACAATAGCAACATTTTGCACACAAAATATAAAAATTATACTCTCAAATTTTCACAGATTCAGTTAATTTGGCATTAGCATTTTTAATTAAACATTTCACAAGAAAGAGCATTTTTTATCTATGCTTTATTCTACCTAAACTTTATAATCTCTAAATTTTATCCTTATTTTTTTTTGTTTCTAAAGCTTCCTAAGATCACAACTGTTTTGTAATTTCAATGTATTTACAAAGCATTTCATGAATCTATTATGTTTATAAAATAAATGCATTCTTATAGTAGAAATACTTCTTGTACAGTTTTTGTCAGTTCAAAAAATCCACTGTGAACCCAAATCTGTAAAGCAAAATGTGTGATATAACCCATTTTCCTATTACATATGTAGTCATATGATGTTTTAAAAAAAAGAGAGAAAAAAAAAAATGATGTGAACTTGGGCACAATGGACCATGCTGTCAAAAATATTCAGTTGTCAAAAATGCAGATGGCATAAAAACACAGAAACAGATCAGTTATTGGAGGGGGGTTTAATAGAAACTATTGCGTTGATTTTTAAAATTGATTATGTGCCTAAATATGTGGGTGGGTATCCAGTAAGGTCTTTAAGGATACCTATTAAAAAAAAACCAAAAAAAACCAAAAAAAACCCCCACATTTATGTGAATAGTTAGGTAATTAATACTTTGAGAGACATGGTCCAATGTCCAAGATAGAAATAAATGTTCTCCCATATAAACAGTGATCAAAAAGACAACAGCAAGATGTCTGGGGAGGGAAAACCTCCTGGATAACCTGTCCTTTTCCCTTTAAAAAAAAAAAAAAAAAAAAAAGAAAAAAAAAAAAAAAAAAGAAAAAAAATGAAAATAAAAGCAGAAGCAAATGGAAAGCTCTGCACAATGAAAACAACTACTGAGCATTCCTTGGGAACATTCAGCAGAGATTTCATTTGCAGTGTCTGAACTACAAGCCATTACTAATGGAACAGCACTACTAAGGGCATCCAAAAGGATGATTAGGGTCTGTAACAAGCTACCTGGCCAGTCTCAAAGAGTTCAACTGGAGGCAGGCTCTGCCTTTTCCTTCCTGAGCCATTCCCCTGAGAGAGAAATTTTGAAATACAAAACATACTTACAACTACTGTGACTGTTCCCTCCTTCTGCCCACCCCATTTTTGCCCCTTTTGCCTGTAAGACTAGTGGCATTTTGGTGTGAATACAAAGCCTCCTTGCGATGGATGTAGAGTCAAGTGTTCATAATAAACTCATCTCTTATTGCTAGGCAACACTGAGCAATGTGAATTTGTCACTTCTGTTTGGTGCAACTTTCAATTTCACCTCCAACTGTAACAATATAGCCTGCTATATTTTAGATGCCACTGTGGTTGGATGCCATCCCAGGAAAGATGTGAACTACTACTGACAGGGAGTGAATGACTGGCAATGGGCATAAGCAGTTTTTTGATTCTTAAGCCTTGACATATAATTAATTGCTAGATTTATTCTTCTAAGAAACTCATACTTCATGATTCCTATTTTCTGGCTGCCTTTTAGAAAAGGCAAATGGAACAAACAAATTTCCAGTGAGGGAAAGTTTTGTTTGCTTGTTTAGCTTTTTTTCATGTGATATTTGTCCTGTTCATATTTTTCTGCTTTGACTCTCTTTCCGAGGGGTGGCTACAAGCAAAATTCAAATCTTAAGTACCCTCAATAAAAGAAGTATCATTATTTCTAAGGCATATCAAGTTATTTCTTTAAATCAATACATTTCTTACTGCTGAATTCCCCCGTGCATCTAACACCACTCATTGTCAAGTAGCAAGGATTATAGCAGAATTAATACTATAGTCAGAATATTTTCAATCTGAAACCAAATTCCCCATCCAATATAAAATAAGATTAATTCTATTACATGCTATCTATGATTTTTTTTTTTTAATTACCAAAATTAATAATTTTGTTTTTAAAATCTTGGTGTGATTGTCTGATCCGGCTATGAGGTCTCAGCTCTTTCATCTTTAAAGAATTAGGTCTCTTTGAAGGGAGAAAAAAGGGAAAACTGAACATTGATATTGCTCCACCATCTTTGTCTAAGACATAGCTGGAAAAAAGGACAAATTTTTACTTCAAAGAAAATACATGTCTTCTAAAAAATCATCATCAACAGTCATTTCTCTAAATGTTAAGAAACATTCCACAACTACATTAACTACAGAAATACGCCAAACAACTGAGAATCTTGGTAATATTTTAGTCTTTGCATATTTTCACTGACTCACTGAAAACAAAAGGAGTTTCTGTAACTGTATGAATGAACCATGGCATGTGCATGTTCTTTTAAGAAAGGCCAAGGGTGCAGTTCTATTTTCTTAGCTCTGCTTTCATATTTATGTGTCTCATTTCCAGCTCATTGCTGATGCCTTAGTTGCACTATCCATCAACACTTTTATCCTCCTTGTTCCTCAAAAAGAACATAAAATCCTTTTTTATGTCGTGGTAATATTATTGCAAATAAAAGCAAATACCAAAATCTTTATTAGTCTGCCAAAATAATAAACTATTTAATAAAAGCATGCTGTAAAAATAAGGTCATTTGCATCACTCAAGTTTCTTGCAGAAAATACAGAGAATTATTGGTCAAAAAGTACAAACTGACAGCAATTATTTCTGCTGTTGATCTAATGCTGCCTGGAAATGGGTTAAAAAATGCACTGAGGTTTCACAAGTTTTCTATCTTTAAGTGTTTGCTTTTAGTGCTGTAGTAGACATAAGAGCCTGGTAGAATCAAATTTTTCAAAGCTGTTTTTTAACCAGTTGTATCCATAATGGAAGGAGGAAAGACTGGATATACCTTATTAGAAATCTTTAATGTAAGGCTTATAGTAACCTTCTGCCTCCCATACTGCCACAAGATTTATCATTCAAATATTTACCATTTTTATACTACTTATTAATTGTGTTTGGTTAGGATTTGTGTCAGCTTTAGCTGTATGATTTTCTTTTACCTTTTCCTTTTCCTGTCCTTGCAGAAGAGAGATCAATGAAAAGCTTCTATTTAAAAAGTTTGTTAAATGTTTAAAGTTCCTCATGCTGTTAAAATCATGTATCTAATATCTGATCCTTTTTTCCTGTACTATAAACCTCACCATTATTTTCTCACTGCAGTTTCTCTCCCCATCTGGCAGTTTTGCAAATATGTTATTTGATAAGAGCATAGAAAATCACTTGCCGTGGTGAGATTTAAATACTGCTTTGCGATGTCCCTGAATACTTTCCCAGAAGAAACTGCATATAAACATTGAAAATAAGCTAATCTTATAAATTTATATAACTATAAATTATCTCATTCATTACACAAAAAGTATTACCCTTAACTGCCATAATCTAAATGATGAAAATGATTTTTAGAGCAACTGACTTAAAGGTTTATGAAAAGGCTCTTTTAAAAATACTTACTACAACAATGTTTTGTAACTTACTCAGTTGTAAACTCCCATAATTCTCAAAATACTCTGCAAGGTATAGCTATGTCACTTTACATACAGAGAAACTAAAACAAAGAGCAACTGAAGTAGCAGGAATGATCAAGCAAAGATCAACAAGTTATTGACCAGAGAATGAAATTTCAAGATTCAGATCACTGGTGCTGTCTCAGTATTTTTGGGCTCTACTGCCTCAGCTTCTTAAGTGCAATAGAGATGCTCCACTTCCTGAGAGGATGAGACCTGTATAGAGATGAAATATTTTAAAAACACATTATATATATTGAAATGAGTACCTCATGGAGTCCTGTTAGTATATTCAATCATGCTTTAAACCATAAAGCAGCCAGGAGTTATTCTCCTTGCTTCACAGACTGCACCCGGCTGAAAGCTGAATTAACTGTTCTATGAAATAATGTTTAGAATGTCCCATAATACAGGTAGGGAGATAAAAGAATGCATGTTAAGAATAGCACGTTTATTTTTTTTTTCAGTTCTGAAGGTGTGGAAATTTAGTATTTGCATCTATTTGTATGTTCACTCAAGTTTTCTCTTGCAAACACCTGAGCTGAGTCACACATCAGGTAACTCATTTGTAGCTAAATCAGTCATTTCCAAAGTCTACTTGTTTGGATACTGCACACAGTAACAGCAGTTGCTGAACTAACAGCTCTCAGATATATGCAGGACTGTGTACTTCAGGAGGAAGGCTTTCAAGTCTTACAACAACCATACAATTGAACCACAGAATATGTACAAGAGCTTCAGTAAGCCGTGTTATAGTTTAAAAGCATTTGCATTGTATGTACTTGGTATTTATTTGGCTTGCTATGCTATGTATACATCATTAAGACAGATGGGACTTTAAAGACTTAGATAATTGTATGAATGTTAATTAGAGCTTTGTCTATTCAGGCTAAGAGATGCAATAAAGATATCACCAAATCACATCTTTCAGAATGTTGTATCTTCTATTACCTGTAAAACTCAGCAAATATGCAAAGGTCTTTTAGGGATTATTTCTGAGCTTTGTTCTTACATATCAGAGAATTAAGTAAATTGTCGGCAGTGAAACAAACCAGTGCAAGATTCCTGTAGACAAAAATCTGTGACTTGAAAAGACTATAGATTATTAAATTACCTTCTAATTAAAAAAAACCAAAGCAAAATAAACAAAAAAAAAATTAAAAAAAAAAAAAACCAAACCAAAAAATCCCCAAAAAACCACAAAAACCCACAAAAACACAAGCCCACCAACCCAAAAACCCAAACAAAACCAAACACCTAGCAAATTGAAATTAATGTTCACACAGCAAAAAACAGGGAGAGTCCTCTGGGTTAGTGGCATAGTTGACTATGGACAGAGAATCTGTGAAGTGAACCAGTAGTTCACAAAATTGCCTTTCAGTCTTTGCAGATGGATGGTAAACTTTTACTCATCTCACCTCATATTCCTGAAGTTGTGATGATTTTTAACATTACTGCAGAAATACAATGACTGGAAGACTGGAAAATTGTTCGGCTTTGAAAATCATAATGCTTATATGAAGACCAGAGAGCAGGTTTCCTGGTTTTTGTCATTGTGCAACTTCTCAGTCATTATAGAACCAACGGGAAAACCAGAAGAGATCTTTTTGTTCAAAACCAGTTCTTATCAATATAGTAATAAGAAGTACCTTGCAAAGACTCTTGCAAAGTATTTCTTCAAAGCTTAAACATCAAAGAAAGCATACAGACAAAGCAGTGTTGGAAAGGAAGTAACATGCCCTTATTTTTAGCACTTGCCCACTTGTCACTCTTAAACTCTCATCTGCCTTTCAAATGTAGTGTAATCTAATTTTTATGCATACTGTATGCTCATACAGACAATTTCCTCATTTCAGAGAGTGTTGAGTTTGGTAAAGGCTTTTGTACTCTTCCTTAACCTGTTTCAGAAATAGCACTGTCACCATTCGTCTCAGTAACTTATAGGATGATGAAAATTGACATTTTTCTATATAGAAGTGAAAAGAATATTAGTTTTATCAAAGACTAGATCCCCTCTTCCCCTCCAGTGAGATGTGAATTTGGTCACTTCAGGGCTAACTGTGCAGGATGATTTTAAGCAATGGTCCCTGTGGTTGCAGGCTCTATCACCTAATAATTGACCATGACAGGAATTATATGTCCAAAGCCAAGGGGTAGAGTGAATAGCATATGTCAGGGTCAATTATAAGGTGGAAGACTCTGTGACAAAAAAGACTGCACTGATTAGAGCATGATGTTGACATGGAAGCAGAAGCTTCAACGTTATTTCAAAGGGCACTGTCACAGCCGCCCTTCCTTCAGGACTCAAAATCAGAGGCAGATTATGTCAAGTGGTTTATACTACACATGATGTCATACAATTCAATGGGACATTGGAAAGTAAAACTGATTTGCTGCTTCTTTCCAGCAATGAAATGCTTCCTCTGTATCACTCAAAATTAAGCTCACTACTTTGCTAATTAGGTAAAAACAGCTCCATACTTACTAGATTAATTCCCTCTTGAAAATCTAACTGTGAGATGAAGAGTATTAAATGTGACACATTAAAATCTGCTTTGATTGTTGAAGTTATTAATGTTATTTTTACTGACAAAATTGAACAAATAGGAACAGTGGAAGAAAAAGAAAATAGTCTTTTTTATTACTTACAGCTCTGTTATAAATATTTTATGGCACAGGAAGATTTTTGCAATGAAACAAATTGGCCAAAAACTTGCTGTTTGCTTATTCCCCTGAAACTTCACCAGCTTTAACCTACTCAAATGTTTTAATCAATGATGAACTGCAGAATCCTTTAGTAAGTGAGGAATGATCTCAAATTATATACCACTACAATAAGAGACAGTAGTTCCTTTTTAGATTTTCATTGCAACAGTTCAATTTTTCTGACTCTTTTCATTGAAAGCTGTTTCTCTAAATTTCTGTGTCTCTGTAAAAATATCCCAGCCACTTCTGCCTACAAGATCCCAGTGGTTTAGTTCATGATGATGGAGAAGATACTGTAGCTTAATCTCATTAACTAGATAACTAATTTCTCTCTGTTCTCATTGATTACTATCCATGACCACATTTTTTCTCGGTGTTTTCCAGCCAATACATGGCTAAATCTCAATAAATTAAAGCCTATAGTTTTAGATTCAAATTTGTTGGACGATGAACACATTTTAAGGATTATTGAGTCTAGTCTCTTTCTTCCTCTCTAGAATGGTTAGTACTTTCTAACATGCAGAAACACTCCAAAATTTCTGTCTTCAGTCTTCATTGGCAGTTAATACAGCTTCACAGGAAATATCCCACGTTAGATAACAGGGACTCGGTTTTGAATCTTGTACATGTACTTCTTCACAATAAATAAAGTAAATAAAAAATGTAAATGTAATTCTCTGATTTACATTTTTTTCAATTTATCATTAGATTAGCTCACAAATTTGTTTTGTATTTAAAATTTCCACAAAAAATTGAAATCTTTGTTTCTAAAAAACTCATTTTTTTAATAACGGAGAAAAAGTGAGGAGACTATCCGCACTTAAATTTTTAATTGCAATCAAAGTAGATATATGTAGAACAGAAACTTCTTTATTACTACAGGCTTTCTGGTGACATGGAGGTGGTCAGACTTTCTTTTGTCTTGGAAGTACTTAAAGACATCACATGGAGAAAAAAGACATTTAAATCCCATGGATTATGCTGAGCAGAAAAAGGCAAATTAATGATTTTGCCAGTCACACTCAATAGTTTCTCTAGGTGATAATTAATATGAGTGCTTTAACTAATACAGTAAAAATTTTAAACACTGAAAACTCATCTAGTCAAGTGAAAAAATACTGTTCATTTGTCAGTAAATATTAATTTAGCTTGCACTAGTGCCTGATGGAAACACTGGTCTTTTTGACAGAGGCATGACCTTATAAGGCTAATGTTATACTTTTGACTCTCTGAAGAATGGTAGATTGGTTAATGAAGTTCATCAAAAGCTCAGAAAAATTGACAACAGATAAGGACAATTACATATTAGCCAAGAACCTATATAACATTACCTTAGGCTAAATTATGTTTCTGTCATAGTGGTCAATGAATATTGGTCTGAGAATCCTTACAGGACAAAAAAAGTTGCTGAATTTCATAGCTCTGCAGAAAGAATTCAAATCACCTATGAAAATGACAAGCCTTGTCTGACCAGAACTAAGAATGATAGGATTAGCTGTATATATATTTAGTGGTGTTTATATGGAGAACTCAAGACCAAGGAGACCATAGACCAAATAAGACATTCTTCACATATAGCTTGAATCATGGGTTTATTCTGTCTGAATGGCTGGAGATCAACTTTAAGACAATGTATGCCTATTTTGGTCTAAAAAGAGATTATCAGTGTGACAAGGTGCTCAAGCTAATCCTAACAGGTTGTTTTATCCAGGGCATCATGAACTGTTAGCTTGGTTATGCAGCATTCAGAGCAATACTTGTTACATCTGTCAGCTGTAGAAATGTAGACAGTAGGACCTGGAGTCCTTGTACATCTGAATGGGGAGAGATGCCACCAGAGAAATTTCCTTTATTCAGATTTTAGTAGTATGTCATTGCATCTCATGCTGACAAACCAGAATTTTTTTCTCAAAATATAATTCTAGTTTATCTCACAGAGAAAATGAAAATATCTTGCTTATTGTGAAGTAAGTGAAAATTCAGGGAAGCTGTCAATGACAGGCAGCTAAAGGAACTCTGCAGCCAGTTTCTTAGTAAAAAGTCCAACATATTCTCCTGTAAAATCTCAAACCATTTTGCTGTATTATATATAGAGCTTTGGGTATTAAGAGCAGCAAAAAATTCTGCCACTTGTTAAATGAGGAAAACACCTCAGAGTGTAGAAGAGTCAGAGCAGGACACCGTAATAAAGGCCAACAGTGGCATACTGCCAACTACACCAATGAAAACTCTAACATTCCCATTCTGGACCTGGTAAGCAAAGATAGAGACGATTTTCAAAATCTTTGTTTCAAAATGAAAATATTCTTCTAACGTCACATCTGCTTTATATGTGCAGTATTCTGTTACTTACTGGTGATTATAATAGGAAATCTTTTAATTAAGAACTTCATTAGTTCACCTTTAACTGCCAATCACCAGATAATTGGCCCTTTGCTAAGAGGCACTGCAGCTCAGGTATGCTAAAATGACTGTTTCTCAGAATAACTTACTGAAAGTAAGTTATTTTTGGAACTCATTTATAAGAGAACTTAATTAACTATTCCAGATCATTAGGGATACTGCATTGCTTTTTTCAATCTGCTGACAGGTTCCTCCAGTTATACTAATTCATTATCATTATTTTCAACTTTCTAGGCAGAAAAGAGGGAAAAAGAAACACTGAGCCATTGCAGGCCTTCTGTACAAACTAGCCAGTACTCCCCAAGATGAAAGGCAGCTTTGGTGGATTTTATTGTTTGAGCTGCTGTGGCAGTACAGCAGAATGTCTTGAGGCAAGCAGTTTGAGCGATGGTGCGCTGTCTTTTGTCCACTGTCATATGGCAGAACTCTTTAAGAGCAGTGACACTACACAAGAGCTATTCCATTAGGTGAATGAAAGCCAACAGATTTTCTCATAGAATATATTCCACATAATTTGAAAACAGCATCCTTTTGGATTAAAATGCAAATTTGTTTTGAAACCCCAATTTATTAATTAAATTTTAGTATGTTTCACTAATTCTGGGACCCAAATGCCACTTTTTTATTTGTGCAAGTAACTACTGATGTCTTCATCAAGCAGAAGCAAAAATTCCAGTTGCACTAGTAAATGAAACAGACCTTGGTCCTACAGTATTGTATTTAGCTTCTACTTCAAACAAGTCCGACTTGTAAGACAAAATTTGGTTTTTTTTGGAAGCTGTAAAAATAAATGCAATAGAACCATCTGCCCAAAGCCCAGCTACATTGTATCAACAATAGATTAAGAATAACAGACCTTTTAAAAGACTTAGAATTACTCTCTTCGCAGACCTTCTAACAATGCTCAGAAAAGATCTTTACAAGTCTTTGAATATTTGTTCTAAAGCTGTCTGATTACAGCTACAGATTATATGGCCTCTCCATTTTACAAAGCAGTACAATAATTTATGTACATGATTTTTACTTTTCATGTATCATTGCTAAATATTGCAAATAAGCATCTTCTAAATGTTCACAGCTACTAATCAAATTATTCTTTTTTGTGATGATAAAAAGTAAACATATATCATTCAAACCCAGAAAATATAGATGTGATGTATCACAAAATTACCTTCCTCTTTTTTTATTTTCTGGGCAATAAATCAAAGAACTTTGTTCTGCCGGTTTTTACAGTTCCTCAGAGATCTGGTTATTTTCTACTAGTTCATGTACTATGCAGTATTGTTTAATTCATTTTTAGTAATCTCTGCTAAAATCTCTCTTCTAGTTCAGGTCTCCATTACCTTTATGAGCTAAGAAAAGAAGTCCCAACCTCTAAAAAAATTTCTGAGGTTTCATCAGAATTTCACATCTAAGACACCCTCTTTTAGATCACGTAGGGTGTTTTTGAAGAGCAGAAAAAGCTTTCAAAGATTTATACATTATGTCATCATTAATAAACTAGTAGGAAACTCAAGTGCCCTGTAAACAATTCCAAGGCAAGTCAAATATTCTGTCTCATAATGCCGGATGGTGATGGTCAAAGCATGAACTGAAGATTTTTATTTTTTTAAAATGTATGTTTTTTGCAATTATTCAAATACAGGAAAATCTATGTTGTGTTCATTACTCTTCACAACTACTTAGCAAATAAGTTTTGTATCAATTGTCATTTCTTAACTTTTCAAGTGTATTTAGGAACGCATCATCACCTTCATATCCGCCCATAATTATTCACTCCTATTTTACAGTAATTTACTGTATAAATCATGTGCTGACTAAAATCATCTTAAAAAAAAAAAAAAAAAGTGGTTTTTCAAGCTGTTTCATCAGCTGTACATTAAAAAAAATCTTATATACTTGTCTCTCTATGTTTTTATTTTGGTACATTTATCACTATAACCAAATGGGTATTTTTAGAGTATTTTCTTCCATTTTACCTCTTCCTGAGAACTTCATATCCAGCAGCCTCTGAGCAAGGAACTAATGTAAAACCTGAGTGGTATAGATCGTTATAGAGCACTGTATAATGCCATGTTACAGAGGACTGGTAAATTAGCACTTTATCTGTCTTAATCTGCCGGTATAGGACTACTAAAGTTAATCTAGCAATAAAGTTTATTCGAGAGAACTAACCCACACGTATCTTTTGTCACATGGGAAGAAATAAACTTGTGTGTCAGGTGTCAAAAGCCTGGGCACCTGGGTAAGCTTTTGGCTTGGCCTGCAAACCTACAGGGGTGTCTGCCATGGGCCTCATGGGGGGATTGCTCAGAGAATTGGGCCACAACAGGGACCGGATAACGAGATCAGGTTTTTCGGTCTGCAGCAGCTGAACCCGAAGATGCAGACGGAGGTTTTAAGCTCGCCTGGGAGCAGAGAGGCAGCCAGGTCAGCTCTGCTGTTCCTCCCTGCTATGTGCCGCGATCCCGGCTCTGCAGCGACTGCCAAAGCCCCGCAGTGACTGCCGAAGCCCCGCAGTGACTCCTGCCCGCCCCGGGCCGCGGTGGGGCCGTGCTGTGCCCTGCAGCCCCGGCGGGCACCCCACGGGGTAGGGGGAGCCTCCCTAGGCAGCAGTGGCTTGGAGCAGCTCCGTGGCTCTTCGCTGAAGGACAGAAAGGCAACAGGCAGCCCCGGGGAAGCGGCAGGAGGGCGATGCCCTCACACGGGCGGCCCGGGCCTGCCGGCGCGGCCGCCCTGCCCGCCATAAGCGCCCAGCCCTCCATAGGCGCCCCGCGCTCTGCCGCCGCGGCCGCGCCTCCTCCCGCCCGCCCCGGGCCGCGCCCGAGCCCCGCCGCCCCGGCCGAGGCTCAGCACGGCGGGCGAGGCAGCGCCCCTCCCCGGGCCCCGGCACGGGCGGCCCGCCGAGCCCCGCCGTGCGCAGGCAGTGTGCCGGCCGGCCCCGGGAGGAGGGCCCGCCGAGGGGAGGCGGCCGAGCGGTAGCGGCAGCGACAGGAGCCGGCGGCGTGCGCAGCCCAGGGGCGGCCGTGCGACCGGGCTCCTTCCCCGCCGCGCCTGCCGGCTGTCGCCCACCTCTGTCAGCGGTTACCGCCCCCGGCCCGCCAGCGACATGAGAGTGGTGGCTTTGATCAGGTAAGGCGCTGACGAGGCGCCTGTGTGAGGGAGCGAGCGAGGGGCGGCTCGCAGGCGGGGAGAGGGCGCGGGGAGAAGCCCTGCCCCACCCAGCGCCACCGGAGACCCGCCCGGCCCTTTCCGCCCGCCCTTCCCGCCCATGCGTTTCCTGCTGCCCCCGCCCCTGTCCCGGTTCCCGTTCCCGGCCGGTGCCGGCTCTGCCTGTGGCCCCGGAGCGGCCCTTCCCGGTGCCGCGATGGGCCGGCCCCGCCTGCGCTCAGGGACAGACTGGGGTGCCTCACCTCAGCTCCTTCCCGTGCTACCCAAGAGGTCAAGAATAAGCGGCGTCTTTTTAAAATCAAACAAGAAAAAATACAACCCGCCCATCCCTTCCCAAAGAACACCTACAGTGATTTCTCCCGCCGCTCGCTGTCCCGGGTTCCTGTGTCTGCAGCGCGGCCAGAGCCGGGGGCGCCGAGCGTGGGCCGCTCGCTCTGCCCCAAACACCGGGCTCTGCTCATTTCGCAGTTCCATAGCCAGGTGCTTTTGCTTCCCAAGTATCTTAAGCTCTGTCAGCATAGATTTCCTCAAGGCTTAACTATAGATTTTTGTAGCATGTATTTTTTGCAAGAGACTGAATTTTGCCGGTTTTAAAATAATGAAGCGAGCCCGTTTTAAGTCGCTGGAGTTGGACACAGCCGTGTGCTTCCCCCCTCCCCTCCCCCCTTATGTTTTTTCTAAGTTTCTTTGTTAGTTTCTGCAATTCCTGTAAATTTTTCTTTTAGAAACTAACGTTTTCTTACAAGGGCATGTATGTGTTTTTCTTGAAGAAACAGTAGTTAACTTTAAAAGAACAAGCTAGGAAACCTCTAAGTGGAAAAGAGCAGTGCAGATGTGAGCTATGTATTTTTTGGGTGCAGTAGCTATCAAGCGTAAACATTTAATGTATTAAATTCTTTCAGGGAATGTCTAATATCAAATCTTGCTGAAGCTGGGGTTTTGGCCACAACAGTTGCAAATCATTCCAAACATCATGCAGAGGAGAAAATACAGGAAATGTCTCTTTTTCAAGATTTGCTCAAATATTGTGTAGGGAAAATCAGCTTCATTTTTTTTTTTTTTATTTTATAGATAAGTCAGGATTATTTACTTTGATAGTCTCTAAGCAGAGGAATGTGTTAAAAGGCAGGATGGAATAAAATCCTGTAAACAGGTTTCTAACACAATTGCTGTTTTAATGGTCTATTTTACAAGGATGGATTTAGTTTCAGTAATAGTTTTAAGAAGAGTTTTAAAGAGACATCAAAGTGTCTGAAGTCTTTGTAACAGAGCTAGCCCAAGATCAGAGAGGAAGAAAAGTATTTGAAAAGTGCTTCTTACTTCTGCAAAGGTCAGGATTATGTATGAAGCTACTTTAACCTGGGTTTTTTTCCCTTATGGAATGTTGGCCACACTAAAAGTTGATAGTCCTGTTTTAAGGTGGTATTTATGGGGTAAACCCTGCATTTTGATTTGTGCTAAATCATAGACATTTTAAAGCCAGTCTTCAACCTGAAATATGATGTCTTTCAACTATTTAAAATTCTTCTAGACTTTTCTTAATTGTGTTTTTACTTGTCTGTAGAAAGGAATTTTGCTCAGAAGTCTTTTATAGGGTCATATCTTCACAGTTACCCAGGTTTTTTTCTTCTGGTATTTTGTTTATAAGCCTGCCTGTCAACATACTTGCAGAACCCTGACTGGCCTCACTTAGGAGCGTTCTACAAAAAGGCCTTGTGATTTTTTTTCTCTGCTACGAATTGAGAGGGGTCCTCAGGCTATCTCAGTACTCTTCTGTGGGCTGTGCTGAGCCCACCTTCCTCCCATAGCATGGTTTCATTGGTCTTAACCATAGTGTGTTTTTCATGGAATTTGGAAGGCCTTATAGGTGGGCACCATTTTTTTTGTTTCTTGGTACTGTTAGTTTTTAGGGCTATGGTAAATAATGCAGAAAATAAATAACAGCACAGTAGCATGTGATTCAATGAGCACAAATTTCCACCTTCTAACTGGTGGGCGTTAATATGCATTTTAAAATGTCTTTGTGTATATATAAACACATAAATTAATTGAAAGGATTAATAGATTTATTCTAGTGGCATTTTAATTTTTTATTTCAATTTTTTTTAAATACTAAAATGCTGTAAAAAGCATAGGCAATGTTCATGTCTATATGTCTATTTTCATACAGTTTTTTTTCTGAAGTGGTGTTTGTAGCTGAAATCTGAGCTAGTGGGAGACTTATTTTTTAGCATGAAGTCAGAAAGAAGAGAGTCTTTGTCTCATAACTCTGTTAAGCCTCTAAGTTCAAATTATGAGGTGAATACTATCTACATTTTCAAGCTATCAAGAACAGTGTCCAAAATTAATGAATGTATGATTTTTAAACTTTTTTTGTGTCTGTATATAGGTTAGAAGAAAGTTGCTGGTGTGCATTAGAAGAATGTTATGTAGAGATCGAGCCTCAGAGCAGGAATCTATCGTATTTATATTTACTTTTTAGCACTGAAACAGAAGCAATTGCTTTATGAGAATCTCTTAAGTACGATGGGATGCCATGTTTTATGCTGTTTCTGCTTCAGGTTTGAATTACACAGCAAAGATTGAAGATAGCATGCAGTATTTTTGCATGGATAAAAGCAGAAATTGAGGGGAATAACTAAAGGGTTACATTCCTGTAGAGGACTTTCCAGCTCTTGTGTAGAGAGCTAGATAAAAGGGGGAGCTTAATACTGGAAATTCTGAAGAAGTATGTGTCAAAGTCACAGAATCATTTAGTTTGGAAATGACCTCCAAGATTATCAAGTCCAACATTTGACCAATCACCACTTGTCAATTAGACAATAGCACCGAGTGCCGTGTTCATTTCTTGAACGTCTCCAGGAGCGGTAACTCTACCACCTCCCTGGGCAGCCCATTCAAATGCTTGACAACCCTTCCCATGAAGAAATTCTTCCTGATATCTAACTTTAACCTCCCTTGGTGCAGGTCGAGGCCATTTCCTCCACTTCTTCACTTGTTTTCTGGGCGAAGGGGCCAAGCCCCACCTTGCTCCAACTCCCTTTCATACAGAAATAGTAATAGTGTGACCACAAGGAACACAACAGTCTGTTATAGCAAGGATTGCTTGTACTATGTGTTCTCAGTGATTCTAAAACAAAATGCAGGTTTTACAGAGCTTGTATAGATCTCTGTTGAAGTTCCTGCCATGGTTTTTGTGCCTTGGCATTTAAAGAAGCTGCATAGAATCTCCACCTGCAGTTGTACTTTGAAAGCCATGAGTCTGAACATGAATCTTTTAAGCAGCGTGTATTCTAGAGTTCTCTTACTGTAGATTGTAATATTTCTTTTTCTATTGATTAAAATCTATATATATACTTTTTCAGTTACATGAAGAGAACAGGATACTTTCCTCACCTGATAGTGGAAAAGGTTCCTGTAGATCTTGAATGAATGTCAAAATTACTTGTATCCCCTGTGTTGGTGTATCATCTCTTGGCCTCAAACAAGAATATGGTTATGTTTGCTTTTACATTTTTTTTACTAGCAGTAATAATTTTATTTGCAGTTAAATGCAGTAAAAAATCCATATGCTCAATGCAGTGTCAGCTGAAACTACTGCCTGTAATAATTAAAGTTTTTGAGAATGGGAAGTATGTTCAAAACATTGAAAGTTTAGGCAACATATCCCATGAAGGAGAAATGTTATTCCTAAAATAGGGTCAATGAGGTTGGAGAAGACCTCTAAGATGTAAAGTCCAACCTTAACCTAACACTGCCAAGTCCACCACTAAAATGTGTCCTTAGGCACCACCTCTACATGAAAGACCTAATTGAAAATGATTACTAATGCTGGCAACTCACTGGAGCAGATTTTGGGTTTTTGATCAGAGTTAACTAGTTAATGAGTACAGAGTAATTCGTCTCCAGATTAAGAGTCTTAGAAGAGATACCAGTGTCAGTGGCTCTTCTTCGTGTAACCTCTGAGATTAATACTAAGATATAAAACTGGTTATGTGCTTTATGATTACTGCATTTAGGCACTATACATATGTAGTAAATGTATGATGAAATCATTCTTTTCCCACTGTTATTATTCTACAGCTCTTCATAACTTCTAACTTTAGAAACAACTCTGATAATATTAGTATTTGAATGGTTAGTCAGAAGTTGTAAGGGGCTAAAACTTTTATCTGTACTTTTAATTGCCACTGTTTTCTTTCTCTTACAGTGGTGGGAAGGACAGTTGTTACAATATGATGCAGTGTGTTGCTGCTGGGCATCAGATTGTTGCTCTAGCCAATTTAAGACCTGCTGAAAATACAGGTATGAAAGTCACATTTCTTACAGGAATTAAAAAAAAATATTAGAAACAACAGAATCACAACCATTCCTGAATTAAATTCTTTTTATGTGTTTTTATCTAGTTTTGCATATTGAAGGCCAGTATAGAAACTTAAAAGAGGTAGAAAAAAAAAATGCTGTCAAGATGTATTAAATGTATTTTCCTTAAAGGGAAAAAAAAGCCCACAAGAAGAGAAGATCAGTTAAAAAAAGGCTTACGCTATTTGAAAATTAGAATAATGATATCCTGGTAGTAAACAAAGTGGTTGTATGAGTTCAGAGCACAAATGCTAAAAGGTGATAGATGATTTCATCAACCAAAACCAGCACTGTATTTCTAGAAATGCTCTAAACTGATGCTAAACTAAATGCTGTAAACCATTCCAACTGCCAAAAATGTGGCATTATGCTGCTGCTCATCCGTTTTTGTCTTTGTATGTCTTCTTCCATTATTCTAACCCAACATCTGTGAACTGCATTGAGGAACTGATGTGTGTTGGAATTGACCTTGACGTACATATTTTTCCTGCTTTTTTCCTTCCTTTTAGGTTGGAATGATTTTTTGATCAGTTTCTCATGGGCTCCACTTTATTTCTATCAAAAAGGATGGGAGAAACTCAGGTAGTCAGTGGTGAGGTGAGAGGGTGAGCTAAGGATTTGTGCATTGGACTAAAACACAAATTGAAGTGAGACTGGAAAAGCAAGTGAGCTGTTTCCAGTTGGTAGGGGAGAATGCTAAAGTACATTAACTATGTTCACATTTCAACGTATGTTAAGCATTTAAGTATGGTACTTGGTAACCGTATAGTAGGAGGGTACACAGTAAGGGGAGAAAAAAGGGAGCTGCCATCACAAATGAGCCACAGGCAGAACAGGCAAATGCTAGGAGAGTATAGGAAAAAAATTATTTTCTGGCTAGCTAGGACATAATAATCTCTAATCTTGTTGAAATATGTTGTCTTCAAACTAATTTATCCACATCAGAAATGTAGAATATTGTCATTAAAATCATAAAATGCTCTCTTTAAGTGTGTAGTTGGAAATTTTATAGAAAGTTAATTGAGGTGCTTCAGGCAACAGTGGATTCTATGCCATTCTTTTTTTTTTCTCTTGTATCACTGTTGCCTGGAGAGTCTCAATTAATAAAGAAACTGTGTATTCTAAGCAGAATATCACTTAAAGACGTTGTCATGTTCATGTATGTTGGAATCACTGACTTTCCCTTTAAATCTAGTCTTCTGGTCTAGGTTGGTTAGTTTTGATTAGGGGCTTGGATTTGACTGTTTTGTGCAGAACCATATTTGTTGTGTGGCATCGAAGATGATTGACCTAATTCTTACATCACAAATTAGTTATCTTGGTCAGTTAGAGCCCTTTCTCTTTGCAAAATGTGCTACACAGGTATAGGGCAGAAATGCTTGATGTTTCTATGTAAATTCAGAGAAGTACCAGAGTTACAAATTAGGATTAAAACAGTGAACTGTGTTAGCTTATAATAAAATGGAAATTTCACCAATAATGATTTTATTACTTTATCAATCTGTTTGAAATATTATCTGAAAACATTTTTATGTAAATGGTTTATTGTATAATTTGAGATACAATTCTAATTTGTGGTACCTGCATTTTAGCTGCGTTTTCCTTATCTGCTAGCTACAAACAGCTTGTAAGAAAATTTGGTTAGTTTTTTTCTCATGGTTAAGGAAGTAGCTTTTTATTTATATGTCAGAACATTACAGTGGCCTACTTTTATTCTGCCTAAGCAGAGATAGTCTCCTTTCGTGATGGTCATGATAATAATTTTAACAGTCAAGTTTTTAAATTATGACAATCTATTGCTTGTTCTCAGTGTTGCAGTGTATTGTAAATTTCTTGATCTGATTATGTTGAAATACATCTGAATTTGTGCCTCAGATCTGTGTTCCTATTAAAATTACCATGTGAATAGAAGCAGAATTGGAGGGTTAGGACATTTTTTGGATAAAGGAGGAAGAAGGAGAGACACCACAATTTGCAAATAGGTAGCATGTTTGTGACAGATGTCTTCCTCTCCATATGTCTGTTGGGTGGAGAAATCTATTTTTTTTTCTTTCCATGTTTATAGTGGTGTTGTCACCAAACATCTGTTTGTGAACTGAAAAATATTAACATTTAGATTTTCTCAGTGCTTTGTAGTATTGTGATTATCTGTAATTGTTTCAGCAATGTACCTAATATGATTGTTTCTTAATTGTGGCAGGGCAGACTGATGAATTGGACAGCTACATGTATCAGACAGTAGGACACCACGCCATTGGCCTATATGCTGATGCAATGGATTTGCCACTCTATCGTGGTTTCATAAAAGGTACCAGTGTAAATACTGGAAGAGTGTATACTGCATGCCAGGAAGATGAGGTTGAAGACCTTTACCAGCTCATGAAACTTGTTAAGGTATGCAGATCGAAAACAATTATATAGTTGGGCATAATTATATTAATTCATTTATTAATTTAAGCAAACGATCTACTTAGGTATTTAAGGAAAGCTTCAAGAAAAAAAGAGAACACTTTTACAGGTTTTATTTCTATTTCTTTCTTCTTCCTTGCACTTTACATATATAGCATAACTATATTCCTTTTCTTTCAATGTAAGTCACACTTATTAATCCTCATTTCAAACCAAAACCTTTTTGGTATTTAATGAAAACACCTGTAACAGGAACTTGGTGTGTACAACAAAAAACATAACTGTGACAATCACCTATAAATAGAATATTTAGGTTATTTTTCACTTGTAATAATGTATTGCTTGATTAGTGTAACGAGAGATCTTTTGGATTTTGTGCATTTATCAGTGTGTGGAAAGTAATGTCTAGATATTTCAGTTTGAGTACACTTCTGATGTGTAAACCAGAATCTGTTATTTGTTTGTATGTTGCAGATCATTCTCCAAGTATTACAGAATGTTTTACCATGATAGTTTTGATTCTGATAGCCCTGTGATTATATTCTAATATATAACATAGTAGCAATAACATATATCAATCCTTTTTAGCTATAAATCAATTAGAGAGAGATGATGGACCCACTTTCTAAACCACTTAAAACTTCTTCTCTGTTCTTTTCCAAAATCTTCCATATAATACTTTATTTTTACCAATATAAATCAGATCTCATTGAAAAAAAATAAAACCTCCTAGACTCTAGAAGTTGACTCTAGAAGTTTTCCACAGTGTTTGAGTAAATGTGCTATGTCCAATCCAGCTAATTTTGTTGATTAGTGCAGTGCACAAACTTACACAGTGTTCAGAAGATTATAATTGCAATTTTAAAGAGCGTAAATATGTGATTTTATTGATCAAACTGGTATAGACTACTTAATGAAACTTCAGATAAAGGTGTTTGTAGTCTTCATGTCAGGTATTGAGTATTTTCTAGGTCTCTGTCCTTCATTACAATGAGAATTGAGATTCCTGAACCTAAATACTTCAGGCTTTATTCTGTATTCAGTTTTAAAAAAATCAAATTGCAGATAAGACCTAAGAATGTGGTCTGAATGCAAAGTACTTCCTGACGCATCTTGGAGTCAAATGTTGGATTTTCTAAACATTTTTGGCAAGAAAATCCTGTTCTTCTAATGTAAAATCAAAATCATAGACCTGTGTTGGAGTATGAGACTACAGAACGGGAGAACAGTGCAGTAAGCAGTACAGCCTGAAGTTGCGGTGGGAAGGTTTAAGCTGGATATTAGGAAACATTTCTTTACTGAAAGGGGTATCAAGCATTGGAACAGGCTGCTCAGGGAAATAGTTGAGTCACTGTCTCTGGAGGTATTTAAAAGTTGTATAGTCTGAGTGCCTAGGGACATGGTTTAGTGGTGGACTTGGCAGTGTTAAGTTAATGGTTGGACTTGATGATTTCAGGGGCCTTTTGCAACCTAAATGATTCTATGATTATGCTCTAGAGTGCTTCTTAGAGGTTTTAAATGGAATGTGCATATCCTGCAGTACAGGAATTGAAAGAAATATGATACAGCAGTTTTAAATTATTTTTGAACCACGATAGTATTAGAGATTAGAAGGACTGATATCTACTGTCTCTTAAAGCTGCATGCTAACAGCTTTCTGCTGCTGGGTAAGGTAATAAATTACTGATCAATTTAATTAAAAATGGGCAAATTAGTGGCAATTAAGATGATACTTCCTCTACGGTTCTTGCTGTCTTTGGAGGAATGGATCCCTGACATAAATTAATGCTAGTGTTAAATCTTGACAACTTCTGCTTTGGAAGTTTGTACATGGTAATTATAACTATAGCTAAAAGAGATGTTATCATGTTGTCTGGAACTAAATAACTATTTCTTTCCTGTATAGGAATATTAAGCCCACTATATGATAACTTAAAGTCATAGATATTAACAATATACTGCCTTTATGTTAGACTTTGTATAACAATGTCTTTACAGTACAACCTAGCTATGAAATTCTGATAAAAAGTTTCAGTAAGTGTCTTGCATATTTTGATGAATAATTGCAAGATTGTGAGGGGAAATAAACTACAGCAACTGTGGTATTTTAGTTTTAAAAAGACTACTAACTTTTTTTTCTGTGTGTTAGCAGTAACTTTGAAAGCTTTCTGGTTTTTTTTCACATTTTTTAATTACTGCTGTTTACTAGCTTTACTATTTATGTCTTAATCACTGAGGATTTTGCTTTAGGAGTGTTTCCCCCCAGATGTTATTAGTTTTAAACAGAGAAGTCAATTTGCATTCTCTTGAAGGGAGGGGATGAGTTCTGTGGAAGCCTTGTCAAAAACCATCTTTGGGTGATTGTAAGTTTAAAACACTGGTCAAATAACATAACTCTTTTTTTCAGGCAAATGATTTGGGACTACTACAGGAAAGGTGTATCTAAATCAAAATTATGTAGTGTACCTTACTTTCCATTGGTGAAGACTGCTTCTGCAAGTACTTATTTAGTTAAAAATTAAAAGAAAAACACTTTAAAAAAGAACTCCATGAATTTGGACTCATTGTTTTTAAAAACAGTGTTATGAGAACAAGATTTCTAAAGAATTCAATATTCCCTCACAGTTCTGAGAAACCCCGGACGACAGTCCTGTTCTAGTTCATGTGACTCTGAGTGATACTGACTCTCAGTGACTGTAAACCTACTAATTTTGTCACAAATCCAGGTGATTAATAGGTATAAAGGCAATTTATATCTATTTTTTATTTGCCCAATGCCACGTTTTAGATTCTGTATTCAGTATATATTATGAAACATATCAGAGTACTTATATGATGTTTAAATTTATCTTACTATGCAGTCTTCACCTGATAGTAGAATATTTATTTTGTGAGACGTGTAACTGAACTCTAAAGAATAATTTAATCTCCTCTCAATGTTACTGAATATGGATTACTGATACCCTTGTTTGTCCATGTTTGTTACTGTCTGTGTGAGAGATTCTCCCAGCCAGGCCTGTAAGCACTAGAGTTTCTTAGTTACCTGAATTATCTTACAGGGGTTTTATAATGGCACTGTCTTTGAAATGTGGTGAGAAACTATATTTCTTTTCCTCTACTGACAGGAGAGACTGGAGCATGAAGGCGTTTTTGTGAAACTTTCATACAACATTTCAGTTTAGGCAATATTTAACTGTTTTGCCCCCTTCTTAATGAAATTATGATCTTGTTCAAATAATAGTGATGTTTTATGGAAGCGCATACAGAAGTGGTATTAGATGGGTTGAATGTTTGGTCATTTTCTGTGTCTCATGTAAGAATGGCTAAACTTTTGTTTAGGGCAGTGGCTGTTGCAGCTTCCAGACTAAATAAACCAATGCAAGATACTTTATTTTCAGTAGACAGTTCTGTCCGCTTTCTAATTCTTTGCCTTATGTACTCCATAAGCCTTTGTTTCGTAAGTTCCCATTGCCGAAGTAATTTTAGAATTCTTGAACTAGGTAAAGATGTCTTGCTTCTAGCTCTTCTTTTTCAAATTTTCCATGACATGCTTAATTCCTTTTTTTAAATTAGTATTTTAAAGATTGCTTCTTTCAGTAGTTTTTTTTTAAATTTCCCCATGTTTATTACAAGTCATGCAAAGGAATTTTAGTGGATTTTCAGTTTCAACATGTCATTTCTGTCAGAGTCCTTTTTACTGTGCTCTTAGTGGATTTAGAACCCGCAAGCTTTCAAAAAAAAAAAAAAAGGAGTTCACTTGAAATAAATTTATATATTGGCCCTCAGAACTGAAGAAATATTAATTATGACATCGTCCATTGATCATCAGCTGAAAAATAAATGCTAATGTTTGATATATAGAATGTATGAAATATTTGAATAATAACAGCCTGTGGCACTGTTGCATTTTATCAGTAATGTGGAATGGAAGGAAAGGCGATTTATTTTCTAAAACATTGTCACATTCTGGAACAATGATCTTGCAACAGTCACTAAGAATAAGTAACATTTTTTAGTTATGGAAATAAAGAGTATAATAATACAGTGTGACTCCTGTATTTAATGATTACTTTTTAAGAACAAAATCATGATTTTTTTAAAATGATCCAGTCTGATGTTTACTGAAGACAGAAATTGTTCCTCTCTGAAGAGTAAAAATTGCAATAGCAATGCCATTTTAGATGTTATTTAAGGTTTTTCATCTCAGACTAAGGTTTTTCATCTCAGACTAAGTACTTGAGCTGTGTGGGTTCAGGTGGAATATAAGTAACTTAGTTCCAATCAGTACTGAGTGAACTCACTGAGATTTCTTCAGAAAATAGTTCTTCAGAGTTTGAGATGAATGGATGAATTATAAGGGGTTTTTTGTGGCCTTCAGATAGGGATTAATTCCCTCATGGACGATAAAACTTTCAGTTCCTTGATGCTGCTAATAGTCTTCCATGCTAAGGAAATGGCCTTTCTTTTACCCTTCTCCAGAATTCAGCTGCTGTGTCCAGTGGGTGGAAAGAATTCTCAGTTTCACTGTGATTGCTGACTCTCTGTGACTTTTATATAGACAAAGATTTAAGTGCTCCTACCAGAAAAAATACATAAATAAATGTAACATACTATTTTGTCACCGCATTGCTTCATTGCCTTCTGTTACAAGACACATATAAGACTAAAGTATATAGGAAAAATCACTTGGTTTTTAGATGTGTGGTATATGTGGCTTCAGTTGTAGGATGTACATGATGAAGGCTAGTAGTGTACTCTTAACTTGCACAAATAAAGTTTCCAGAATTTCTTAGGAGTCTTAAAGAGGCCAAATAATTATTAATTGTAGAACCGTGATTGACTTGAAGGTCTTCAGCATTACCAAATTGCTTTTGCAGTTCACGAGTTCAGACAAAGTAGGTAACTTCACCTCTCACTTAGGGGATTCAGAGAGTTCAGGAGCAGGCAGAAGATTTATGTTTTAGTAATCTCCCATGTTTTCATTTCAGGTCTTTTCCCTGATAGGATTTGAATCGTCTTTAGATGCATGGATTAATTCCTCAGAGTTGTGTTTCTCAACATTTTGGAGAAAGGTTAAATTATATGAAGAGGTACTTTTCTTTATACTGAATTTCCAAAATAATCACTCCACCATAAATTGTTTTGCCTACATTGTGATTATTGCAAATCACTGTGCCCTTGATATCATGATAGATAACCTGTATATCTAATTCAATAGTTCAAATACATGATTTTTGTATGGCAAGTGAAATTATACTGTGAGTATTGAAAAAAAAATTTGTAAAAATCATCAATGTCCAGTTGAGGGAAACTGTGATAGATAAAACAGTGGAAGTTATTGATTGGGTCCTTTAGTAGTCATGTAGATTTGGTGAACATTTTGAGACCACATCCCCTAGCATAGTTCTTTTTGTCTTTATACATGCAAGTTAAATGTGAACTTTTAGAAATTGTATGAAGTGGTTGCCTACATTGACAAGAAATAAGTAACTGATAAAATAAGAAATTTTTTGGGGAGAAATATTTGCTGTGTTTTTTCATAATCTTGTTTCCTCCACCTTTTATAAGAGTAAATTTTTATAATCAAGGATTTAGATTGTCCCTTTGCCTTCATTGTGTTAAATGATTACATTTTTTAAATGACTTGTTATTTTTTCTTTTAATTAATTCTGGATGGGATTCCATAGCTTCCTCCACCTGAGAAATGACCATTGTCATTAGCAATGAATAAAAGTGTGCATGAAGGGAAAAGGGTAAGAATTAATTGCATAGTTGTGAGTGATTTAAGCCGTGTAAAAATAATCATGCATCTTGTTTCATTCAAAACACAGGGTTTACTTAGTTGTTGGGAGGGTTTTGTATGAATTTTGAAATGAGATGGGAACAAGGAATTTTTTTTCATCAACAGGATGCCTGGAATTCTGTGTGTCTCGTCTGACCAGTTCAGGCAGGGTCAGGATTTCTTTTTTTTTTTTTTTTAAGAAGAGGATCTCTGGCAATATCTTTGACATAGTTTCTTACTGTGAGAAATGTTGAGCTTTATGTAAAAAAAAAAGTCACTGTGTTTCTCCCTGTTAGGTGCATGGAGTTGTTTCCACTCACGCCCTGTCTTCTTGTGTTAATATTGAATAAGCAAAGACAGTCAGGCTGGTGGTGGAAGATGGTAAGCAACCCTGAGGGCTTGTTCTGGTCAGCTTGAAATCTCTGATTGCCAGGTTTTCCTAATTTCCTATTTCCAGGGCATCTCTAGTGTGACCTTGCCCGCTGAATATGATGTTCTGGGTTGCAAGATTCTCACATGCATTTGGGAATGGGCAGCCAGGCATTGTTTACAGGACTCCAAATGAACCGTGCACTCGCAGCAAGTTTGATAAACACACATTTCCTCCTTTTATCAGTGAGATTGCAGAATGTGAAGTATGAGTTTCCAGTTTTACTCATTCCCTTCAGACCTTTTCCTGTTTAAAAACTGAATCTCACTAATTGGATGATGATACATCCTTACATTTTGTTTTGCTTTTTTTGTTATTGTTGTTTTGAATTCAACTTACTGGTCACTGACATTTGTTTCAGTGCCTACCTTGACCAGGTTTGATAGACTTTCAGATAAAAGCTTTTCGTTTGTTCAACACAGAAAAGGTTCATCCCTATAAATGTAAAGTGAATGCTAATTAACAGTAATGACTTCTAATCACTTTGCTTTTATACTCCTTTAGGAGCACAGCTATTATCCAATGCAGTTAAGTGAAATGCTTGTATATGAATCAACAATGCTGTATTTCTTCTCGCAGCTATTGCTCATAATCAAGCCTTGAATAAATTACGATAGTAAAATTGGTTTTAATGTGTTCTATTGCATAGGGAGAAAGGAACCTTAAATATCTTGTTAAATATCTTGAATATTTACAGAGTTATCTGGTAACATTTTGGCATTCATTATTGTAGTTAAATGGAAAAATGCATTAAGATGTTTAAGTCAATTTTGTAAACATTATCAAAACTTTTTTCATCATTTGAATTGTATTAAGTGATGTGCATAGACACAGCAGTCTCTGAAGCAGCCCCATTTGTATCCAGTCTCTAGGAATGCACTGCAAATTTCTGCCTTCAAATGCAGTTAAGTTTTACATAGAAGGAACATGTTTTATACCTTGAGAACTTCACCTAGTGTCATAGAGTATATGTAGTAGGTTAATAGACATTTATGCATTTCTTTTATCAAGACTGTGTACCTAACAAACTGTTAGGTTTTATTACATGTATGCAAACTGCCTGTCTGCCTGCAATCATATACACTTAAAAAGGTGTATAAAAGTAATACTAGTGAAACTTTTATCAACAGCTGGAAACAATAAAATAAGACAAAATTTTATTTTAGTATTACTAGACTGCCAGAAACAATGGTAATGAAAAAAGGTTACTGGACTGGTTGAATGTTAAGCAATTTTAAAATAATTCTGGTTTAGGAAACAGAATTAGGCTAAAGACAATATATATTAATTTGAAATTTAGCAAACTTTTCCACGTAACATTGCACATACAGGGCCTGTTTGGAAGGCAGAAGTGGCAAAACCTGGATGAAACCCATTTCTGGCATGAACATTAGTTTTGTTTTAATTTATCTTCTATTAATAAGTTGCTTGAAACAATTACTTCAGTCACTTAGAAATTCTAGGTTTCAGTGTCTGTGAGGGAATTGAGGTCTTGCTTAGTCAATATATTTATGTTGTCTGGTTTTGCAATATCTTAAAAAAATTAGGTTTTCATTTTCTGTGGCAGTTTTCTTTCATGTAGTACATCTGTCTTTGCATGCTTAGAGACACAGTTCTTTCACAGTTACCATCACAGTCCTTATGGATGTGGATGTGAGTGAGTATCCACAGGCACCGTCTGTGGTTTTGATTTTGTTTGTTTTGTTCATTCATTCACGTAGCTTTAGACAATTTTCTGGTATGCTTCATTTGTTTGAACATCTTCTCTGTTAAAATTTGTTCCTTGGTTTATTATGAAATCATTGCCTAACCTAATTTCAAAGTACCTTCCATGTTGTACTCTTTAAATGTGTGTTTGAGTCAGTGTTCATAGAAGTCCTGTGTTTTTTGCCGTAGTACTGCAAAACATGCTGCTCGTGGGTTTTGCCACCACAATGTGGAGAAAAAGCAACACCTTTCTTCTCTGAAGTCTTATTAAATGATTGATACTCTCCATATCTTATTTCAGTACATCTGCTTCTTAATTGGCATCTTAATACTGCTTTTAAAAAATAAAAATGAAAAACACAAAAAAAATTAATCATTCTGTACTCTTCTGTAGCTGGCTGTTTTATATTATTTGCAATTCTCATTAGCAAGGCTAAAACTAAAACACATTTCAAAATTTATTAGTGCTTAAAAAATGTAATTGGAATTATTTCTAATAAAATAAGATCAAAGACAGGCAAACTTTCATGTAAACTAACCGTAAAACATTTATCAAATTTGTTTTCATAAATATTTGTATCTCTGAAGCCTGTTTGTTGTACAATAATCATTTTGCATAGATTTACTAAGCTATTTACACTAACTTATGTAACATACTTTCCCCTTTCATATGAATGTCAAACATACAGCAATTTCAGGGCTACGTTATTGTCAGCTGGACACTTGCTTGGTTTTGATGGGTATATTTAAAAGTAATTCTTCTGGAAAAGGTGGGATTTAATTTGGTTTATGTTGCACCAATGTTACTGTTTTCAAAATAAAAATGATTGATTTGTAAGTGTCCTGAAAAGGAATAAAACAGAACTGGCTTTTTACACTATGAAAGGACTGCATAGTGTGAAGATATTCTTTCTCTTGGTAAGTTCTGTCTGTGGAAGTATTGCATAACACTGATCACTCATTTTCATATTGATTATGAGTGGGATTCCAGTAATAGGTTGCTGTTTGCAAAGAATAGGGTGGCACTATGATTAGTTACCTTTTCATGAAAGCACTACAAATGAAAATGCCGAATCTGTGCAGTGCAGTATTCCTATCAGCCTGACAGTCTGTTACATGAACTTTCTTCTTTCAGTCCGTTTTCCTTCAGAAATACAGCTTCAGTGTTTTTGCCTTATTGTTGTTTTAGGTTTAGTGCATTTGCATGCTCTCCTAACTCCTGATTCTTTAGTCAGTTATTTATTTTCTTGACAGTCTTCTGTACTTGGGGCCTATCACTATTGTAACTCTTAAAAACTGATACAACAGTGCCCTCTGTAGTTTCTCCCTACACGGTTACTACGTGCAGCTGGTTTTGAGCATTTAGGTAAAGAACAGGATGTTTAGATTTATTTTTAGCGCAAAGAAAAGCCCCTTTTTTCTTAGGGAAAGATTCTGATTTTCACTGTCGGTTTCATATGCAAGAAAGGGAACAAAAGAGGCTGTTCTGATTCATCTTCTAGGTTTACAGGATCTTCTGTCATTATGTAGTGCCAATCTGAAATTTTATCAGGCATTCATTCAACGCAGTCGTTAAAATGACTGGATGGGATTTTCTGAGTTTTTTTGGCTTTCCTGAAGCCTTTGTTTGAAGTGGAGCTTCAAAACAAAATAATTTTAAACGTACTTCCTTCATGCTTGCTACTTCTCCTAATTTAGATTTTACATGATCTGCCAGGGACTAAAGACACGCTTGCCAGCAGAGCACCTAAGCTTTATTAATGATGTTGTTTTAATTCACACAGTGACTGAAGTAATTGTTGTTCATTAGCATTGATTTGTCTCCAAAACTCATTTACAATTTAGATTTCTCTTTTAACTCATTGTAGCTTAATATGCAAATAACTTTTTAGTCTGTGTTTTCTGCAGAACTTGTTGGACAGGTTCAGTATTGAACACACATGTTCCCTGCATTTGCATACGTGCACATTCTCACCCATGAGCTGCCATTTAAATATTATAAACTGCAATAAAAAAGAATGACCTTTTAAAAAATAAATGCTTTAACTACAATTAGTTGCTTCTGTAACAGCATCATAAAAGTCACTCTGTGAAAAGTTAAATGGCTTACTTTATGATGGGGAGTGTTAATGTACATGTAGAACACACTCTTAATGGACTTCTATGAAATGAAATTCATAAGTCATTGCAGTAAATTATAGTTAATGATGTAACCATAGATGGCTATTCAAAACATTCCTGTATCTCCAATGATTTGTGCAAAGCACATGACTGACACATGCCTTAGTTCATTTGGAACAGCAGGTGGATAAATGCATGAGCTTTCTACCTTTGAAGACCCTTTTTTCTGTGTAACAAGTAGTAAGAATTTTGGTGGGGTAAATAATACATCACAAACCACTTGCAGTATTTGAGATATGGTAATAAACGGTGAGGAGGGCTAATTTAATATTAAATTAGGAGGTGAGATCCTTCAGAAGTGTAGTGTGTAGAAGCTTTTATTTTTTTCTATTTTATGGGTAATCACTGGCCTCTAGTCATATGTCTGCTTTTTGCCATGAGATTTTTTATACTGAGATGTTAGTGGAGGAAGCAACTATTATGGCATACTCCAGAAAATAGCCCATATTTACGATTTACTACATTATATCCAGTAATAGAATGAAATTTCAGAAGTAGGAAGGTTACCCATGTTTTCTGAGTGAAGCAACTGTTATTCTACTGGCAGAAAAGTAATGTGGTCAAGTAATTTTACAGTAAGGATAATTTGCTTTAAATTACTTTCTTTCACTCTAAATTTAATAGAAACTTTGAATCAAGCTTAATTCTTGCACCAATTACCATAATTATTGGTAGTCTTAAATATTGGGGCAGGGTGGAGATCATTTTTGCTAATGAGCTTTTTCAATTATTGGAGGGTTCTTACAGTAAAACAAGTGATTTTTTTTTTTTTTTTTTTTTTTTTTTTACAGTATAGCCAAACCATGGATTTTTATAATTTTTAAAGTGATCCTGAAGTTCACTTCATGAAGGAAGGGTAGAAATGAGTTTCAGAAAAAAAAGGCAATACAAATTGCTACTTTAAATAGGTACTTTGAGATTATTTTTTAAATGGAACTTCATCACAGTTCAGTCTTTTAACATAAATGTATCTTACAGATCAGTGGGAATTTTGCTTAAAAAATGAATTCTTCATTAAAACAGTATTTTAATTAGGCGAACATGTAGATGATTTGTTTTAAGTGTGATATAGTTAGCAGTGATAAAAAGTTTTAATTTTAAACTGTAACCTTTGAGATAGATAAGATGTTGTCTATTTGTAAAAATGAATAAGGTGTATTTTATTGCAATGGAACTTGCTAATTAAGCTTCAGCATAATTAATATAGTGATAAATATTGATTACAATATTGGAGGCAATGGATTACAGCTTTTCTGTCTACTGAGAGCTAACATAATTTATCAAAATGGCAAAGAAGTGACAAAGCAGCCAGTGCAGATTCTTATAGGAAATGTCATGTTTAGTCCACATACTTTTATGTTTTTATTTAAAATGTCAATGACTTTACCCCATTCCCCATAATCATTACCTCTCTCAAAAGTACCATGCTTCTTTTCATTTAGTTGGATTATGTAATCTGTGTCTGAAATTTTAATAGAATATGTGTTTAAGGAAAATCTGTAGTTGAAAGTAGTTGTTTTCAAATAACTTGCTTAAGATCATTAAATAAATTTCCAAGATCCTTTCATAAAAGCTAATGTGTATCTAGTGATACAGAGTAGTTAAGGATATTTCTGATGGTTGTCTTAATTTTTATTTTTAGCATTTCTTTAATTTTGAAATACCAAAAAGTGTGAAGACAGTATGTTTATTATTTTATACATAAAATAATAAATACCTATCGAAATTTACTTGGTTAACAGTTGTTTACACAATAACATTAGCTACATGAGGGGAAAAAATACTGCAATCTAAATTAGAACAGTATTTGACATAGCAAAAGAAATACTGACTTTTCTTGCTAGAGATATTTATGAGACTTTTTTTATGACCCTAGGGCACATTATTATGCCTTTATGATTATATTTAAATTTTAGGACTTCTTTTTTTTAGGGTATTCTTTTAAGGACTTTTTAATTTTACTTTTAAGGCATTCTTTTGCTTGAACTTGATCACATGAGAGAGAATCTTTGATGACATAATATTTTTAAAGAAAAACATTAGCATTTAGGCTTTACTTGGTTACTTGATGGCCTGTTTTTATAACTACCAGAAATATAGATAATATCCTCCAGAAATATAGATAAAATTACAGTGAAGTGACAGTAGATACTGAGGAGTTAGGGACTGAAAACAAATTAATGCTTTTCCTTTGAAATTTTATCTTACAGACCTGTTTTTTCTACATTCCTTAGGCATTTCTCTTTGCTGTCTTTTGTATTATCCACAACCCCTCCTTCTTTTTTTCTTTGTACTGTATTTTGGTATCTAGAACAGTGATACCATTGTATTCCATGAAGGCACAGTTTGTTACAGAATATGTCATCCATGAGGGACATTAAACTAACTGACTTTGTTGTCTTGGTTTTTTGTAACTTCTATGTTCCCTGGCCAATGTATCAGGATTAATCTATATAGATATATAATATTTTGTAGAACTTGAGTTAATTTGTAATGTTTGTGATTTTACAGAGCTAGATACTCTTGGTTTATAATTACATTGGGATTAATTTATTAAAATTTCTTGTTCATATAGTCATGTTTCATTATGCTGTAGTTTGTCCGGGTTTTTTTGGGGGTTTTTTTTGGGGTTTTTTTTGGTTGGTTTTTTTTTTTTTTTTTTCCTTTCACATGCTGTAACTCTCTTTAGTCTGCTGCAGATTTCCAGTAATTTTGGAGGTTTTGTGCTACAATAACCCTTTTGGCCACCTTCAGGATTATCCTTATCCTTTGGAGACCAGCCCTGTGTTCTCTGAAACTCTGTCAGTCATTATTTATTACCCACTTGTCATTGTGACTTATTCATTGCTTACATCACCATTCTCAAACGTATTGCTTTACAGAAATGGTGAACAGTGTGGTGAAGGAAAGATCAATAAATGCTTTCAAAGGAAGATTTGCCCCGAGACTTAGATCTTCTTTTTAATACTAAATCTGTGCTATTAGTTCTGAGATGGTTTTAATATCCTGACATCAAGTATCTCGTTTCTCAAAATGGAAAGATGCTGTTGCATTAACTAACTTTTGTGGAACAGGAGGATTTTGGCAATTAAGTTTTATAGTATAAAACTTTCTGATTGTCAATACTTTGTGTATTTTCCTGAATGCTTATCTTATGCGCTTGAAAACATGCAGTTTCATCCCCTAAGAAAAATGATAAAACATTTATAAAAGAAATGCTTGAAAATATTTCTTCGAGTTTTAGTGATACTGTTTTTGTAACTGCACAAAGAGAGGAGAGGACTTATTTGAAATCATCAACTGAAAGAAAATGGAAAAAAAGTCTGCCTCTCCCCGTGTCTATTTTGATTGAGAGCTTCATGACCCATGCTGTTTTGCTAAAGCATCTAATTTTATGTAATATGTTTACTCTTGACACTCTAGTAAAAGGTAGTTGCTCCAGAAAATTGTTTGAATATATTTAATATTAAATTTTTGTATAAGTTGCAGATACCAGCAGCTGAGAATCTGAAAGTAGCAAATGCATAATTTCCTACTCTCCTTTGTGTATCTTCTAATTCAAATAAGATGGAAAATCAGATTTTAATCATACTGTATTAAACATTATATGTTGAAAGTCCCTGGGAGTAACTTAAACAAAAAGGTCTCATGGGTATGTGATGTTTCATATTTTTTTTTTACTTCTTGATGCTGCAATATTAACTTTTTCCATTTTTGAAGTGAAGATAAAAGGATCTATAACAAATGTACACACTCACGCTTTGGATGACCAGGCACATGAGGAAGCTGGAAAGCTATGCAACAACTTCTCCAACATAAAATGCAGGAATGCCACATCTAATTGGAGCCTAGTGTTATTTCATCAATAGGAAAAAAGTTTCATGGGCTAAGTTTTTCTATTCATAATATGATGGGGTGTTTCATTGGGAAGTTTCGTTCAGTCTGTTAGTTTCTTCTTTCACCTCATAGCTGCTGCTCCATCCATTAGTGGATATTCTCAGTGCTATTTTCTTAGCAGTTGCTCCCAATACAGTTATGTCCGTGACATTCCAGCCTTGGAATATTCTCAGTAATTATTTTGCTAGGCTGTCAGAATATTCCTGAGAAATGAAAACTGAAGACAAGGTTTGTCACATTATATAATGTGGATGTAGTGCAGTATAGAATAGGAACTACTCTTTCCTTGGTGCAGCAGAAATGCAAGGTAATATAGTTCAGTATTTTGAAAGATGTGCTCTCCAGTCTTAAAGCCTGCATTAGACAGTGCTGTAGATAGTGTCATGTACTGTATGTTAGCAGACTATCAGAATACTCTGCTGTAGCTGCTGGTAGTAAACCTACTTCAGACTTAAGCATGAGTCAGATTTGCAGAAATATAAGAAGTCTTTTAGGTATTAGACTTCTGTGTTCATCAAAGCAATAGATCATGTTAGAAATAGTAATAAAATACTTAAATATAGTAGAAATTCAAAAGCAGGAGCTTCCTTACTTGCAGCTTGTTTTCAGTCAGTGGACTGGCATGCTGATTTGTGGCAAGTGTTGTTCTACTCCTAGTTTCTGGGAAGTTTCCTTTCCCTTACTTGTAAAGTTTTTCAGCATTTTTCCCTGCTCCATTTAGCACTCTGTGGCTATGTGATGTCAATGAGGATAACACAATTACAACCTGTTTGTAAAATACCTTAACTGGCAAAATGAATAAATTGTATTTAAGTGGTTTAAGATTGCATAGGAAAGTTTCTTCTCATCCTGATCTCTGTTCTCTTTTTCATCTAAATTGCAGTTTTCTGATAAGGTAGCAGTCATGTTTTCAGTTTTTATACATATATTATGCCTTTTACTGTATTTTTAAAGGATTTTTAAAAACTTCTATTGAAGAACTGAGACTTTTTTTGCATAGATTTTTTTTTTCAAAGCTGATCACTAAGTTTTAAGTTGTCTTGATTCCTTTTTGGTTGGTAGTTACAGTTTTCCACTCAAACTGAAAGCTCACAGAATCCATCCAGATTTAGTTTTCTCCTGAAGCTTTTTGTTTCTTCTTTGTACAGAAAGGGTTCTGTCGCACTGAATTAGAGTACAAGTTTTCACTTCCTTAGTTGGGTGATTGTATCTGTATGAGGCAAGGGTCATCTCTAATGCCTAACTTCTTATTCCAGTGAAGTGTAGGACTCATCAATCTCTTTGGTCAGTTTGGTTATGTTTCAGTGGTTGGTCTGTTTGACATGATATTGCACTGTTGTTTGTATGGATGTTTAAAATATGTGAAGTACATTCAACTTAATTTGTTAATTCAGTCTTGTTAAGAACTCTTGCTGAGGCCACACTCACAAGTCTCATGTTATGTTGATACTTAGCTGAAATGAAGTTAGGATCCTTGACCTCTTCCTCCCAAGTATACAATTACAGTGGAACAGTGTGGTAGTATGCAGTGTAAACAGAAGGCACTGGTTTAAAACATTGAGTTAATGAAGAATTCTCATTTGAAAAAATGACATTTGTCAATAAAATAACAATTCAGGTTGAAAGACTAATATAAATATTTTGCTTCTGCTAAATGAGACAAAAATATTTGTGGGAAGACCACACTTTGAAAAGGGTAAGGTCAGCTCAATTTGCTCATTGTGCAAATGTCTGCTCAGAGAACTGGAAAGGGACTGAAACCTTAATGAATGTGAATCCCTCTGAACTGCCATAATTTCTAATGTCCTTGTCCCTGTCTGGCTGTTTTGGGTTTTTTTTCCCTCTTTAAACTGTCTTTTTGTGTTACTCAGTTTGTGTGGGTCTAGACTCAGAGACTGTGACTTGGCTGGTATATTCTTTAGTATTAACAAAATACTTCTGCTCTTATTAAATAGCTGTCTTCCTTTTCCTCTAATCTTTTCACTGTTGTCCATTCTCACTTATACCAAGGACAGAGGTCATGATAAGTACTATTTGCAGTTTTAGACACCTTGGTCCTCTGAAACTTCAATTACTGTATTAAAGAAAACAACTCTTTAGTAAATAATTGTAGCACATCAATTAGAGAAAGTGCATACGACTGAGAACCCACAAGATAAAATTCATGCATGTACCTTTCAACAATAAAGCATTCTGGGGATGCTTATTTTACTTCAGGCAATACACAATTTGGAAAATTCTGATTCAAGCAACATTGTCTTCCAAATTCAAATAATCAGGTTGTTCTTAGTCTTGGAGACTGCCATAACAATCAGCCCGCAGTTGAGGAATGAGCGAGAAGGGATGATAAAGGAAGACATTGTCTGCTCTGTGATGCAGCTACGTATTGACAATGCCAGAAAACTTAATATTCAGCTTACTCTGGTGCACACTTTTAAAAGTTGTGGAATCTGAATTGCAAAGAAAATGCAGATAACTTTAGGCAGACAAGATACCAAAGGGATCCTTGATGCTCTGTATAAGTGATTTTATCCTTCTTGCTATCCATTTCCTATTAGAACAGGAAGAAAAGAGCTGACCAGAGGAACAGTGGTTAAGTGTATAACTTCAACTTTTTTGCATTTTCTTGGATTTATTTCTTTCAATATTTATTTGTGACTGGGATGGGAGAACTATATAAATGTTGGAATTTTAAGAAGTCATGCATACTTTGGAAGCTGTTGGAATTTGGAAGAGCAGCGGTAACAGATTATACATACATATCTTCTTCCTTCTTTCTCAGTAATAGCCCTACATCATCCATTCTTCTCTGCCTTTGGAATAGGTTCAAGATCAATTAAGTTGACAGTTTTCTCTCTTGGCAGAGTTCCTCATTTTTCTTCTCAGTGTTTTCTGATCTACACCTTTTCTTCATATTATTTTCCTATGTATTTTTGCTCTATTTCGACTTCAAAATGCCTCTCCTTATATTTCCACTGCATTGTTAAACATTTGCCTGCATTTAATCTTCCAATATCACCAGAAAAAGCTGTATTTTTTTTTCTGTAAAACATTGTGAACCTGCCAACCTGTCTCCCTTCTTCTTTGCTTTGTGTTCAGGTTCCCTTTCTGGTACTCTCATGGTGACTAAGGATACATCTTCATGGAGAAAAGAAAGCCTCACTTTCACCCAGTTGGAAGAAATAAAAATAAATATTCCTCTCCCCCATATTTAGGCACACATTTACTTTCAGATTTTAAGGGGGCGTAATGTCTGCCACTCTGAGAGCAACTTGATGCTACAGCTCTGTTGACAATATGAGATGTCAGAACTTTTGAAGATTGAAAATACATTTCTGATTTATGCAAGCTAATAAAATCAGGCAAGGTGGATCAGATTTTAGGATAACATTAAGTGTTTGGGGACTTTCATAATTTCTTTTATGTTAAGATTTGCTAGAAAGTGTTTTCTTCCGTAATTTTTAATAGTTGCTCCTTCAAAGAAAAATCCTGTGGAGTTTTACTTTACTACATATTTCTCTTTTGATTTTGCTATTTCTGTGTTGATATTTTTGGTTTCTTCTTCTACCATGTCTTTGACACATTATCATCTGCTTTTCCTTTCTGTTACTTCCAATCTCCTTCTAAAAATTCTTCTTTTAAATTTCTTCCTCAAGGAAGATCCTCAAGCTGCCCTTTCTCTCTGCTACAGAAATTCTCTCTACCTTGTAGTAATATCCCCTAAAGTGTGGTCTTGTCAACCCAGATTGGGGTGGTGTTGCTTCCATATATTGGCATTTCCTGAAGGCTTTCCACTTACAGCTTTACCTGGGTTTAGGGTAAGTTAGACTTCACATGAATGTGATGTCTTAGTACCTGGTTCATAACTTGTCTTGTTTCTGGTATAAGTAGTGTTGTATTTTGTTTCAAAAGCATCAAGCCTGTTTAAAATGGAAAATTTTGATCAGATTTGCCTGGAATACTTGTGTGAGAATAGATCATCTCCAATGTCATTTTTCAATGCATAAAACCTTAATGAGGTTATGAGGTTTTGGCCAAACATTTTTGTAGAAAGTGTCATATTAATTCTTTGTTCTGAAACTGGTTTGCAGTTAACTGACTGAAGTGCAGAATATCCATTATGTAGGAAAAAGGTTTCCAAAGATGTTTGGTGAGAATGGAGAAAAATTAGATACTGAAATTTCCTGTGAGACAAATGAAAGCAGAAAATTGAAATTTTTTCTGTCCTCCTGAACTTGAATAGATAATTCTTGTGAGAAAATGGCTTTGGGTGTTTTGTGCTACTCTTTCTGGATCCTGTCTTCAGTCTGGACATGGTAGAACCATGTTGTCACTTTGGGACCAAATGGATAGGGAAGGTCTGTTCCTAGGTTCACAACAGTTTGCCTGGGGAACTGTATTAAGGGCTATGGACCATACAAATACAGACTCTGGTGGAGCCTGTTAAGTAAACTGACAGCAACCTGTCAAGAAGTCTCCTGTCTTAACTGGAAACTGGCCAAAGCCAATTGCTTCTTATAAAACACTTAGGCTTTAATGCACTGGGATTTCTAATGAAAAACTACTCTGCTGGAAAATCTCAGGTGCATTTTAGCCTTGACGTGATGTAGCCATCACCAAGTAATAATGATAATCACAGAATCATCAAATGATAACATGACCTTCTTCTGCCTATTAGCTTTATTTGTGTTCTTGCCCCTAACATGAAACAAAGATTGCTTATAAGTGAAGTTACTGTATTTTCTCATCTTCGCATCCTGTATTTTAAGGTAATGTGTTAAGGTAGTGTTGATAGCTGAGGTAGCCTGCTGAAGGTGGAAGCCAAAAGTGCAGTGATGAATTGCACATTTTGGAATTCTACTTACATTTGTTCTTAAGTGTTTATCACAAGTCTTTTTCAAATTTCTTACTTATAACAGTTTGTATTACTACTGTATAACCTCAGCACATCTCTGATTACATAATCAGTTATAATAGAATATGCATTAATTATTTTACTGGAAAGACAGGGGATTAAGAAAAGACTGTACACTAAGCTGAGAATTTGTCTAATGGTAATCAAAAGTAAAAGAGATTCCTTTTTGTGTGCATCAAGACTGCTAGAAGAGACAAAGTACTCTATTCCCTGCTCTCACACAGGGAGCAGTGCCAGTGGTTCTCAAAGAGGCTGGGATGATAATCCTTGGCCATGCTTGCCACTGTATTTAAAGTAGGGCTTAGAAGCTCTTTCACCAGGTATTACAGGAGGCCTTTAATTTCCATGTCAGTTTGTAGAGGAGTTGGCTTTTTTTGAGTAAAAACACATAATGAAGACAGGAGACCAAGGTAAATCCTTTCCACATACAGGAATAACACTTGTGCTGAGGTATCCTCTTAAAAATCTCACTAATTTTTAGACGCTTGTGAGACATGATTATTTTTCCAGGTGGTCTGTAGTTTCTGTCAATTTTGTGAATATGCCTAAATTTGTAGAAAAAATTGGCTATTTCTGATTATATCTTTAGTAAACTGCTCAGAATAGGAAGTCTTTATGATGAAAATTTGATGGCTTAAAATACTGCATTTTAATCGACAGATAATGCCATTAAGAATGATACAGAAGAGGATGATACCTGGTGTTTACAACTGTTTTACAGACTGATTTTTATGCAGTGGACTGAAATGTGGAAATTACCAAGTGATGTTTTGTGTCCTGTACCATTCCAGTTGACTAGATTGCAGAATGGTCCCCTTCTTGCCAGAATAATCTAAAAATTGCCATTGAAAAAGCAGTAAACAGTGTAGGAGTTTCACTGAGTGCTTTGTTGAATAAGTGCCTTTTCCATAATTGCAAGAAATTCTAGTCAATTTTTTATACTGTATTGTAAATTATATTTATTAAAAAATAAAATTACATACCATTGAAAGCAATTGAAAATGCTAAGAGCAAACTATGAAAAAAGACATATATCTCTGCCTTTCTACATTGTTGAAACTTGGTTTTCTTGAAATACTCAAGTACTTTTTTATTTCATTTCTATGCAAGAGGAAAGAAGGCTGCATCAGAGATTAAAGAAAAAAAAAAAAAAGGAAAAAAGAAGCAACATTCAGTCATATCAGTGAGTGGTCACCTACATTGCAATTTATACAGGTTTCTCATCAAGTAGAATTCAGACTGAGTTTCAAGTGTCAGCAGAAGTTGCAATGTATTTCTTAGCTGTCATTGTTCCAGGCATGTACACTTCATGAAGGCAGGTCATTTGGAGTTGGAACATTTACTTTGAAATAGATATTCTGGGTAAATTTAAAAGTGAACATAATTTAAAAGCAGTAGGCTCTTAACTTTTAATTTGCCTTAGTTTGATGACCTCTTTTACAATGGATTAATATCTGATTCTGGTTTTTTTTCAAAGTGTATATACTGATTACACTTCACTGTATATAATTATATATAAATCTAACTATGTCTAGTTTTAGAAATTGTCTTTTGGGGCTTGTTTCCTCACGAATTGGGCATAATTGCAGTATGTGCTGTCTTCGATGAATTTTCCTAAGCACCCATTTAATCTTTCTAATAGGACACTTGAAAAAGTCTCTTAGGTGGAAGGGTTAGAAGTATCTATGGGTAAGAATGCTCCTTCAATGGAAAATGGATTTTTATTATTACTGTTTTACCTGCCAAGCTTCTATGTGTAGCGTGATTGCCTGTGATATCAAATATAAAATCAGCTCAAATTTCTCTTTTTGAATCCTTTACAAGGCATCTCATTAAGTGAAGTTTCTCTGATATGAGGGGCAGGGGTGGCAATAGCAGTACTTCTCCAACCCCTTACCACTGGTTACCAATCTTGCTAAGCCATTCTTTGCCATTGAAAATAATGGAAGTTCTTGGTTCGGAAATGGTGAATAAGTTTGCCCAAGTTTGAATGTAGCTAATTTCAGATTTACCTGAGAGGGTTAGCCATGTATTTCTAGCCTTAAGCACTACAAAATTACATGACACTTTAAAAAATTAACTCTCTTTTCCTTTCTTTCAAAAATCCAAGTGATGTTAAATCAAGCTTGATTAACCAAAGAGTAAATGGAGGCTGAGTATAAGAAAATGCAGCTCTAGATATTTTGAAAAAATCATAATAAAATCATTACTAATACAGTTAGATAAATTAAGTACTGTGCATTGCTGCTGTGGTTTATGTAGCGATTCTGCAGGGAGAGAAAAGTGGTTATGTTGTTTATATTCTGCTTTTTATTTGTACCTGATAAAGAACAGTAAATATTAGCTCTAATGATGAAGTCATTTGTACTGTAACAACAAATAATTTGTACAGCATTGATTTCATAACAATTTTTCAAGTATTGGCATACTACTGGTTATGCAGTTTGATTAGGATTTACTGTTCATGCAAAGAGTCCTTTATCAGAGAGACAGACCTAGTAGTCTTTGCAGTTGGTGATGCCTTCCAAAATTTATCCCATAATTCACATGCAGCATGGATAGCAGTGATTACTTAGCACATTCAAAGAATTTTTTTAATGTTATGGTAATACTGTTATTTTCAATAAACCATCCAATACCCAAGTAATTTGAACACTATTCCTGCTGTTTTATTGTATTGTGATATAAACATAAATGCAGTGTTAAAAGCTATACCAATGGTGTCAGACTCCTTAAGGACTTGAGAAAACTGTCATAACTTCTGAAATAACTGATAATCGTTTGTGGGTCAAAAAGAGCAACATGCTGTATTGCTTAGCTTTCTGCTTTCTTTTTCTCAAGGTTTGTCTGAGATTTAATTTTATGTGAAGTACACAAAACACTGTCAGTGAAACATTATCACTTTGTAAAAGCTGTTTAGAATATGGTCTGGCACAAAATGTGCAGAAAATTAAAAAAGAATACTCACAACTTCTTGCATAGAGCTGAGTTGTATATATTATTTGAAATTGTGACCAAAACTAGAATATGTGATGTGACTGCATCTTGATATTTGTGAGATAAGCCTAGAGCTACAAACTTAGCTTTTAAAATTAAAAATTATATGCATAAATGTATATGTATAGAATTAAATAAAGATGTATAAGTAAAATTTCATATATGTGGCTTCCTGTGTTTACATGTGTGTCTGTATATGTGTGTAGCTCTTTACAGTTCTGTGGGGTTTATTTTCTCCTATCCATTGCATAGTATTTCCATTTAAATGCATATTTTGATTTTTCTTCTGGGACTAGGTAGAATACCTTTCCATTACACTACTATAAGAATAATCCACTTGAACATTATATTTTTCCCTAAAGGGATGGTCTGTTCTAGTCATATTGTATTATTTTTCACAGAGTGATATTAACATTCGTGGTATAGTGATTTTATCTTGATTCAAGATGTTTTGTTCTGGTACTAAAAATATTAAAGGAGTATCTTTTGTATCCTGCTGCTATAAAAATACCTCGAAATCAAGGAAATTTGAAAACAACTCAAGGCCATTTGAAAATCCTTTGTTAACAATGAAGTATTAGTGAAATTTGAAGTACAAAATTTAGAGGGGATAAATATGTGTGTCACATTTGTAGAGTTTAAAAGAGAAAAATAGGAACACATTCCAAGACATGGAAATTGGAAATAAAAGAATGCTTTAAATTTGACTTTGTAAACACTGCTCTTTACTGGCGTATCTTTCAAAGAAGTGCTCTTAAGTAAAAGGTGTCTTTGTATTCATTGCCACTAAAATCTAGTTTTTAATGATAGGCAGGAGTGAGTGGTAATTTTGAAATTTGTTTTAACAAATGGCCTATTTATTTTACATATGTCTAAGATTTGCCATTAATTTTTCAATTTAAGTTGTGTGAAATGCAACAGTTACACCTGTATCACAGAAGGTCTAGAAACATTTTTCTTTAATCTGATACTCTGCTGTCTCCAATGACAGACAACTACAAAATGGCTTACTATTTATCTTCCATGAATTAAATTCATTTTTGGATACATTAAAGCAAAACCATGGGCTTTAGTACTAATCCTTTAGTACTAATTGAGCTCCAGCACTGATAATTTTTGTTCTCCTATTTTTTTAAATTATTTTTAATTTTTTTAATCAGGTTGCTTCTTTTTTCTTCCCTGTAAATCCTAATGAGGTTATACATCCTTTTCAGGGCTGCTCCTGCTTGTCCATGGAAGTGTGATCTGACAGGCAGTATGTTGCATGCTAGAATCTTCCATCCTGGCCTCCTTGCCTTGTTCTTTCCCTGTTCCAAGGCTCCAACAGGAAAACCAGTCTAGACTGAATTGCACAGTGATCCAGAACATTTGAACTTCTTGAATTACATTTGCCCTCTCCTAGTAAAATGATTGCATTCTTCATCTTACCAAGCTCTGTCTTGTACGTGGGCTGAAGTTGGTGATTCTTTGCTGTTGAGGATTTTTTAGACTCTTTGGTCTTCTTCTCTTTTATGAGAAAAATTAGTTGCTCTCTGTTGCTAGACAGATACGAAAAGGACACTCACACAGTCAGTGTCAGGGCAAAAAAAAAGGACGTTTGTTTGGGATTTCGATTTATATAGTTTTTGCAGTTTGATCAGTGACTGGGCAATGAGGTTGGCACTTGTGTGACCCCACTGGTCAAACTAGAAGTCCATCGCAGAGAGGAATGCAAAAACAATCACTTTGTTTATGTTACAGTCCATAAGAAAACTCTAGTACAAAAATGTAAACATCAGAAGGCTGAAAAAGATCAGAGCGACAGCTAGCAACAGATTACTTTGATCTAGAACATCCAGGCAGGGCTGTATTCCCAAAATACTTGTTACGATGATACACAAGTTTAGATTAATTTAGAATTTAGAAGGCAATATTCTGGAAAGAAAATGAGGATCTGTCAGTGGGAAGGGGCCCCACATCTTGTAATGGGTGCCTTATTTTATGGATCACACAAGCTATTATAGGAGGAGAGAACGTTTTGGAAAAGAATTAATTAAAGGTTTAAAGAGGAGCCACTTGATGAAGTTCTTTATAGATTAATAATCTGTTTGCATCATTAACCACTTAGATGACTCCAAAAAAATTAAATTTCTCAATTCGTCTCATGACGTGGCAGGCATGTGCTGTTACTGAAGAATTGCATACCTCCAGTAACAGACATGCATAGGTTCAATCACTGCTGAAGACACATATTTTTTTCTTACGTTCAGAATGCTAAATTTTGTCCAAAGACCTATAAAAATTGTCTGAGACTAAAAAGGTAGAATACCTTCCTGGTATTGGTGCTTACATCAGAGTGCTTACTGCTCTGGAGAGATGGCAGTTTTAGTCTTCGTTCATTAAAATAAAGTGAAAACCCTTAATACAGTGCAATTAAGAGGGCATTTTGAAGTTTGGACTAGACTGGGAGCTTTTGAGACTTCAAGGACTGTTAGCAGAGAAATGTTTCATAAGTTGTTCTCTCCTCAGGGACCTGAAATCCAGTCACCTTCTACTCTGTAAAGGCTAGTTTATGGCAGTATACTCTGAGCATATGTATAAAATGGGAATTTGGAGGCAATGTATACCTACTATACTGTTACAATCTTGCAGTACATCTAACATGCTTTTACTAAGAGGTAATATTGCATTATTTGTTGGTGGTATATTTTTAATTACTTACCTTTATTAATTGGTTCTACTTAATAAGCTCTAAATATCTAATGTAGAAAAGTTTTTATTGTAAGTGGGAGAATGTTGTCATTAAGAATGTATTATTAAGATATTCTTCTGCCAAATTACCATATGTGAGCAAAGGTAGACATAGACAATTTTTATAGAAATATGACTTTTTGTTTGCTGCAGCTGAAAGTGTGAAGTGTCTGAAATATGATCATTTGGCACATATATATTGCACTGAAATCGTATAGAAAAATACTTGTTTCTATCGTGACAAGAAAATATTGGGAAGAACCTTTGATTCTTCCTGCTAAGCAGCTCAGTGAAGAGAAAGATTTGATTCTTCAAGTGAACTTTCTTAAGTTTGTCAGCATAATTTGATACTGTTTTGGAACGTTTCCCTTAAGACTTGAAATCGTTGCTATCATTTTAGTAATGCTGGGTGACCTTGTCTTCTTTTCAAATACAGTGATGGAAAAATATCCAAACAAATGCACTTTATAAGAGAATCAAACATGAAAATCTCAGTGTGGCATTTTGTGCTTCTCTGCAATCTGGGAAAGATGTTATTGAAAGTTGCAATTTTTTCATCAATGTAAGTAAATAATGTCATAGATGAGTAGCACTCATCTATAAAATCTGTAAAATAACACTAAGTATATGCTCTTTGTTTTGCTGAAGAAGTTTAAATCGTCAATGAATTCTTACTAATAGTGCAGTGCAGACTGAAACAGTGTAGTTCTGAAGCAGTAATTATTGTGTCAATACTTAAATTTGAAGAGGATCACTTCCAAAAATTAGAAGAAAATGTATATAAATATAGAAAGTGAGGGGTTGGTTTTTAAAAAATAATTTATCAGGCTTGCTTTAAGTTTGTATAGGCTATAGAAGAATTTGAAAATCATGAGTATACCTTCATTAAAGTCAGTTTTATTCATTGTTTCTTTTTCATATGATTTCTAGAATCTGTGTTATTTAAGCAGAAGAAAGATAAAGAACCTTACCATACCAACTTAATTTGATGAAAGAAACATCAGATATTACATTGTTGAGATTCCTAACAGTTTTAAATAATTTCCAAACCCTGTTGACTTTTGGAGAAGTAACAAAAATGTTGTTCAAGATTAAAGGAGGGTTCATGAGGTTTCTGTTCAAAGTACAAAAAGAAAGAGGCTTTTCTTTCCGACTTGTGTTTTCAATAGACAGTTTTCCTCCAGCATAATGTTTTTGAAAGTCCTGTATTCTGCTTTTATGTAAGGAGGAGTGATTATAAGATCAGAAGAGAGGATTATTGGCAGATAATAACAGAAAAGATGTTGTCACTGGGAAAAATTGAAATTTACAATATTTATTAGAGATCTTGTGTGAGTTTTTGTTGCTTAGAGTCCATGCCAAGATTATCTGCTTGGAGAAGTAATAGCAGCATAATGATTTAGCAGTTTGAAAATGTGTATATGAAATTCTGAAGAAATTTTTAGAGAGAGACTCTTTACTAACAAATGTGCACATGTAGCAGAACAAGTGACATTGATTCATGCAAGAAATGTTCAGGTGAAAATTGTCCACCTTTCCTGCCAACTGATGTTTGTTTGACCATAGTGGCCTACAGTTTCCCATTAGAGTAATACCAAATGAAATGTAGTAGATCTCACTTCCTCAACCATGCCTTTCTTCTCATACATTCATTAGGAGGTAATTTCACATTCCAGTAACTCGTGCCACTATAATAATATTTGCTATAATACTTGTTCTGTATTAAAAAAGACTTTGGCACTTTGAGAGAAGATACCATTTTAAACTAAAAAACCCGTGAAAGCCTCAGGGTTTTTAATTTGTCTGTCAACAGTTAAAATTTTTGAATTTATTAGTCACTTAATTACTCTACATGTACTTCAGTGTTACAGTTTTTGTGACAGTTCAGGAGTGATTGCAAATCTTTTGCATCTTCACGTTGTAATTTAGTTATAAAGTATGCTCATGTTATTGGTAGACATGACTCAGCATAGAGGTAGATGTGAATTAGGTGTTCCTAAGAGTCTAAGTTAAAAATCTACAGACTTACTGATAACATGTCTGCTTTTTTATCAAGGCACTATGAGGTTAAAACTTTGTTTTTCATGCCTATCCTACTGCATATTTTTTATTCAAGTAATTCAGATTACTGAATATGGTCAATATTTCAGGCAATGGTAATGAACACTTTTGACTGTGTTTGCATGATTTGTTCAAATATTGCATTGAATAATTTTGTATCTTGATCAACCTTGAATGAAAATTTACTTTTTCATAAAGAATGTAATATTTTGCTCCAGCACAGTATGCTCCAGGTGTTATTTCTGCAGGCTAGTTGATGAAAAGCTAAGTTTGACAATTTGGTGGAGAGTCTGATTAATGAATACTTTCAGGAGCTCTTTTCTGCAAATACTGGACATTGCAAAGGCTGAACATTCAGTACTGTGAAAAGATACAGTTCTTCGGAGTTGAAGTCATAAGAAGAGTATAAACAAATTGTCCTATCAAAAGTATTTTTTTTCATTTAAAGTAAATGAAGTTCACTGGCAACATGAGAATGCATGTATATGCAAGAGTGTGAGAGTGTGCGTATATCCGTGTACCTTACATAGATTTCAAAACTGTGAAGTGCAGTTCTGAAAGATATAGTATATGGAAGAATGAATTATCTAAAGATATATAAACATATCTACTTATCAGACTTCTTAGTGTCAGTGAAATTGACTTATTTAACTGGAAATTCTTACATATTTAGAATGTGTAAATATAAGCAGGCAACTACCTTGCTGTCACATTGTGACATCTAGGAGTTAATTTTAGAGAAACAAAAATGATTTTTTTTTAAATTTCTTTACAATATAAAGGTGAAAAAGAAGATTTGGCACTAATGGACAAAATAGCTCATTTCATTTCAGGCATGTTTGTCTTCCATACTTCTGAGCCTTGTGCTGTTCCATGTGGTAAAAGACCTACAAAGGAAAAGCCTACAACTTTATATTCTCAAAAATAATTGGTTGCTCACAGAATTACTAACAGGAATCATGTTACTTACATGCCTCAGTATTTTCCAGCATGTGATCTGAAATTCTTCATTAAATAACATTGCTTCGACAAAACTCATACAGAAATAAATGACACTAGACATATCTTATAAGTTATTTTCCTAGAGTAGCTTCTCTCAGTGGAAGTCTGTTAATGATTTGAATGACCCAAACCATGGTGTATACCTCAGATACCTAGAGCAATAGAGTGTTCAGTTTTGTAGATGCTGTACTGGATCCATGTCTTGTTGATCTTCATTGTGGAGGAGTACCTTGCCATTGGTATCTACAGGCTGGTCTGCGTGGAGGCCATGTGGTCAAAGCAAGGGAAAAAGACCTTGTGTCTATATTCCAAAATTTAGTTTAAGTCTGGCTTTTGGCTCTTACATTTTGTTACAGATACTATTTTAAAAAATCAAAAAATTAAATTCTGCGTGTCTAAGGTCAGAGTATGATACAAGTTAACTGAGTTTCATTATCTAAATCATGAAACTTCTATTTAGAAACATGCAAATGAATATTCCTTTGACCTTTCTCTTGATTTAGGAAGTGGTTTGTCTTCAGCAAAACATTGATCTGAGACATAATAATATAGGCCAGTACCTGTCTTCATAGCACAAATACTTTCAATTTTTATTTTTCATTTTGAAGCATTTATACATGTTGGTATGTTAAAAACTCAGCTTTTAGATCTGATCACAGATTTGAACTACTAATTCTAGATGAATATAACTGCTCTTGATTGCAAAATAGTCACGCATAAAACCACCAGCACTTAAAATATCCAGTGTAGCATCAGAGCAGAAACATGCATGGTTACTTGACCGTTTCTGTTTTGCAGTTGTTCACTGGCATCTTCTTGTTCTGACATAATGTCATTTATTCAATCTGGAGTTGGCTGTTCATGTTAATTTTGGCTATTAAAATAATTAATCCGTCTTTGTGGAGGTGATTTTGTAAATAAGATTTCCTGAAAGAAGTGTCTGCAGGCAACTTTGCTCTGTAATTATTTGAATATTTAAGAGTTGGAAGTCCCAAAGGTGAAGCAGACATTTATTTGAAACCAATTCTATGCACAAAGTGCAATTAAAAAAAAAATTTTTTTTGTTTAGCTGGAGACTTTTGCTTCATTGTCAAAGTGTTTGTAGTCTCTGTGGCTGGAATGTAGGCCTCAGTTAGCAGTTACTCATTTATAGGTTTAAAGAAAACAAAAACAGTTCTGTAGAAAACTCATTAGGTGACCTTTAAAATAGTGGATTATCTGTTGATTTTTATTTTAGTATTCTATGTTTTTTGATAAATATGTCTAACTTTATTAAATTTTACCAAATACTTACTGGGTTTAGTATGACAATTTTTTTTTTAATTGGAAAAATGACTCAATTAATTAAATTAAATAATTTAGAAAAAAAATCTTGTGAAATAGTATGAGATCTAAAATGATGTAGCAACTTTATTAAATTCTATGAAAATAGTAAATATATAAAATAAAAAATTAATTAATGTTTTCTAATTTCTAAGACTAATTGTTTACTTTGTAATTGCAGCTAAATAGAGAATCAGTGTATCAGGAAAACTTGCATTTATAGTGTGGTATATGGCTGTAGTGGAAGATTTTTCATGCTTTTCTATTTCTCCTGTTTGGAATGTAATTCTAGCCTTTTCGATATGCTTCTGTTTGATATTGGACTTTGAGAGTGGTATCTCCATCTCTTTTGCTCTCTTTCCTTTTTCCTTTGCTGTGGTGTGTTTATGTGATAATGTGTGAACAAACATATGGCTGCACCATCTCCCTCATGCTTGGCACTTCTATGTAGTAAGAGGACCATATCCTCATTAAATGTGTTTATTGTGTGACTGCAGTCAGGTACTGAAGGCGCCCCTGCACTGAGTTAATAGATGGGGGGGTGTGTGCATGTGTGCAGTGTTTCAGTAATTGCATTTGTAAAACTCTTGATGTTAGGCCATCAGTTTTGCTTAAAGGTGCATGGTAAGGTGCCTATGTCCTAGGAAGGGCATTTGTAAAAATGTATCTAATTACCTCTCAAAGCAGATTAGTTACATAGTATTATGGCCTGGTATAGATACCATTGTTTCATAATTTACTCCCAAAGCATGTTGAGATAAGGCCACAGAAGACTCCTGAACTTCATAATGGGGATGTTCACACAGGGATTTCATGTACATCCACATTATATTAATTCCCATCTGTTTTTGGAACTATTTCTTCCTAAGTAATGAAGGCATGAGATCTGTGTGTTTTGAGGTCCCAGTGTGGAAGACAGTTAAGGCTCAAATGATGTGTAGTGATCTGCAGTCACTAAGATGATCTGTGATTCATAGCTAGTCTTCAGAACCTTACCAAATAGTGGGGTTTCAACTTGACGTAGAGTTATTATATCCTTATGTCTCAGGAATATTTCCATACTGTCTTTGATTACTTGCAGCTGCATCTGACAGACATACCAAAGCTTAGAAAAAAATCACATACTCTGTTTGAAATCACTATAACCAGTGGTCTTGAAGCTTCACAAATTATAAGGCAAAGCTCATATTTAAAAGTCTTCCACTCAAATAATTGTAGAAGCCTAAAAGTTCTGTTACTGAGGTATATATTATCAGTCAGCCACCTGCAAATGTTGTGCTTTAATTTGAAGTTTTGCAACTGTATGGTAATTGTTATTTAGGCACAAATAACCTTAAACATTAATTTAAGTATGGATAATGGTTTTCGGTTATTCATACAAGCTTTAAGTAGGATATTAATTGGAAAGACAATTTCATTTAGAGACTATATTTTATATCTTGTTCATTAAAAAATGAACTCTATTGGGGCAAAGCTGTGAAGCACACATTAAAAATTAAATCTAGTTTAACCATTCTTCAGCTGTTTATGCTTCATTTTCTTACAAAAATCTGCTCTATACAGTAAATTTTATAGATATTCTACATTATTCTGAATGACAGTGCTCAAATTTTCTTGCAATACACATGAATAGACATATATAGGCACAGGTCTAGCACTTCATTTTTCTTTGTTAATATTTTGGCATTTGTATGCAATATTTCATTTAAGATAGACATTATTAAGGTGGTGAATAGTGCTGTGCAGTGATATGCTTAGCAGTAACCTTTACTCATAATGTGATATTGTCTGTATGTCTTATTTTGTTCAGCTTTCTCTGGCACTGATGAAGCCTAAGGCTGCTGTTTCTTTGAGTTGCTGATAATTTTTTATCTGATTAACTGACACATTTAGTTGAAATCAGACACAGCCCTTAGGCTGGGCATGGATTTAATTTAAAAAGTATCAAAGGTTTGCACTGTGTGCTGTTTAATCATCATGTTTATCAGGCAAAGAAAAATTACCGGAAGGACCATAGGGAGAGGGTTATCTTAAGGAGCAGTAACTTGGGAAATTGATAATAACTCTGAGGTAATTTACAGCTAACTTTTACATTCATTAATATAACATTTCCCACTAATAGTTACAGTGCATGTAATATACTAATTAAATTGAAAACATTAACACTAATTTTCTTTTTGCTGAACTCTGAAAGGGTCAGGTAAAGACATTAAAATATGAAATTATAGAAAAACTCTGTACTCATACAGCTGCAATAAATTTTTTACTTACTATAATACTTCTACCAGTATTATATGCTACAATGCATATGTAGTAATTTCCTCAGATTACTGTTACTATCATTAATTGAAGAAAAAAAACAAAATTAAATTAACAGTATGTTCATGTAAATTAATCTTACCACTCTTTTATCTTTTATTTCACTGTGAAGCTGTATGTTAGAATTGTACAAGGATGTAACAGAGGCGCCTTAAAAACAACAGTGATGTTCTGGAGCTTTCACAAAACTGTTAAATTTTTAATACTATTTCCTGATAGGAAATGCAGCTAACATTAATTTATGGTACACAAAGAGCAGCAGTTTTGAATTTTGTTGTTCATTAATCTGTTTAAAGTAATAAATAATATTAAAACTAGGATGCCTCAAACATAAATTGTGTATTTTAGTATAGTTCCAGTTGTACAGAGCAATTAGCTGTTCTAACACAGTTGTTTATGAAGATTATTGTCTTGTCTTCTGAACAGGAATAAAATAACTGTTGTAACAATATATAGAATAATTTCGTAATTTCATTTACTGTTAAAACATAGCTAATAATTATCTTAGGTATATAAGAAAAAGCTACTAAAAATGTCGTATTTAGTTGCTTTTTAATTTTTTTTTTCTACCTGCCTTTTGAAATTAGTACTTTTGGTAGCTCTAAAGGGAAAAAATAAGTTTTAAAGTGTCATATGGAAAATAAAACTTTGTTAGCATCTGGGTACATTTGTCTTTAGCATCTGGTTTTATGTGCACATTGCAAATTTTGTTGTAATGCTTTGTGGCAGAGTGTATTGTACTAAATGCTTTCCGAATTATCCAAATATTCCAGAGAAGCAGTTTATTTTTTTTTTTAGAGGAGCCTATTGCACTAGAAACATATTAGTAAAGTTTAACATAGCTAAATCATCTCTTAAATTAACAGTTTATTATACTTTTTAAAATAATTATTTAATAATCCACTCAACCCAAGAAAAAGGCACCTTTTCATATTGACTTTCCTCAGATGTTTTCCTGTTATCTGTTACTTTTTATGTGATACAGCATGTCACATCTTTCCTTCTGAATTTTCCTAAATTCACTTTGTCAGCATTTGAGATGAGTGCAGATCCCTGATATTTACCTGCAGATGTCAGCTTGGTTTGCCCTTACTGGGTGCAGTTTTGTGAACATGCTTTTAATGGTACCAAACCTGATCAGATTCAGCATTAAAAGTGAAGGCACTATTGATTCTCAGATGGATTCTCTGCTAACCATGATCAACTCTTAGTCAAACAAAATGCTGTCTGCTTGCAAGGTGTCCAATAATTCTTTCAATACCAAAGAATGCATCCAGAGAAGAAGCAGCTTTCAGCTAGTCCTCTTTGCATGCTTCAACTGCTGAGCTGAATTTGCTGCGGGACAAGGGTTTATGTAAACTTTGTCCAGTTGAGGAGTTTAGGAAGGTTATTTGACCATAGTTTTTTTTTCTGTTCTACCTCATACTCCATCCTTCTTCCTTTCAAATCTTCTTATTTCTTGAATTTGTGCCATTCCAGCCTTATTTTGTTGAACTGGAGAAAATAGGGGAATTGAATTTATTCCATTTCCCAGAATGTAAGTATATTAACTAGTTCTCCCATTTCAAAGCATGTATTAAGTACATTGATGTTTTTACTCATGGAAGATATTGTCTGGACAGTGATGAAAGTTTATATTTGCCCTTTACCATGAGAAGAACTGAAGGAAAAGAGGTGGTGATAAATAACTACCTGAGAACTTTTTAATCATGAATGCTACCCACAACAGCAAAATGACATGATGTGCTGCCATTTCAAAAGACAATAAAAACTTATGTATTATCAAAGGAAATAAACTAGAATAGTGCAGACAGTCTTCTGTGTTATTATTTAAATCAGATATAACGTAAATTGGAAGCAAGCAGCCAATAATAGCCTTGTTTTTGTGTTGCTGACATCAAAATATATTGCATCCATGTGTACATATTTGTGTTTGTGTATCTGTATATATATATATATGCAGTCATAAGCATGTGCAACCAATGTGTTACAGATTTGTATGGTAAAGAGCACCCAAACAACCTCACAACCTCAAAGCCTATGGGTAATCTTCTTGATGCAGAAGTTTCAAGTTTGGGCCATTGTTTCAGTGGTCATTTAGTATATGTTCTGTGACCTTCTGTGGCTTTTAAAATTCCATTATCATAGAATGCTGATGAGATTTCCTGAGACTCGTGACTACAATTTTTTAAATCCCAAACAAGTAGGTTTATGCAATAGATCATTTTAGTATAGAAGTATTGTGTTTGTATAGAAACAGAACATTGAAGTCTCTACTTCCATTTAGTTTTATTTTTAATTTGAGGGAGTTTTCTTAGCAAGTATCATTGCTGATGAATTTATTTTGTCATAACTTGAAAAACAATGAATTAAAAATATGTTTATGGCTCTTGTGAGCTTGTTAAAAGTGTATTGGGCAAGTCAGTTGCCATTTTCATGGAAGAACAGGAGATTCTGTAAATCTGTTTATTTGGGAAATCAGATTTCATTCCATATTTCTTATGAGGATACCCTCTTTTTAAGTCTGTGATATAGTTACTGTCTAATATCTCTCATCCATCTATTTATTTCCCATTGTTAGAGAAAGAAGAGTATACATAGTGAAAATATATATAATGAACTATAATGAATAATATTGCAGTAACTACAGATCTGCAGTGCATTGTAATATTATGATGATAATGAACATCTCTGTTTTTGATGAAGTAAGAGAAATATATGTGCTTTTAAACAGGTTGCTCAGAAAAGTTGTGGATGCCCTACCACTGAAAATGTTCAAGGCCAGGTTGTATGGGCCTTTGACTCAACCATTCAATGATTCTGTGATAAAAGAATGTGGAAAACTGTGTATGATCTATGTATTTATGTGGCCATAGAGATTAATCTGCTTGTGAGACAGCAGTTGTATACCCTTCTGCTTGTTTGTGTGGGGTGCATCAAAAACATTATTTACTGAACTTAGCTGATGGCATAGTTTGCCTCTGGTAACAGAACTGTGATGAATTAATAACATAAACAAAAGTATAATATTTTTGGACATGTTGGTTGCTGTCTGCACATTGTGACAGAGGATATTTTGAAGGAATACCTAGGGTTATTATTTTTGCATAAAAACAGTATTTATCTCAGTCATGTTTTCCAAGACTGTTACACAACTTTCTAACCTTTTTAAAAAGAACGTTGAAGAATGCAACTTCAGTGCAGTTTTAACAGTACAGGTATGCTGAATATCAAAAAAGCATGAAATAAGGGAATATGGAGAATATATTTGAGATATATTTGAAGATTCAAGAAGGCTTCATGAATCAGTTGATCAAATTTATTTAATTATTTAATTAAATTCAGCAGCACATCAGGCAAAGACTGACTTGGTTTTCAAATTCGTAACAATGCTGCCATTTCACTTGGGCTATGATTCAGGAAAATGATTTACCTAGATTGCCAAGGATAGCTGCTTATCCTTTGTTCCCCACCTTGGTTGGGCAGCTGATGCGCATGTTGCAGTCAGGATTGTTCCAACCTTCACCAAGCAAAAACTCCTGGTACAGTCAGCAGTTCTTCACCATCCAGCTGATACAGTCAAGGGGTGCTTCACCGCTCAGCTTGCTTGGTCAAGGCTTAGCAGGAGTTCTTAGATCATAATGTAGGCCAAGGGAGAAAGGTGGGGGGGCAGGATGCATCATCACAGGTAGATAACTGAAAATTTTATTGTAAAATCTTGCTGCAAACTTCACAGGATTGGGAACAGGTCCAGAAAGTAAATCATGCTGTGTAGTTATGAACTATTTTGATTGAAGGAGGAAAACAACTTTTACTGAAGTTTAGATGGAGCAAAATTTAGGAAAAGAAAGTTCAGCATGTTGATTGGGACTTAAGCAATTTCAAAAATGCAAGATCTCAAAAAATACTGGAACTACGTGCATTTCAAAATGTTACATTCTCAGTGGGTTTACAAGAAAAAATAAAGTGTTGTTTGTTGGTTTAGATCATTTAAATGAAACAGAGAAAATGTCTCTTGAAAAACCTTTTTTAATAGCAGAATTTTTAAAAGATGCTGTTGAATAAGTTTCCTGTGGATTTTTGTTCTGGTGTTGAGACAAAAAGCATAATCTCACACTCTTTTGTGCTGGAAAAAACTAAAAATTCAGTTAATTGTATGACGTATGCTGCTGCTAATTATTTGTAGGTGGGATAGCTATCAACTCACTTTTAGGGGAAAGCTGGAAGGAATTTTCAGGATGTCTGGAAAACTTTAGGATAATCTGTTATGTCTGATACTTTTCAGTTACCCTACTTATTTCTTCTCTAGAATGCTACTTGAGTCAAGTAGACTGCATTAGAGTAATAACCATGGAGCAGGTCAGCTGAGCTGCTCTCTTCTGTGGAAGAACTGCATTCCAGCCTAATCTCTTCTGTGTACTGGACTCAGAAAAAAAATATTCTTGGTTGATCATTCAAGGAGAGATACTGAATCTCTACAGCTTAAACTATTATATACAGCTGTCATTGATATTCCTTGTCTTTTTTCAGGATAAAGAAGGAGTAGAGGGCGTATCTGTAGGAGCCATTCTTTCTGACTACCAGAGAGTTCGAGTGGAAGATGTGTAAGAAAATATTAATCTTTTTCAATACACACATACTGGAGAGTACTCATCTGTTTTCTAACTCAAATTTAAAGCAGAGACAGTTGCCTGATTTGTCATGTTCTGTGATACCAAATGCATTCTAATCATTAATATAGATATTTCTTTTATTTATTTTTCTTCCTTTTTTCCCCCCTGAAACCATGTGTTCCTTAGTAAAAATCTAGTAGAGACTATACCAGAGTTTTTGATTGCTCTTCAGATATCTCTTCATCTGTTGAAAATACTCAGAGTTTTGATATGAAAATAGTTGAGTAGGTTCAGTTCTTTGATTTCAATAGGAAGCTCACTCAGTTCCAATGACTACAGTGTTGTGGTCAAGTCCCTCGATTTTTCACCAGTGTTTGTGAGATATAGAGGATATATTTCACAATATATAGAGGAACATCCTGTGATTTGTTTATCAGGAACTAGATACAAGAGAATCTTTCTGTGCACATCTTTACTTAATTCCTTAATATCTAAATTTTTTTTATTAATAATCAGGAGCTTCCATTTGTCATTCCTATTGTGCGCAAAAGTCTATATAGATTGTGGTTCTTATAAGAGTCTTAATTTTAAAAGAGCATTATGTAATGGTAGTTGTGTCTGTTATGTAAGCCAGTATTTGATCTGAAAAAGATTTTCACTGTTCATGTCTGATGAAATGCAAAACCAACTTGTGTTAAAAATAATAGTTTCATGAGTTCATTAATTATTTGTTGATGATGAAAGCAAGTATCTGGAATCGTTTATGAACTGTAAGAACAGTGAAATTAATGCTATGCCAACTCAGCTCACGTCAGCAAGTTACAGAGCACATTTGTTTTCTTCAGAGTTTACACAGATAAATTGCAGTCAGAAGTAACTCCTTTTTCTTTTACCTTTATACTTAAACATTTTAATAATTGCCTCACACGTTAGTAAGATAAAAAAAGATCACTTTTGTTGTTTGTGAGTTTTACATCTTTACCACAGCTAAAAGATTGACAAGAAATCATAGTATTTCAAACAGGCATGATTATTTCTAAGGTTGCTCTGTAGTAAAATACTTTACATTGATCTGTAGATTTAGCTTTTGAAGTAAGGTTGTTTCATATGAACCATACCAGCTAATTTTAATTAATTATTAATTAATTCAGCTAATTTTTTAGCTGAAGTTAGGCATCTAAGTAACTTCTTTACATTCAGAGCTGCTAAATAGTTCTATTGCAAAACCTAGTGCACTGTTAAAACTTATCAAAGTAGTAAGAAAACCAGTCAGATTATAAGGATGTTAACTATACATTTACATGTCAACATTAAACATACATTAAACTGTACAGTCTTTACAATCATACTAGTGGGTCTCTCTAACGTATGGAGGAATACCCATACGTGTGAGAAAGACCATTAGAAAAAACATAATTGACAAATAAAGGTAAGTCTTAAGTGCTCTGAACTAGTCCCAAAGTTAAATGTTTTCATAGTTTTTCAGAGCTAGACAGTACATATTTAATCACCAGCTGATGGTTCTTCACAATTTACAGAAGTGTTACCTATCAATAATGCAAATTAGTGATTCTCTAATGTGATAAACTATCAAATGCTGTGTATCAAATGCTGTCTATATATGATATGCATCAAAACAAATTATTAACTTTGTAGTAACAAGTTGTTAATTTGTATCACAAGCTGTATATATTTTCCTGAATGATACTTTTCCTTGGATGTTGATCCAAATCACAGCATCAAATTCAGCATATTGTACTAGTGATGTGTGCCACATTTATCATAGAGCAGTAACTTTGTCCTTAGTTGTGTTCAAAAAAGTGGTGATTTCCTAAGGTGGTAATTTCTTTGTGTCCCAAAAGGTTTAGGAACAAAATTTGTTACGGCTTTACTTATGTTCCTGTGCAAATCTGTTTACCTCTGTGAGTTGCATCTTATGTAGATGAATTTTGGTCAGAACAAGTTTATTTCTTTTTTTTTTAATATATATTTGACTTAATGTTTGTAATGAAATATGTGAATAGTTAAGTTTTTTAATTGAAATTGTAGAAGAAAAGTTATTTCAGGATAGGAAAAGAAATGAATTTTCATTAATTTTACATTAATAATATACTGTGTAAAAGCATAATACTTTGCTTTATCCAATTTTTTTGTTTATTTTTAAGGTGCAGAAGGCTTAATCTTCAGCCTTTAGCTTACCTCTGGCATAGGAACCAGGAAATACTGCTTAAAGAAATGATATCATCTAATGTTCAAGCCATAATCATAAAAGTGGCAGCTTTTGGTATGTAGTCAGATCCTGAGCAATGTTGTCTACTGAAATTTTCTATGGACAAATCCACAAAATAACAGAGGAAAACTGAACTTTTGTTGCATGGTTTAGGGCATGAAATGTTAAGATCAAGAAAATTATAAAAAATGGCTCAGTATGAGTCGTGATGTCTGAATAATTAATTTAACATGATGCAATTCATTCTTAAAGATGTGGAAAAGCTGGAAAGTAGTTCTTCCTAACATAGTCATTAAATTCCTCTCATATTTTTTTTTTTTTTTGTTCTGGTTTGGTTTTGATTTGCAGCAAAGATGCATGTATTATTCAGTAGTTCACAGTACTGTCATTTATAGATGATACAGGCTGGTGACTAGACAATATTATAAAGCAACCGTGAAAGTTTTAATAGAAATACATCAAGTTAATATCAAACAAGATATAATTACGAGGCCAAAATATTTTGTGTAACAGCAAACTTGGAGTTGGTAAATCATAAGAGTAAACAGAAATAGTTCATCATTGCTTCTAATTTTTTTTTTTGGTATTTAAAATGTAGTTGCTTAGCATAAAAGAAAATCAACGTCTTTTCAGTATCAGCTATATAAAATGAAGTTACAAAACTTGAAGCAAATCAATATGAAAGTTAACCAACCTATCTGTTTGTTGCTTCAATGTCAAAAAAAAGTAATGTAAAATGAAGTTTTATAAGAAGTTTTATGGAATGATGTGCTCTAAAACCCTAAGGAGCACATGAGAAACACTTTAATAATACAATATATTCATTTCAGGACTGTGCAGTTTTCTGTTTCAGAGTTTTTAAGCATAAAATGTGACCAAAGGACCTTTTCTTTTGGGTTTGACTATAACTTTGTGGTCCACTGTAGCAAACAGTTGTTCATATCATACAAGCGCCATCAATGGTTAAAGATCTGTATATGGAAAATAGTGTTGCATAATCTTTCATTAGAAGTCCAATGGCTGGTTTACCTGAACGACTTTCCCATGAAATACCTAATCTCTCTTTCTCTCAAAGAATACTTTATAATAAAGTAATTTCTCCTTCATTGTTAACCAAGATTTGAATTATAATCCCTTTAGACTGGATGGATTAAAATAATTTTTTTAAATTAATTTTTTCAAAAAAAAATTTTTTTATTTTTCTGGTATCGTTTCTAACTAGTTTTTACAGTGTCATTATGATGGCCTCACTTTATTGTTATGGAGGATCTACTAGGGCTGAAAGATTACAATGATTAGAAATACTACATGCCCTCATTCATTTACAGGTAACAAGCAATGTAATTTATTAGTGTTTTCCTGAATTTTGGGAGGTCAGTTACAAATATGTAGGAATTGAATGCCATGTTTTCTACTACAAAACACTTGGTTTTAAATTGGGGAACAAAAAGGAAAGGTTTCTAAAATAATTGTTTTCAGGCCATGTAAAATACATTTTTATATTTCCATAGAATAGAATGTATTCATTGTTTATACTGGCATGAAGAAAAAAGTAAAGTCCACAAAGCATATGTAACATGTTTTTTCACATCAGAATTATTTTTTAAAGAAAATATATGATTTAAAAAATAGATAAAACTGTTTCCCAAATAGACACCATTGATGACCTGTCATGCCTGAAGCAAGATAAGCTTGTCTTTTGTATTCTACAGTCTTAAAAAAACTTAAAATGCACTGGTTAGTGCACAAAGAGTGCTTTGTGGGCTATTCATTGGAAGAGCGAATACCATAAATACTTGTAGATAGCAATTAGATAGAAAATCACTCCGAGTTATTTTTCCTTTTTATTTTTTTGGCTACAGGTAAAAGAAAGATCTTATCAGAGTCAATTTCTCACCTGCCTCAGGCAGACGTAATTAGATGTAAGCAAATTTAATGGAGCTTTTGTGCTCTGGGGCCATTCTGTAATGCTTTAATAATTGCATGCCTTATTAAAGTGGATTTAAGGTATGAAGGCTGTTTAACATATCAAGTGGCAAAGAAGATAAGATACAGTTTAACTTTTTGCCTTTTAGATTAATAATCAAAGCTAAACTGCGATGAAAATATTTAAAATAACAGATTTAAGAGTCTGAAGGGTAATGCATTAGGTGATACATTGTACAGTTGTTAATGCAAGAAGCAAATCTGTAACCTGAGCTTGACATTCATCAGTGCTGGCATACCTGTACACCCACCTTGTCCTGTTTTCCATTAACTCAGTGCCAGTATTGACAAGGTAAAAGCCTGTCGTTTTATGTAGAAAACACATAATTATGCAAGTAAATGAGCATTAGTTTAGTACATTTCCCTAAATCCACCATTACAAATTAATACCATAAACTTTGCCAGTGGGAAGAGTTTTCTATCTCAGAGTAGTGTAGTTTTCCAGATGGGATGCCAATTGCTCTCACTTATATGCAAAAAAGTATTGTTAGCAACCTTTTTCACATGCCTTCTGTTGATCTATAAGTAGATCAGCTTTCTTTCCTTTAGAGTGTATTTCAGAAGCTTTAATGATGAGAGAAAAGCATTCCATGATCTAGCAGCAAACCTGAGCACTATATATATGTATAAAAGCTACTTTTGAATATTTATCTTCAGTGCCATTTTCTTGCTGCTAAAGATGCCTGTATGATACATCATACTTTTATCTTTGAAATATACTCCTCTTCAGTAGAAATTCAGAATGAGGTTACTCAGTAACAGATGAAATTGATGCTATTACTGATTGTTTTTAACAACTGTGTGCCTGAAATTCCAGTAATGTCTATTGCTCATGTGACACATTGTAATTATAGCACCGTGTAATAGAAAAATTGTGTAATATAACACAATAAGAAGATGCATTTTTGATCTTCTTCCTTTTTGGTTGTGTTTTACAGATTAGGTTATACTAGTTAATTTGCAGAGTAGTGTATAACAGATTCAACTTTAAATCTTGGTAGCTTTGTATATTGGTCTTAACTGTGCCTTGTTCTAAAGCGAATTGTTTCCACTGCAAAAAAAATGTGCAATACATATATGGAAGTGAGGAAAGGAGGAAGGTTACATTAGGAAGGAACCTTTGAGTTCCTTACAGTATGATCCTTAGTAAAACTTGATGTTCGAGTCTATTTATTTTCAGTTTACTTATATAGTTAACTATACCTAAATCTTTTTAAGTATTAACACTAAAACTTAAACAACTCTATCCTTTTTTAAGATATGACAAACTTCATTGCTCATGTATACTTGAAGTTGATTTTATGTCATGCAGTTAAAGTAATTTTTCCACAATGTTTCTGGATTTTCTTGAAGTTTCAAAAATAGCATTAATAGTAAGTTTTCTAAGTGCATACTGTTGCCTTGAGAAGGGAGGGGTTGTGTAGAATTGCTTCCTCAATGTTTTAGTCAAAATCAGAATATGAACTCAAATTCCTATCTTTTAGGGGATTAATATACATTTATTTGCTTTATACATTGCAGCTTCTTTCCAGTTTGGTTATCATAAACTAATCCTTAATTATTTAATTAGATACCTGAAAGAACCTACAGTTATTATGAAATCAGATAATTGAAACAATAATTTGAAAAAGAAAAATTCTGATTAAATTATTAAATTATGTTTTTAACTTCTATCTGCTCTTTGGACCACAGGAAAGAAATTATACCATAGTGTTGTTCAACTGTTGAACAATAATAAAAGCTGAGACTTTGAATCAGGGCTGATCGGCCTACATATGAAGTGGAGTTCTTTTATTTCATGACTACATTCTTCATCTTGATGGTCCAGCTACTATGAGTGCTTATAGACATTCTGCATTCCCAGCCATGAGTAGAGTTGAAATCACAGGATCTGTGGAAACCTAAATTCTGAAGTGGTATGGGCCTTAGTTACTTACCCAGGCTATTTCCCAGTGGAATAATGAGTCCTTGGGGAGCTATTGCTATCTCTTATCTGTCAGGAAATCATAAGTTCTCAGACAAATCTTCCAAAAATTAGTTGGCCCTTTAGAGTTTAAATTGGAATTTAAATGGAAATTGTATGCAAGGCTAGAAGTCAAATAAAATTAGCTTGGGATTTAAGATGTGATGCAAAAGAGATGAATAAGGGAAAAGAGAACTAGGAATGGACTTAAAGAAAAACTTTGATTCATAGTTGAAAGTTTAAGAAAATAAGATGAAAAAATGATCTTTGCATTTAGAATGGTACTTGCCTTGATGCTTGTATATGAATGACAAATACTTTGCTACCAGAGTAAGATGAGGTTTTGGAAAGAGATTTTAGTGCATATATTATGTATAAAGAAATGTTTGAAAATAAAGTGTGATACAGAAAAAGAAAGGAGGTTTTGCATAAGTCAGTTTAGAAACAAGTTATAGAGAAATATGATTCCCTTTTTGCTAATTCAGAGCCTATACACTGGAAAATGGGAAGGATGTTGTTGTCATAACAGAAAACAGGAGCTAGAAGGAAGAGTAAGGGAATGTGCCTGAAAACAGAAAAGTAGTTGAAAGCTGACATTATTGAGTGCTTGTTAAGGAGATGTCACAGACCGACGAAGTAGGACAGAGATGGCTTAAGAGTGGAAAAATCACTCTACAGTTTGGGGAGATCACATCATCTGAAGGAAAATTTAAATGGAAGCAGCAGGCTAAGAGCACACTATTAGGCATTTAAGGTGAAACAGGAAAGGAAGTATGGGCTATAGTAAAAAAGAAGAATAGTCAGAGCTTGTAGCTGAAAAATTGTGGAAGAAAGAGAGCTTAGTAAAAGATGTCAAAAGCAGTAATAATCTTAACAATATGAAAATCAAGAGGTACAAGTGGTGTATTTTTAATATTAGAATGTTACTTGCTGGTTTTTAATGTTTGATACAATTTAAGTTCTGATGCCCATTTACCTTACAGTCTTAACGTTCTGAAACAGGACATAAACTAAGACATTTAAAGGCATATCTGTGTAGTTAGAACCATAGATGTTTGCTTTTCAGGTCACTCTGAGTTGAAGTTTTGCAGGACTTCTTACCCTAGTCTGATCCTTTATTTCTGCTCTGGACTTTTACCCTTTTGCCAACAGCTGATCTGTTGATCTTTGCTGTCAAAAGCCTCTGTTGATCCATTTGGGGATGGATCAACAAATTTTACCACTTGCACCACACATCTTTCTCTTCCACTGAATGAAATTTAAATTATTTTCTACAAAGCTTTCTAGAACCAGAACTGTTCAAAGCATGAAATACCAGAATTCTATAACAGGGACAGAATAGGACATTTTTTTTTATTAACACCACATCACCACATCATGTGGTGCTAGATTGGTTGAACAATTTGAATTAAATAGATCCATAAGCAAACAATGCTCTTAAGATATTCTGTTCAAAAAGATTATATCAGGAAAGTCACATGAACTGAAACTTTAGTAACTTTTAAGTTTTTTAGGTCCATTAAAAGTCCTGAGAAGTTGACTCAGTCACTACTTTAAATGAGATGAACCATTTGCTGCATTTGATTAAAAGTAGTTTAATGCTGTTATTCAGCAATTATACAATTCTTCCACAATCTTTTTCAAAGATTGTAAACATTTCAAATGTTTACCAACATTTTAGAGAAGAACCTTCTGAAATTCTACAAGGGCAAATGCAGGGTCCTGTTCCTGGAGAGGAATAACCCCGTGGGCCAGCACAGACTGAGGGCTGAGCTGCTGGGAAGCAGCTCTGTGGAGAAGGACCTGGGGGTGCTGGTGGACACCAAACTGTCCCTGAGCCAGCAGTGTGTCCTTGTGGCCAAGAAGGCCAATGGGATCCTGGGCTGCATTAGGAAGAGCATTGGCAGCAGGTCGAGGGAGGGGATCCTGCCCCTCCACTCAGCCCTGGTGAGGCCTGACCTGGAGTGCTGTGTCCAGTTCTGGGCTCCTCAGGGCAAGAGAGACAGGGAGGTCCTGGAGCAGGTCCAGTGGAGGGTGACAGAGATGATTAAGGGTGTGGAGCATCTCTTTTACATGAAAAAGCTGAGAGAGCTGGGCCTGTTCAGCCTCAAGAGGAGATGACTGAGATGACTAACTCATCTCAGTATATGTGTCTGAAGTGAGGGGAGAAAGAGGATGGATCCAGGCTCTTCTCAGTGGTACTGAGCAATAGGACAGGAGACAATAGGCAGAAACTGAGTCTCAGAAAGTTCCACCTGAATATGAGAAAAAACTTCTTTACTGTGTGAGTGACTGAGCACTGGAACAAATTGTCCAGAGAGGTTATGGAGTCTCTCTCACTGGAGATATTCAGGAGCTGTCTGGACACAATCCTGTGCCATATGCTCTGTGTGCAATGACCCTGCTTGAGCAGGGAGGTTGGAGCTGATAACGCACTGCAGTCTCTTCCAGCCTGACTCATTCTGTGATTTTGTGTAAAAGAATCTGATTGGAAATATTGCCTCATTATCTGATAAAATGGTACAAAATTTCTTCAAAGATTTATTGAGGACTCTGTTCTTGAAATGCTTTGAATTGCTTTGAATCAATCTCAATTGCTTTGAGATTTAACTAAAATACAAACATCTTTGATGTTTTTTTAAAAAAAATCACAAGAGATTCCAGATAATACTATTTTGATAAAAGGTTTTAGATCCTTTAGATCCTCTCAGAATTCTAGAATTTTATGACATCAGACTAACCTAGTTTAGAAAATACTTGAAGAATGTTCAAGAAGGAAGATGAACTTAGATTCCAATTAAACTGCATTGGAAACATATGCTAGAACCACTTTAAGATTAATGTTCATAACTTTATCACTTAGCCTGAAAAGAGTTACTATGTCTACAGTATGTCCATAGGTTCCATCCCTGTACAATTCCCACATTGGATAAACTATCAAATGCCAAAAAAAAGAGTGAAAAAATAAAAGAGAGAAGTTGATGCATAATCAAGTCATGACTTTTTCTCTTTTATAAAATAAATTAGAAGTGTATTCATCTCAAATATTTTAGAGGTGCAGTAATACCCAGCATTTATTGCACTTTTCATTACTTTTATACAAAAGTGAAGCGGTTTTTACAATTTTTAAAAAAATTTTTCAGAAAAGGAAATCCAAGAAATCCATTCAATTCACCATTGTTAACACAGTCTTTCATGTGTGAAAGCTTTGAGGAAGTTAAGAATGAACCTGTCAAGTTATGCTGCCAGACAAAAAGTTCACTTCCCAGCTCTTCATAGAAATGCAAGCTAAATATGACACCAGGAATGATTTACCTCAAGGCAACTTAAGGTATAGATTTACAGTGCAGGAATATCTGTGTGGCATGTGCACTGTGATGTTGGTGAAGGTTGTAACACATTCCTGCTCTCCTACACAGTAAGCTTGTGTTACCAGCTAATGCTCTTGTGTAAGGGCTTTTCCTGTGTTACTAGAAACATTCTCCTGTATGCTGTACTGTGTAAAGAATAGTGCCTGACCCTCCTTCTGAAAATTGCTGATTTTGTGTTGTTTACTTGGGGCGGGGGGGGAAATGACGCATTTAAAATAGAGGAATTTACTTTCAAAAATACTCCTATTTTCTCAATTCCAGTTCTAAGATGGGTGGTTGCTTTATCCTTTATACTCTTTTGCTTTCTATATGTATTTCTTTACCTTACAGGTCCTATCATCTTATTGTTAGCCCTGTTTTCTTTATGATAAAGAGATTAGAAGAAATAAGTTAGTTTTGGTTCCAGAAAACCAAAGTCTTTCATTGCCTCTTTTCTTATTCAAAATTCTAAATACTATTCTTGGTGAGCAGCTGATTAGGATCTTTCCAGAAATGTTTTTGCACATTATGCAGCCCTACATCATGAGAAGTTAAGTCAGTCCCTGACATTCATAGTGATGGCAGTTACTACTCTTCTCAATACTACTTCTCAAGAAGTAATATATGTTATCAACAGATAATGGTTAACTCATACTTTATTGATGTGTGCATGGTAGGGATTCTTTTACAATGTGTTCATATATTACGGGTTAGAGTTTGGTTCAATGTAGCTTTCAGAAGACCTTTATATACCACCATTTGTTAAAACTGGTAATTATGATTTATTTTTATTTATTTGAAATTTTACTAAGAAGTGAAAATAGAACTTTTTGTTTTAAAAGACTTTCTTAAGAATCCAGATAATTTTAAAATTCTGAACATGTATAAAGAATATCCTTGTTAGTCAGGTAAGGCTTTAGAATGTGTGGAATTTTTTAGCTGAATGTAATGCCATGAAAATGTAACTTGGATTTCCAGTGGTCTTGATAAATGCAAGTAATATCCAGTAGTTGCCCCTCAGGTGAGGGCTTTATGCTACACTAATATATATACACAAATTGAAATATGGTTCCTTTGCATAACTCAACAGTAGTAAAATGCCTTTTAGTAAGTGCTCTCTTTTTCACCACAGAACAAAGCCATGAATTTCTGCCCCAATCTCTTGACATTGCTGCAGTTCTCTACACTTGTGACTGTACATAAGAGCATTCTGCAACCATTGTTGATATCTGCAGGAGGGAGTTCTGCTCCTGTCAGTGGATTTATCAGGAATTGCAGATGGAGTAGAAGTTACTTTGAAGTGCTTATCCCATTTGTGCTATTGCTTACTGGTTTTACAGTCAGACTAGACTACAAAAGTGGAGGTGAAAGCACAATCTTTTTTACTGAACACTGTTAAAAACAGCATTGTCAAATTTTTTGAGATGTTTCCATCATCATGTACTTGTCTGTCTCAAAGAAATAAAGCCCCACTTGCTTTCTTGGTAGCATATAAAAAATTGATGGATTTATAGTAGTTCAGTTGGGGAGTTAAAAATGCATTGAAAATAATGGGCCATAACATTTTAGGGTTAACATTTATTCGTAGATGATGCAATTAAATAAAACAGGCATTAATTTCAAGGTCAGTCAGGGAAGTAATAAAAGTGAATATTTTAATTGAATTCTAATTGCCTCCCATTGATACATGCAAGTTAAATAAAATAGATGTCAGTCCTGCAAATTATAGTTCCCTTCCTAATTAACTTTTTAATTCTACATAGAGTCATCCAGGCCCTGGACCTTGTTGTTGGTTTATCCATCCATTCAGCTTTCTTCACATCTAGTTCCATTGAGGAAAAATGGGGAGGATGTGGTTCTAAGAATATACAATACATTGTGCTTCTCATTAGTTTAAGCCATTTTTAGAATCTGAGTCAATAAAGGAAAGTTTACCAAATAGAAGTATAGATTTAAAAATCCTGTTTTCTAAATATGGTTCCAAAATACTTTATTATAATAATTGTAGCTACAGACATACAGCTTCATCTGTGCATGTATAGCAGTAGAGATTTGAGATGGGGATTACTGGTTCTGCAAATTGAAAGTTACGTTGGTTCCTGATGCCTTTACCAGACAGTCTCTGTTCAGTCACAATATAAACCTATTGGAAATAAAAAGAAATAATAGGTTTCAAGAGAAATGCAAGCTGTCCAAAAATAGAATTCTGCTGAGAAACAGGAAGGGTACATTGCACTTCACAGATTTTCATGTAGGTATGGGATACTACTGAAGACTTTACCAATAGTGTATACATAGGCAATTTGTTTGTATTTCATAAACTATTTGTATCATAGTTTCTTTTAAATTATTGGTTTGCATTCATAACTGGACAGAAGAGAAGATATGTCCATATTACCAAAGAGAACCTTGTAAAAGAAATAATATGTTAGTGTGTCTGGTTCTGACAACTTTTTACCTTTTCATATGTTTGTAGTGTATTCCTTGGTTTAAATTTAGAGGAAATCAACCTGATTTTATCAAGGAGAGAGAGAGAGGTTGCTTATCTTAGAAAATTAATTCTATTAAAGGAAGAATATGAATAAAAATGCATAAAATGGTACTGTAATACAGTAGCATTGAAATTGAATTAATATATTTCAAAACTATTTCCACAAGAATAAATTATCATCATATATCTAGCACATACATTTTTAGTCTGTTAATAAGAAGCAATAAACTAATAGAAAAAAGGAATAGAGGCAGGAAAAAACCTCAGTCTTTTTAAACTTTAATTATTAAGCAGTTTTAAAAGCATTCCCCTAGATGGTAAGGGAATTTTTAATGTGCTTTAATGAAATATTTAAAAACTTTCTTAGTGTTTTGAAATCTCATTCACTCTAACTTGTTTTAGTTTCACGGGAATTTAAATATATACCAAGATCACGATTGTAAAAATTAAGAGACATATTAGCTATTTTAACTCAGCAATGACTTTATATAATAGTGTACTGTACATTTATATAACAGCTTTCATCATCAACAGTCTAAAGTGCTTTGCAAGGTACATATTTTAGAAATTGCTTCTGAATGGAGTAATTTTGGTGGCAGCTCTTTAATGATACCTATTACTGTATGAAGCAGTAGAGTAGGAAAAAATAGACACATATTGTATCAGTACAAAAAGAAGCCCAAACCACAATAATTAAAAGTAGTAAAAAAATGGGATTACTGAAAATTTCTCAGTGTTTCTTCAGTTTCAGGAGTTATCATGTTGTTTTTTCTCATTTACTTCATATGGGAAGACCTTTTGACCACTTTGTATGAAATCCAACAAGCTTATTTATTTGATTGAAAATGTCAGCTTTTGAAACAGTTGCTCCCAGATTATTTTATCCCACTACTCATTTTTGCCAGTTACTTGATTTATCCTGAGAAGTGACCATTAACTGCCATGAGCTGCCCAAAATCAAAAAGTCAAGAAGTTGAAACAGGAATACAGAGGAGCAAGTTAGAAGAGCTATCAAGTGTTAATACTGCTTACTTTTTTACAAAGAAAAATAAATCAAAATGTAGACATTATACAGAATATTTTGTGATGGATCAAAAGGTACAACATTCAATAAATTCTGTAAGTCTGACTTTTCGTTGTATCTCCATCCTTTTTAATCTTACATTTTATATGTGCATAAAGCACATAAAGAATGGGATTTGCAAAAGAACTTTTCATTATGGAAAACAGTCTGTGTCCCTTCCAGTTGCAGGAAGTATAAAAAAAATTGAATCATATTTTAATTTTGTAGATATCTACAAAGGTGACTTCTGACTTAAAGAGGCAGTGTCCTTGTAGTGCTTTTATTACCACGGACCTTTGTGTTCACTTCCCTGATTAGTGAAATTTCCAAGAAAGGGAAGCAATAGCTTTTCTGCTTGACATGTAGTGAAAAGGTAACTAGCTTTGTTTTTCCATAACCTGGAAGATGTATTTGCCCAAAGATCAGAGAAATTCTGACTTGGTGTATTTTCTTTAGGATAGTAATTATTTTAGATAATATGGAGACATAATATTTTAAAAAGAAAAACAAATTTAAGATATCTTGATGTTATCAGAGTAATTCATAAGAAATATTTTTTACATGTTTTGGTTTTTTTTTAGGTTTAGATCCAGATAAGCATCTAGGAAAAACTCTAAGTGAAATGGAGCCTATTCTTTTGGAGGTGAGTATAACTTAAAGGATATTCATATAGCTAAACTTGTAGTTAAAAAGAAACAGGCAGAAATTCAGTAAAATTAACTTAATAAAAGTTACTTACTTTCATAAATTAGATGTTAACCCAAAGTTTGGCTTTGCACACAGAATATAAGCCTTTGCTAAGCGCTTTTCATATGAAAAACATTATTTCTTGACATAGTTCACAAACGGTGTTTGTTTTGTCACCATTTTTAAAACAAACTAAAGGCATGAAACCTCAATACTGTAGGAACACTAACTGGCCCATCAATATGCTAAAGCTAAATAATTGTAAGTTAGAGACTTTCAGAGCAAGAAATAGTAGCGGCAAAATCATTGGTGGTACAAAACTTCCCCAAGGATTCCTATTTGGAGATTTCCTACCATTTAAACAATCAGACTGCATACAGTACGGCCATTAAAAATGGAATAAGAGGTCTATTCCTGAGGATGTATTTAATTATGTGCAAAGGATTGTGTGTCTTCAAACCAGAATAATGCTTGTTGTTAGCTCCTTAAAGAAAACTCATTCAATTAGGGAAAAGAAAAAAGACTAGATTTTGTACTTGAGGCTTCATCAAGTTTGATGTAGAAGCATCAAACAACCAAGCTAAGTAAATTTTAAGAATGAGAGTTCTGAAATTATGTTTTCATGTATTGTCTGTGACAATGCTAGTTTACCAGAATTCCTTGTCCTTGAGCCTGTAAGATACCCACAATGATTGCATGTCTGTTAAAAGGGTCATGATGTAATGTTGAGTCTAGGCTATCTAAACGTCCACAAAGTGATGTCCTAAAAATACTTTTCAGTGTTTATCTGGGTAGTTACTGGTCAGCCTGGCTTCGTAAGTAATTTGTTTTGGAGCAGTTAAGGGTATGACAAACTTGCAGAAGAGAAAGTAACCAGAACTTTAAAAATTTCTTCCTCCTGAAAGACAGAGGAGTTACATAGCAATTATATCTTGAGTTTAACTCCATTTTTTTTAGTTATTTACATGGAGAGAAGAGAGGTATTTGCTACTTGGCAAAGCTGGAAAGGAGTAATTAAGGTCCAAAACATTCAAATAAGTCTTACCTGAAGAGATGGTGTGAGTCTGTTCTTAACTTGAAGTTTGTTGCTTCAGACCTGGAGAATCTGCCCAGAAATCTTACCCTCCTCCTCCCTGGCCCTCTGCTATGAAAACTAGTTGGTATACAATTCCATTATCCCAGTCATTATCTTTTTTTTCAAAGTCTTGTTGCACTTATTTCTTTAAATCATCTCAACATTCTGCACTCACAGAAAACTTCTGTAGTCAAAATTCAGGTTGCAGCCTCAGTGGGGTTTGCAGCTGGGTGACTACTCACCTCAGTTGAATCAGCAGTTTTGATTTCTTTAAAACTGTAGCAGCAAGTATTGCAATTTGAATTGTGCTAATAAGGAGTATTCTTTTGCATTTGATTTCACCATCATTAAGAAGAAAATAATAAAGTATAAAATCCAAAAGTAGCTGGTGTTTTTTGTGAATTACATATATTTGTCAACATGTTTGTTGATGTAATTAAAGTGATTCTTTCTTACTCGTTTTCAGTAAAATTATTACTGCCCTGGTTTAACACATTTCAAAAACCACATTTGAAGGTTTTCTCTTTTATTGATACAAGAATAAACAGAAGGATGGCTGCCTAGCGTGAAGTGTATGAGTTGGGCATTCTGACACCGCTTGCAGTTCTTGTCAGGGCATTGTAGGGAAGACTGCACAACTGATTACTTGTTCATTTGGCTGTTGCTTGTGCATATGCATGCTATGAAAGTCAAAGCCAGTACAAATACGGTTTTTTTACTGGATATTTAGTTGGCTTTAAGGCCTAATAAAACCAAATCATTACCTATAAACAGAAGAAAATGGCTTATGATGTGAAATACACTCTTTCGCAAACTGGTGAAGTCTTCAGCATCTGAAGTTCTGGCAGACAGAATGTGAAAACAAGTTCACAGTCTTCAGTAAAGAGGAGAGATAAAATTTAATATTCTGGCCATTCCATATAAAATGCCATAATGATTTAATGTTTAACACTGCACATCTCCAAAACTGTTGTGGGTTTATATACCTGTGATCTTTGATTTGTACTTTATTATCTAACCAGTAATTTCAAATTTTACAGTAAATTTGGTTGGGGTTTTTTTGTTGAGGTTTTTTGCTAATGTGGTTTTTTCGTGTTCTTTTGGATTGATTTTTGAGTTCCATGTTGACATCTGATGTTACTTTACCACAGTTGAATAAATTCAGCTAGATGCAGGGTATTTCATTACAGCATTTGCATAGTGTGATATGCAAGTTTGTGAGAATTTTTGCTGTTCTGTTTGGAATTAAATAAGTAATGTTCTCTATGTTCTTCAGTTTTGTTGAAAAACACTTTATATCTGAATAATTTCAGTGCCCAGAAAAATGCCTTTGATAAGGAGCCACAAAATGTCATATTTGTTGAGTGATTCGGGATTTGTAGGGAAAATCTTTTACTTTTAGCGTGTATTCATGAAGTTCAACTTCTCTGGTACTACAGATCTGGAAATAGAACTCACTTTTACTTTTTTTTTTCTTTTTTAAAACTAAACATTTACCTAAAGGAACAGTCAGTGAGACCAAAATCAACTTATATTACTATAATGCACCTGTTAGAATTTGTCTTTTGAATATATAAGAAATAAACATGAACTAGTCGTTCTCTTTTTAGAAAAAAAACAACCTCTGGTTGAGGCATTTTAAGTGTTAATTAGAAAAAATCCCCAGCATAAAAACCCACAACCCAGCCCTAATTTCCTCCACTCAGTTGTTTGACTTTGAAAACATATTATCACCTAAATTTTCCGTCTTCTGATTTACTTTATTTTATATGTACAGTAGAAATTATAATCATTATTGACAAAGGTGAGATGGCTTTTCTGCAGTAGCAGCAGAAAAATGGAGGACTAGTGAGTGGGAAAAAGTTTTTGCAATTTTTTTCACATTACATGCAGAATGTTGAACTAAAAAGTGCAATGATGATCTGCCACCTATACTTTTAGCAGGTGTGAATATTGCTGGCTCAGGACATAGACATTGCAGAAAGAAAGGCTTTTGAATTATTACTTTTTTCTAATTGATAAGTCTGATTAATTTTTAAGGAGTGGTTGCTAGAAAATTGCTAAATTATTAAATTGCTTTCATATCCCAATGTTTCCTCTGTAACAGGAATCTCAGCTTTTTACACTGAAGTATTTTCTGTCAACTTATGTCTCCGGTTGTAATCCCACTCTCCTTCAAATTTGTTAATAGAATGGCAAATGGACATTTTGGTTATATTGCCTGTAATTCTGGCTCTGCCAAGAGGAAAATGTATATTCATATGCTTGCCTCAGAAGTTGATGAGAACATCTTGATGTAAAGAGCATGTCTGTAAATATGAGGGTTTATTAGGTCTTACAATTTCTGTCTGGGAACAAAGTCTTCACTTGAAAAAGGAAGCACTTGAATTCAAATATTTATCTTTGATCATGAACGTTTAAGAAGGAAGCTTTAATCCTTGTGTTTTATTCCTGAGGTAGGAAGAGACTGTTCTTCAGGTAGTGTTTCGACTGGTCATTTATATGTATCTCATTTATATGTATACCCTGCATCTCACTGTGTACTTAAGATAAACTTGGTGTAGTCTAGAAGATGGTTTCATCATAGATTTCTTTTGGAGTTTGGAGTGGATTTGCATTACTTGCAATTAGTTATGTTTGATTTGTAAATTTGCAGTTTTCTTGCTCATCTGAATTAGAAGACAGATTTAGCAATGATAAAATTTAGAGTCCATGCTGTTGTATTATTATTAATGTAGCATCCAGTTTGTAAACCCAAATAATCGATCTTCAAATGGTATTAATATTCTAAATAAAAGGCAAAATTATCCTGCCATTGATGACATTTAAAAAATATTACTGATTCTGTTAAATTAACATTAAGAGTCTGTTCTATGAGCTGCTAAATATCTTTTGATCCTGTTGACATTTGTGAGAACTGAAAACCCTTTAGCACCTTGTATAATTGGTGTCAAGAATTATGTTGAAGCCAGTGACATCGAAAATGAGAATTTCTCACAACAAAGATAGGAAATAGCCTTACATCTTCTGAGTATTCAATGTTAATTGCCAATAATTATTCTAGACACTGTTTACAAGCAGAGCTACCAATTTTGAAAGTGACTTGTAAACAGTAACTCCATGTATTCACTGCAGAAAGGTTACATTTAGAAAGATCTTTCCTGGTTTTCTCTCTTTCAGTTTTTAATAGTTTTCTTTAGGGTTTTGGATTGGTTTATTTTTTCAAATAGAGTAAGAATAAAAGGTTTTGGCTGTTTCGTCGGTTGTCCATTCTTGTTCCATCAACATTAATTATTCCTGATGTGTTTGTCCTATAGAAACCTCATTGCCATTGTTGACAGATGGAGTTCTCTTTTATGTCAGGAGTGTAGTTTTTTAATGAGTACTTGATTAAAGGTTCTCTTTTGCTCCTTTTCTTTGAAAGAAAATGTGAAAGGAAAAATTAAAAATAACTTTCATAACAAGATACTGAAAAAACATTTCATATATGTTCTAAAAGAGATTTAGATTTTGCAGCACCAGACAACTAAATATTCACATAGAGCATTATTACTGAGATATTGTTTTCTCAGAGCATTTTCCTTTTCTGCAAAATAACAACTAAAGACAATTCAGGCCTTTGGTTTAAGTAGCCAAAGTTACAAACACTCTCTGAAGTTTTTAAGTAAAAGGCTTTGAAAGAGACCTGTAAAGTTGCATGAAATACATTCAGCTTCAACAATAAAAATACAGTATCATTTGAATATATGTAATAGACTTGCTATACAAATATACTGGTAACCATATTAAAAATGTAATCTATAATGTATAAATAACCCAGTCTTATGTTTGCCTCAAAAGAAAAAGCAGATTTGGAATTGTCTTCTAGCCTCCAGATAGACTTTTCTAGCCCTCTGATGTTCTGGAGAACTGTATTTCTACTTTGACTGCAGAAGCTTCATGGGTGGGCTTCTGTTCCTCTGAGGAAAGGCATAAAAATGTTAAATAAATATTCTGAAAAGTAGTGTTGGTGTTTGCAATGGAGTTGAGGACTGCAGTTCCAGTTCTTAGAGTCACTTAAAGCAGAATGTTAGTGCTTGTTTAATGTTAAAAATCCTGGATGGGGCTTGGCTTGAATCAGTGCAGTAGCACTTTAGAAGGTGATATAATCTGCTCCTGAGGACATTAATTTCTCCCACAGACAAAGAGGGAGTGTCCCCGTGCTCAGATCTGGTGCTTGATTACTATCTGTCAGTACAGTACATGGAAACAGTACAGTGAGCTACTGAGCAGTCATGCTCTCCTTACTCCAGCTAAAGAACTTTGGTTCTTGCTCCACAGCTGATCATTTGTAAAGCAGGGATTGATTAAAATAGTCACGTCTCATATTTTGAATGTTTCAGTTTATCTACGTATGTGTTCAAATGAGTTATCCAGAACTCAAGGATATGATTTAGAAAGTATATGAATTACAATTTATAAAAGAAAACGTGTTTATCTTTAGATCTTGCTTTAGCTTTTTGCTTTTAACTTAGAAAATTCTCATTTGTTTTGATAGATTTTTTTAAAAGAATATTTACCAAAACGTAGAATACAGTTTCTTAATCTGTTGTCAAAAAGATGTGTTCATTGTATACTTCTATGTAAAGCACGACTTGTGTTGACTCACAGTAAAAGTTTCTCCTACAGGTGAAATAGAAAGACAAGTATGGGAGTCTGAAAAACCTTCAATGGCCACTGAGAAAGAAGAACTAGGAATCAATTTTTTCATCTAAATATTACAGTGTGACTTAATATTACAGTTCTGCTTAAAATATAACACATTGGTAATTGTTAATCACTGTAATAGGCATACAAAGATATCAAAAGCTGACTGTATGATGTTTGGGCTTTTTCATCTAAGTAATGTATAGTCTTTTAGAAAGTACATGTCATGGTTTAAACCCAGCCAGCAACCAGTATGTACTAACATTTTCAGCAAAGTATGTTTAATAAACTTCTTTGTGTAATACTTACATGTTTCAATTTCTCTTTTGTGATAGCTCTCTGAGAAATATGGAGTCCATGTTTGTGGAGAAGGAGGAGAATATGAAACATTCACTCTGGACTGCCCTCTGTTTAAGAAGAAAATAGTTGTGTAAGGATCAGTTTCTTCTATTTCTTTATATTAAAGCAATGAGAGCATCTTAAAATTTAGTTTGAGACAACTAGAGGTGGTAAAAGGTACCACGTGGCATTTGCAGAGGTAAAACATGTTCTTTAAGTTCACAGACACTCATGTTGTTTAACACTGGCAAAGTCCTCTGGAAACCTAAATCAATACCTGACACGATGAGGCGTTCATAGAGGGCTATAAACTTTTTTAGACATTTGCACTTTCGTTTACTTGCTGATTATGGCCTGCAGTAAAACTGGTACCTGTACACTGACATTTTTATCCTTTCATGAAGTGTGAATTGCCTGTAATATTTATCTTTCATTACAGCTAAATTTGATAAAGTGCCACATCAGTAGCCTGTGGATTCCATTAACTGTGTATGTGTGTGTGTGTGTACGTTTAGTAGCTTAGAATGATAACAATAAACACTTTTTTCAATTACTAGACGATATTTTAAATACAAACTTTGTATGAATCAGTCTCAGTTACACTGAATAGTTTATTCCTTTGACATTAATTGCTAAAATCTGTGTAGTGAGCTGTGGAAAATATTTGTGTCTTGTTTCTTATTAGCCTGTTAAGTAGCTAGGCCTGCTTGCTTTAAGTAAAATATTTTGACTGCTGTTCTTTTTCTGAAGCATGTAAACAGACCAGTAATCATTTATTGGTGGTTGATTCTCAGTCATTTTAGTGCGGGTCGAGATTATAGAGCATATAGACACGATTAAGGCTCTCATGGTGCAAGTCCATTTGTTTCACTTTTCTGTAAGACTGGGATCTGTCTGTGTAAGGAATAGAGAACCAAGAACTATTAGCTCCATTTCATTGCATGGATTTTGGGAGGAGAAGATCAATAAACAAAGGAGTTAAAACATTGGCAGCTATCTGGCAGATATCCATGAAAATACTGGTTGATTATGCCCTTGGCTGGGGATCAACCAAAAAGCAGTTTAAGTAGGAATAGATTTTAGTATATTCTAAATGTATATCTGGCTATCAGTGATATAAAGACAGTTCAGATGACTAGGAAAAGCTGAAGCAGAAGTGGTCTGGCTGAGTTATCTTAATTTCTCTTGGTGATACTCCAAATAATAAAAGTTAAAAACAAAACCACAAAAAAATACATAAAAGACAAATATTTAAATCCGTGGGTATTTAATAATAAATATACGGCACAATGGAGTTTTAAACAGGTATTCAACTAGTTTTCAATATACATTTCTGTAATGGAAACTGAACAGAACACTGGCATTGTGGGTCTCTGACTTGATTAGCCCTGCTTATCTCTTATATTATTCATGTCATAAAGACATGCTCTTTGAGGGATCATGCATGTGAAATCTATTGCTGTATGAACTTCACAAGAAAAATATTTTGCAGTTCCTTCTTTAAATAAGTTATGAATATTTTCCTACTTTGTATTCTTGCTTTGCATATACACTGAATCTAAACAGACTTTTTTATCATATTAACTCTGCTAGTAGAGTTTCCAAATGTTTAGATATATATGGTTCAGGTATATATCTCCCCTGATTTCAGCTAGGCCAGGTTTAGATTTGTGCAATAACTGGGAGGCAGCGTGGCCAAGGAGCCTAATGTTATTTGATACAACCTCACTCATTGCCAGGGTTGGGGGGAAAGGGACTCAGGGACACTGTCTCTCTCTTAGAGATGAGTGTTGCTTCCAGTTGAAAAAAGGTGGCAGAGGGGGAGCCATCTGTATTGTTCATTGTAGCAGGGTTGTCAATGATCATTTCTGAATATGAATCACTTGCTCTTGTATCCTTTTGTTATTAATATTTTGCTGTTATTGTTCATTTTCTTATCTCAGTGCTGCTACCAGTAAATTGTTCTTATCTGAACCCATGATCTTGGCCTTTTGTGCCAAGTCCCTCCCACCACACAGGGAGTGGAAAACGGGCAGGGGCAGTGAATGAGAGAAGTGTTTGGAGAGTCTCAGTGGTGGCATTGAATTTGGGAGTACTGTACCTAAAGCAGGACTACATCCTGATACAATTTAGCTTAAATGGAGTTGTAAGCATTACAACTTAGAGGTTAAAACCTGACAGGATTTTCAAGATCCCTGAATTCCTGAACAATTCCAAAACATCTCCTGAGTTGAAGGTTTCTGAGGAAGACATTGAAGAATACTTTTACCTTCAAAACAGGTATGGTGGATTAACCTTGGCTGGCTGCCAGGTTCCCACCCAGCTGCTCTCACTCTCCCCCTTTAGGAAGGCAAGGAGAGAAAAAGAAGATGAAAAGATTTGTAGGTCAAGAAGAGAGCAATGTGATGGCTTACCAGTTACTGTCATGGGAAACCACAGTCAATTGGGGAAAAATAATACTTAATTTATTGCCAAATTTAATTTTAAAAAAATAAATCGGAATAGTGGGAAGTAAATACACCTTCCCTCCTCACCTTGTTCTTCCCAGGCTTAACTTCACTTCCTCATTCCTGACTTTTCTACATCCTCCTCAGTGAGCAGTGGAAGGAGGTAGACAATGAAACTCTGGTCAGCTCATAACTGTGTCTTTGCTGCCTCCTTCTCTTCACACTTTTCCCCTGCTCCAGCCTGGGTCTTTTCCCTGGCTCTGTCATGAACTGTTACAACATGTGTCCTTCCCACCAGGCAAGTTCTTCAAGAACTGCTCCAGTGTATGTGCTTTCCATGGGGTATGGTCCTTCAGGAATAGACTGTTTCCTCATGGGTCTTCCATGGGACTCAGTCCTGTCAGAAAAACTGCTTCTGTGTGGGTTTCTGCACAGACTGCAGTGTGTGTATCTGCTCTGGTGTGGTCCTTCCTGGCCTGCAGGGGAGCAGCCTGCTTCACCATGGTCTTTTCCACAGGCTGTGTAGAATCTGTTCTGGCATTTGAAGCACCTCTGCTCACTTCTGCACTGACCTTGATGTCTGCAGGGCTGTCTCTACCATGTTTTTCTCATTGCCATTGCAGCATAGTTTTAAAATACGTTATCACTGAGACACCACCAATGTTGCTGAGCCCAGCATCCTTTGGTCTCATGTCATAGAGGCCACCTCTGAACACTAACCCCTGCCACCAAAACCTTGCCACATAAAGCTAAAACAACAGAAGAAAATCTAGTATGCCTTTCATTTGTAACACTACTTGCAAGTAGTATTTTCACTGGTCAGTGATTTTTGCCCTCATAAACTTGGCAAAATATGTTTCTACAGTATATCCTTGCAAAACAAACAAATATGCTGGCTCAGGAAAAAATAAAAAGCAACTTTGAATGTTACTCTACTTAGGAGAAATGGGAGTCTATTGTAAGACTGTATGACGAATTTTGCTTCTGAATGTTAAGTTGATTTCTTGCCATTCTTCTCTGTCTTCATTAAAAAATATGCCTCACAAAGGAAGCATGACAGATTGAATGAAACATATATTTGAAAATAAACAATATCTAGTAGTGAAAGCAAAATCTTACAACCAAAACATTAAACAAGAGTCAGATTGGGGTTTATCTGGTTGTCCCAGGTAGTCTGTTACAATCCATTTGTCAGCTTTCCTCCTCTGTGTGTTTGAAATGTACCAAGCATTTCCTGTCCTTCTTATGCTGATGTTTAAAGTACAATTGATCAATGTTTCTTGACATTTTAAAGATCTGTTTCTAATTTATATGAACACTATCTGTCCTAGTTTAGGGCAAATTTGGGACGAAACTTTGAATAGGGTCCCTCTGGGAAGCAAACCCAAACGGCCCCACCCCCAACCAGTCCAGGAGAAAATCTCCTCGGAGAGAAGTGGAAAAACTATTGATTTAACAAACAAAATGCCTACAAGCACAAAAATGAATAATATGAAACAGCAACACCTCTCGCTGCTCCAAAGAGAGATGGCAAAATTGAGGAAGTCCTTGCTGTGGTTGAAGCTCAGCTCGCTTGGTCTTCTCTCATTTCCTCCAGCGCTGGAGAATGCCAAGGTCCAGGCCCTGGTGGGCTGCAGGTGCCAGCTCCTGATGCTCCAGAGCAGGTTTAAACAGTCCCAAGAAAAAAGAAAACAAACCGTCCAGGGAGCTGCTCAGCCTCAGCAAGCTAAAACTAACTAAAAGCAAAAGAGATCTCTGTCCCGCTGTGTGTCTGTGCCTCAGACAACACAGTCCAGGTGGAATGTGGAGAGGGAGTGCAGTACTGCAAACAAACTGTGTGCTGCTTCTTTGCCCACCTTTGCTCTCAGAACCAGTCTGAAAGGTACAGAACTCATATTCAACACAAACAGAACACATTATTGGGGATACAAATATCATAAAGTCACCCTAGGACACCATCTAATAGCTATTCTTGTGATAAAGGCCTATTTGTTTATGGAACACTGAATAGTTTCATCTTTTGGAGAATAAATTGTTGCATTTGAAATATTTGGGAAATACCATTTTCCTTTGTATACCTTACTATTAGCTCTGTGTTTAGTCTTGTAATTCTAAGTTTGGAGTTAAAAGCAAAATCGTAGCATCATAATTTCTGTAAATATGAAAAAAGAGTCATGTTCTGAGAAGCACTGATTGTACTCTCAGTCTTGTTCTGCCTTGATATATTTGTCCTGAGAAAGTGTTACAGGGTGCTTTAAAATGATTGGATGCTTTCTAGATCTTCAAGAAGTCTTGAGAGATCAGATGATTCTGATTTCAAAACAAATAGCTGATTGAGACAGTTTTTCAACTATTCTTAGGTTTTATTCAGTCTTCTGAAAATTTCCTTAGCAAAATTCCTGTGTTTCCATTACAATCAAACATGAGTCATCTTAGATAGTCAAGTTCCTATGTAAAATTCAGGCTTTTAGTGTAAAATGGCCTTATATAATTTATTGGGATCTCTCAAATCATTGTTTTAAATCTCTGCTTTTCCTGGTTTTTGAGTTGATTGGGGTTTTTTACTGTTTCCCAAGCTGGATGTGACATGTCGAGTTCAGGACTTCAGGACTTCATTAGATTTTTTAATTGGAGACTACCTGGATGTAAACAGAACTATTCTGCTTTCTGCCTATTTTTTTCTACCCGTTTCTGTTAGAATTAGAAGACGCCATTGTAATTTGAAAATTATTTTAATCTTAAGGAGCTATGTATAAAATATCTTACATATAAATAAATCTAAACAATATTTTAATGATAAAGAATCTTGATAATTATTCTCAAGAATGAAACTGAAGCCTATTTATCAAAATACTTTAAAAGTTTGCTTAAAGTGGATCTTCTCATCTTAAAGGTATTTATCATTATTGTGTGATGTTTTGTTATTTTTACATCCCAAACCACATTTTATAGAACAGATATTTCTGCTAATTTTACACTTCAGTTGAGGAAATGGGATCTGGACAAAGCTTCAGCTGCTTTGAGTTTGCATTGGTTTTATGTGGTATTACTAGTAATCTGTCTATATCATCTCTTTGAATGCTATGACGGTACCAAGGGCAGAATGGTTTCTGGAAATTTATGTGTGTCCTTAGCCTTACTTTCAACAATTTTCAGATTTTCTTTTACTGCATCTGAATTTCTCTTATGTTTTCCTTGAGTTTCTCACCTTCTGATGTTTGTTTCTTAGAGCTACCTTTTTCTTAAGTAGTAAAACTGTGCAGATGGATATAACAGATACTGCCTCTTGTGAATCAAAGTGTGACAGATTGTGTCTGTAAAAATGAAAACTAAAATTAACTAATTTGAATCAGCACACAGGAAATTTAACATTGTTACCAACACAGTTGGCATTAAAAAGTTGCGTCTAGTAGTCTTCACTATCAGATCCAAGATGGCTGGATCAGTCAATTTCTCAGTGTGCAATACTGTATGTTGTTCATACTTCAAAAACTAATCCCTGGAGCATTAATCAAAACAATGGACTTTTGATTTAAAGATTACTGTATGTATTAGTCTCTGGGATCTAAAACACAGTGTAGTTTATACTTTCATAGACTAATTCTCTTAATATTGGTCTGGAAGTGTGGGAAAATAGTGGAAGATTGGCAAGGAGGGTTGTAAATACACTCAAGTGACTTGCAGCTGGGGTGTCAAAAACACATGTATCAATAGCAATTGTTTTTGGCCTCATGTTGGATGAGTAGAGCATCTGTGTTTAGATAGCATAGGCCTGTGATAGACTGTGGGACCGTATTGCACACGCCTGAGATTCCTGCCCGGCTGTGGGAAAGGCCAGAGCACAGTGGGATATTGCACCTGTACAAACCCCTGAGATACAGGCGAGACCTGCAGGTTTGGTGATGCTCTAGCATGGATCAAGTCTCTGCAGTGCCTGTGTCCCTTCTTTTGTGCCCCTGCCTGAGCCCTGCTTCAGGTGGCCAAGTAATGAAAACAAGCTGATTATTTCCATTTAATCTGTAGTTTTATGGCTGTTGCTGCATTTCCCGTGCCAGCTCATACGGGAAGTATACTTTATTCCTTTTGAAAATTGAAAATTCTTGAAGGTAATGTATTGTTCAATAATATGACTTTATATGACAAACTACTTTTTCTTAATTTGTATTAAAACACTGATAAAAAAGTAATAGTATTTCAGTGAGTTACCTGAGGGTTTGTGTTATACAGTGACTAAGTGTTGTCTCTATATAAAATTATGTACTATATTATTTGATGATAAAAATTTTGTATTCCAGAGATTCATCCAAGGTGGTCATGCATTCAGCTGATGCATTTGCCCCTGTGGCCTACCTTCATTTTTTAAAACTACACCTGGAGAATAAGGCAAGTAGGGTGCAAGTGTTGTTTTCCTTTAAAGCTATGTGCCTGCTTCCTAGTTGTGTTGTTTTGTCACAATTTGGAGTGAAACATGATATTCTCATGTAGGTGTTACATTTAAATAACAATGTCTATATTTAGCTGAATTTCAGAACTCGCCATTAGGAAAGACCAAAGACCATCTTGAAACCTCAAGATGCTCAGTCAATGTGGTTCGGTCAAGCTCATGTGCACTCTGGGTAGAGCAGCTGCACTGTAGAACTGTACTAGGAAATGGAATGAACAGTGTTGATTTGTTGGGAGGTGGCATCTCTTTTTCATGGTTCTGTTGTAAAGTGGATGATTTAAAAACTTGCTAACCAGTAAGTGCTTGAGTTTTGAATGTTCTGGATTTAGGGTTTTTCCCATATGAAAAATATATCTAATGAATGACTTCTAATCACGTGGAGATTATGTTGGTCAAAAATTTTAAAGTAGTCATTATTAGTTCATTGGAATTAATTTTATTACCTTATGATTCTGTAGAAAGAGCAGAACAGGAATAGGACCTCTGGTGGTTTAAATGTTGCAGATTTTCATGTGAGCACAACTAAGGTCGAAACAGACAGTATTTTTCTTTGCATTTGTCATCACTTTTCTATTTTTCGTTTTATTATTTTACAGTTAATTTTTTTTTTTCTTCCTGAACCTCTGCAAGTGTTAGTATTTTGTGGAAGAGTGTGCATCATGATCTTTTTTCTATTGTTGCATTCATCTTTTTATAGCTCTTCCTATGTCTCTCTGCACTTTGATGGTAGAAATGCAGAAATGGTTACAGAACATTATTCTACTGCTATTTCAAATTTCATGTCTCTTAAGCAACATTTCCTCCATGTCTTTCAATAGATCAAGCCTTCCCCTCTTCCCTTTTTTTTTTTTTTTTTTAATTTAATTTTATTGTTCCAAACAGAAAAACCTCAGTGTTTTTCTTCCATGATGGCCTCATTTTGCCTTGGAAAGTAAATTGTATTTCATCCTGTCAATTTCTAGGTTTGGATTCCTTTAGAAAATAAAACATTAAATATTTGTGTGGGAGACTGTGAAAAGGATATCAACTATGTGAAGCAAAACAAAACAGGCTGAATAAAGGAAAATTTGAGAATGTGGCATGGTGGGGAAGACTGATAATATATTGATATTTCTTTGGGGGCACTGACTTTATTGCTCATGGCAAACTTGACGCAGAAATGTGCCATACATCACTACAATGCGACAGGCTAGGGAAAATGAAAACCACAAAGCTTTACATAAATCAGGGGAAAAATCATATTAAAATGCATAACATTTGATATAAGAATCAAGATTTTACTTTTATCTGTTCAGTAGCACTTTTCCCCTTCTTATGTAGATGTTTTAGATTTGGTTAAAGCCTCACAGTTCAGACATTGTTGTAGTAAATCTTATTTCCAATCCATTGTAGACAAACCTGTCACACTTAGCAAGGGGTAAGCTTTGCAGCAGCTCGCCCTAAATTTTGGTATATAAACTAATGTATATTTAAAAGGAAAATAGTCTATCTTTTGCAGTGGTCTCATAAGGAAAAGCATTAATAACTTTTGGCTATAGATTATTTTATGTCATGATAAAATAAGCTAAGTGTTTGAGAAGTTATAAATATGGAGAACCAGTCAGTCTTTCAGACCGTAACTGTTAGCATCATTTAACTGCATAATAATAAAGGCATGCCTTCAAGATTGATATGCCTGCCGTATTGTACTTTTGCTCACTATTTGGTGCTTATAAACCTGTGGAAAATTTAAGTATCAGTTAGTATTCAGCACTTAACAGCCAATCCTATAATAATAAAGTACTGCAGGAAAAAAACTGCTTCAGAAAGAGAACCAATTTTAGTTTGAGGCTTTCAAGGGATTACTGAAAATTGGGAAAAATAATACACCATTATGAACAATGTGTAAAAGTAGCCACTTTTGTAAGCACTTTGTAGAAAATATTAATAGACTCCACAGTGAAGTGTAATTCCAATAAGAATTATGACATCAGTTTAGTTATCATTTCTGCTTTGAGATAACATATTTTTAACTGTATTGTATATTAATTTTGTCTTTGTTATTTGCCACAGGTGTTAATTTACCTTCCTTGAATTTACTTTTAAAATAATTATGCAATTATAGCTAGTGCACCTTGGTCTCTGCTGTCTTTCCTCCTCTATAATGCATTTTCTTTAGATAAATCTCTTCATGTTTGACTACAAAGCCTGCCTAGAAATTTGGTTTAGATTGTTTCTGGCAGCAAAATGAGCCCTTGTGCCTTGGGGAACATAACATTGTACTCACTGTTCTCGTTTAATATATTTCTGTGAAGTTTCAAGATGGCTTTTTGCATAATAATTGAAGCTTTTTTTAAACACACACACTTTTCTTACATAAATAGTCATGCAGAAAAGGCTAAAGAGAAATAAATACTGTATTTTATTATTAAAACTATTAAAAATTTGGTAAACAATTTTTGTAGGCATTTTGCAAAAACATTAAGAATAAATAAGAATGGTAATAAAACACTAATGCGCAAAATTTGGGAATGCCTCTTTTACTTCCGGGTAAAAAACAAGGTCACCACTATAATACAGAAACCTAGTTTCATCAATGTTTTACTTTGCCAAGATAGTCACTTTATACACTTAAAATGTAGAATGTTTTTTTTGTGGGAGACAATTTCTGAAGCATATTCTAAAATCTTGGTGTTAGGTATGTTGGCCTTCTACTCAATAAAAATCAAATTCTGAGTATTTTCAGTTAGGAAAAATACAACTGTGAAACAGGGGTTTTTTTACTTTATTGGCATAATGGACTTGCTTTTTTATTTTCTGCTATATTGCTTTACTTTATTGTGTTGGCTTTTTAAAGATCAGAAACAGAAATTAAAGGTGTTGGAGCTTCTGATGGGAACATACTTCTGATGGCAGTAGTGAGCATACTAACTGTTGTTAATGCTTTCACATTTTCTCTTTCCCACATTTAATAATGAATACTTTGTTTCCGAGTTCCAGTGAGTAGGAGTACACACATATCAAACAATACAACATGGGAAGCTACAGCCCCTTAAGTTTGAATAGTTCAGAATTAGAGAGAATCACGTAGTTTTCTTTTTACACTTTGCAGAAGAAAGGAGCCCGTTTGCCTATGAGAGATACAGGAATCATGCCTGCTGCTGCCTTTTCTTATTATAGACCATTGCATTATATTACCTATTATAAACTGATACTGTGATTTCCTGTTCGTAAAACATCTTGACCTTGTAGCTGGAACACGTTCAAAGTGCAAGCAGTTTGTCCCTGTTAAATGGCAGGAGATCTATTGTACAGGTCATTTTGGAGAAGATTTTAGAAACACCTGTAGAGTTCTGTAACTTGTACACTTGTAAATTTAGGAAAGGTTTTCAGGACATACTTTTGTGCCATGTGTACTAAAGGCACGTAATCATATAGGTTATATATGATTAAACATTGTAGACTATTTCTGTCCAGTTCCTCATTAATTATTTTAGTTTATCTACATTTGGAACTTTAGCTGTAGAATTAGACTTTGTCAGTGATGTCAAGGGAAATAGGAAGGAATTTCAAGTTTCAAAACATGATTTGCTGGTGGCATTGTGGGTAGCATTTTTTGAATACTTTGTCATCATTGAACAATACTTCTAGGCAACCTTTAGTTTCCCTTCTGCATCATAAGAATATAGATTACCCTTGTAGTTTTGTTTTCAAAACTTGATAACAAATACCACAAAACTTTTTTTGTGCTCTGATTTATTTCAAACACTAAGGTAATACATAAAGGATTTTCTTTTCTACTCAATTTGGTTGCAAATTCAGTCTAGTTCTGTGAAGAAAGATAATTTTTAGTTCTCTTTTCATAATGAAGATACTTTAATTGAAAGTATTTTGGAGTAAAGGACTTTCTTTCCTATGATTCTGTATATTGTACTCAAAATAATGCAAGATACATGTGATCTCTCATGATATTTATTTCAAGGAGTTCTGTTATTAAGGTACATCACAAAGAATAAAGAGATTATCTTAATCTTTTGTCTTCTGAGCTCCCTGTTCCACTGTATTCTCATTGCTGCTCAGTGGGAGAGTTATCAGTTTTAGAATTGTGTTGTGATAGGTTTTTATACCAGTTTCTGTAGCAGAGAATGTAAGCTTTTTAAAAAGACAATCTGTTGTTTTCATAAAAGACCACTGCATGGAATTTCAGCTATATCAGTCAAAGTCCTAGCTCCAAGGCTTTTTCAACAGGAGAATTTGGATCTTGGAACACTCGTGCATTTGCTTAACTTCATTCTGAGCGCACTTGCATCAATGACATGAGTTATGTGAATATAGTTAAGTGTATGCATGCATGCAGGCTCTGATCCAAAATTAGGTTGGTATCACAATGTACAGTGGGTGTGGGAGAAACTGTGTAACAAATGGGAAAATATATTGCTTCTGTGAAGTAACATGAAAATGTTATGTGATAAAATAGGTTCTGTGAGATTTAATTAAAATGTCATTATAGCAAGCTTGATTTTTTTTCTTTTTAAAGTGATGAGAATATTATTCAGGGAAAGTTACTCCATTTGTGGCAGTCTATAAGTTTTAGCTTCTTAGATTACTTCCTCTGTGGAGAGGAATTGAAGACCAACATTTGCACGGATTTAAATATAGCTACTAAACAGACTATGGCAGCTCTGCTTAGGCTGGCATTGAGCCTGTTGTTCCTCAAGTGCCAGGTCCCACACCTAATACTTCTTCTGTAGCCTGCACCTGTGCTGCCATGGGAAGTGATTGACTGCCAATGGTTTTGGAACCTTGAATGAGTCATTGTGATGTATCATAGGCATTGAAATCAACAGACATCCCTAATTTTTTTTACAGACTTTGCATCTTATAAGAGAATTCTGATATTTCACAATAATGTCCAAAAATTTTGCAACTGACCAAGTTTTTATGTATGTGTGGAAACACAGAGGTATAATTTTATTTATCTCTGTGAAGAAGTATTGATAGAAGCTAAATTATTTGTAAAATAGGGAATTACTTAGGAAAAAGGGGCGAGACTGTAGATGATATGAAAATTTCATGTGGCATCAGTTTGGGATATTTGTAACATTAGCAAATTACAAAGCTGAAGGGGGGTTCTGTATGTTGTACCTGACCAGTTGTGATAGAGTCTGTGAGGCTCACTCCATATCCATGATTTTTTTTTATGAAGCACATCTTGCAGAAGTCATGTTTAGAACTGTAGAGGAAAGCATTTTAACCGGTGCATAAAAATGGAATAGGTGCTTTTTTCATGTTCACTTGCAGAGCATATAAATTTGGTCCTCCAGGTTAGGGAATGGAGAGAAGTTACAGACCTTTAACAGCAGCCTCAGACAATACTTGTATCTCTAGTCTTCTTCAAATGTGATTATGTAAAGCTTAATAAAAGGGAGTAAAAAACTGGCAAGCTGGAAATTTTACCTTTCCAGTTAACAGGTTTTTTTTCCTTCTGATGGATTTTTATAGAATAGTGCAGTTAAAATCCAGGTGATGTAAAAACAAAACCCAAAGTAGCAGTGAAGTGGCATCATTCACATCACCATGTCTGTGCGTGCTTACTCAAGGGTAGAACCAAGTGGTGCAAACTTTGCATGTGTTACATTAGAATTCCCCTGAATGCCCCTGTTACAGTGCATGTTGATTTGTTTCATGGTGGATGCTATGAATTACTCAGTGAAAGTAATTTATTTAGTAAAACAACAATTTGCAGGAAGCAAGTGGTAGCACTTCTTGCATGTGATGCTGCTACACACTCTGTATATCTCCATGAAGTGCTATCTTGTAGATAAAAAACCAAGAAACTTCTAAAATAATTTAATTTTCTTAGTTCTTGTAGCTTAAACCATCCTAAGATCCTTTTCAATTACAAGTTTGTGTTCCTGCTTCTTTATTTTTTAAGTCATACCTGAAGTCTTAGGAGCATTCAGGCATCTTTCTGGATAATGGCAAAATGCACCCACTGGTGGCAGGAGTCAAAGGTGTAATTCAGTGAGTGGGAAATGGTCCAGCTGCTGCTGGATGCTTGTCTATTGTAATGTTGGAATGCGTGTCATGTTTGTGTTAAATTGCAGTTGTCTGAGCTATTATGTTGCATCTTCTTTACTTATTTTAACCTCTGATGTACAATTGATTCATGTAAAGTAGATTATTGGCTTGACTTTCATGTCATTCTTGGAGGAATGAATAAAATTAATTCCAATCAAAGAACATCAGCCCCTCTTAGATAATAGACTCAGTGTTTACAGTGCTTATAAAACTACCTATGACCTCTTTAAGAGTCAGCAGAACTGAGCTTCCTCTCACAGATAATGATCTTTTTGTAATTTAGCCTTTCCTCAGAATTTCTAAATGCACTCCTTTAACTTAACTGGATCCTTTTTCACTTGAGTGAAGTCAAATATTGAGGTAGGAGTTGAGTTATCACAGATTTCTGATGCATACTATAGTTTTCTGCCTTTATTTTTCTGACTTTTTTGTGATTAATATGAAGAGAAGTCTTTAAAGTTGCAATAAAATGTTTTACTTTCCACAGGACAGAAAAAGAATACAGTAAAATTAAATATATTAAAAATTACTTCACTATATAATTTTAATATTCTTTTTTGATGACATTTTGCACGGAACACAAATTTATTAGCTAAAGGAATATTCAGATGTTTCTAATCCCCATTTAAGTATTGTCAAAGATTTCATGTTTTATCAAATTTTTATCTTGCCTATTTGGGTTTATTATAATTTTTGTGAATTCAGTGTTTAAGAAGCCTGCAGTAAAAGGCATAGTTCAGACACTACATGAAATTTGAGATATTTGGGAAGAAATTTCATTGACAGAATCTGGCATTACAGCATGCAGTGGTGTTTGATTACTGTTTCTGGGTAAATTCTGTCATAATTCATATTGCTTTTAGATAGACAAGTGGTATATACCCAAGCTAGTGGTCCAGAAGTCAACATGCTCTGCAGATTAAGCTGATTCGAAAATCAGGTGGGAGAGAATAAGGGTTCTGATTGCTCTAAAATTAAAAACAAACAAAAAAAAATTTTAAAAAAATGCTGTAATTGTGTGGCATGCTGAAAATGTAATGAGCTCAGAATTGTTGAAGACTTGTCAGTAAGCACTCTGCCTGTGAATTTTGCTTTAAAAGGTATAGTGGGTAGTTTTCTCTTCCTGGTCCTGAGAAAGCATTTGGTCAGAACGATGTTCTTTCCTTATCAAGAAATTACTTCAATGTATAGATCATGGGAAATGTATTTTTCTGTTACCTCAGTTCATACCAAAGCATTTATGGAAAGGATAGTCTTTGTGAGATAATAGAAAGAGATTTTTATTTTTACATAGACTGCCTTTATTCATTGTTCCAAAAAGTTTTAAAACTTTTGTATTAATCTTTTTCTCTATTTTAAGTATTAATGACAGTGTTAATTAATAAAAATATTATTTTTGTGCTTTTGTTCGCTTAGTTTATACTATTTTTTTAAAAAACATAGGTGTATATAATTGTGGGATACCATTTCTTCATAATAGTATTCTTTCTGTCTTTATTCTTGGGTCTCATCATTTTTCATATCATATCTGTCCTCAGTTACAAGTCTGCTTTTTTCTTCCATTTGATACATCAACAGGAGTACATTATGTTCTACCAGTTCTGCAATCTAATGGGAAATCCTACTGCTATTCTTTTGTGAATTGTTGTATGATATGTACCTGTTGAGCTATAGTATTTTTTGTAACTTAACCATGTATTTGAATGATAAAATGTGCTGATTTCAGACTGCTTGACGTGCTATTTACTTGCTTATTTTAAAATGTTTGTCTCAAGCAGGAAGAGTCCTCGGGTACTTTTGTGGTCAGTAGCTGTTCTTGCGAGATAAGCTGCTGCACAGATGATATTTTCCCTTCATCAGAAGAGTATGAACCACAGAAAAATATTGCAGTCATCTGGAAGACTTTGAAACATAACTCTTTGGATTTCAGTGAGTTTTGCATATTAGATAGATATCTAATTAGATAAAAAATTAGATAAAAAGATTGACTATTTCATGCCAGGTGGAATATGCTTATCACTGTACAAGCACTCCTGAAAAAAATGTGCTTGACGTGTAGTAGTTAGTCTGAAAAAAGAGATCCTACTAGAATGCATTTTTCTGATAATAATCAACAGATCTGTAGAAGTGAAGCATTTCAAGTTAGTTTATTGGAGCATAACACTTTTTTCTTTTTTTCTCTCCCTCTTCCTTTCCCTCTCCTCCTCCTGGAAATACCACAACATTTCTCTTATGGTACATACAAAGATATGTAAACTTCCTGAAAATGAAGTTTCACAGCTAACAGTGTTTGGTTATTGAATAGTATTTAGATTTTTGGTATTTCTTGGATATGGATAAGTGTCTGGTGGGCTTTAAAAATGTCTAAACATGTTATGCATTTGCAAGGATTATCAGAACCAGGTTAAGCAGTAAAATTTGGCATATAAGTTAGAAAATCTGTTTTTATGCCACTTGGATACTTTTGAAAATTTTAGCTTTTCAGTGTCACATCTTGTGCCAAGTCTGTAACCAAACAGGTTGGGAAATTGTAAAAGATTAGCAAAAATGAAAAGGAGGAGAAAAAGTACTGAAATTCACAGCTAATGTGCTACTTGCATGCATATTTTGTGAAGGCAGTGTTGGAGAAGGATTTGGGAGCTTTGTTACCAGAGCTTACTTTTATATCTGTTTGTAAATATTTTGGAAGACTTTTTTACAGTTTGTAGGTTTCTTTTCTGTATTCTTCTTAAACAGTTTAAAATGTAGCCTTGGTTAATCTGAAACTTTTCATTGTTATAATCATAGTTCTTTTCTTCATTTCCCATAGCTAAGACATTTCAAAATTCAGGAAAATCCCTGAGTGGTTACCAGTGGTTTTCTGGTATCACTGCCCACTTTCTTCCATCAAAGGATAAAAATGCTCAAGACGCAGCGCGGGAAGCATTTTCTTCTCTCAGAGGTGCTTTAATCAGTTAATACATTATCTGCTGTCATTGATTGTGTTTCTAATATGATTTTAAGAAAGAATCTGTATTTTCATGTGGTTTTATATGTTGTGGTTGTTGGTTTGCCATCTCATTTTTCATTTGATTGGAACCTTTGATATCAAGACTGCCAGCTTTAATATTTAACACATAATAATTTGACTGGCTTTGAAGACTCTGGAAAGCCAGAGTAGTGTTCATATCACTGTAAAAACACTATTTCCACAGTACTTGCTCACTTGATAGCATTCTTGAAATATATAGTGTGTTGGAGTATGTATGTGTGCTATAGATGCTGTCTACTTGCTAAAACATATTTGTAGCTTCCATAACTTTAAATTAAGTTTTCTAGAAAGCTGATATACATTTTGGCATCTAGGATTAGGTCAGTAGCAGTAAATCTGATTTATATTCCTAATGTAAAGACAAAATTGCTATCTTGGGAATCATGAAATCCAGGTTCCTTACAAGATTCTGACATAAAATGTTCATGTTTTGTTTTGTATCTTTTCATTCTAAAGTTTAAGTAAAGTATGTTTGTACAGGTTTCTTTTCATTCACAAAAATGGAAATAAGTTTTAGTATCTAAGTGGATAAACTCATATTCTTTGTTATGAATTTGCCTGAGATATTGTCATATCGTATCTTATTTTTTTGCATGTCCATCTGAGGATTCATAATTGAATATAGGATGATAAAGAAACTAGATTTTTTTTTTCAGAAGCAAAGTTATACTTGGTACAAGGTCAAAAAGCTAGTTTTGATTGTCTGGGAATCAGCAAGATGGAGATGATCAGACTGTTACTGCAAAAGGCAATATATTTTAGTGTAAATCTGCATATCATCTATAAAGTGAAGCAAGAAAGTTGTGCAGTCTTATTTTCTTCTCACTATATTTGAATGGAAGTTTGCTTGTACAAACATGCAATTTTGCCTTAGCATCTGGCAAAAAAGGTTGTGTCTGACTAGAGCAGTAGCCTACTGCTTTCAGCAGATTATTTGCATTACCTGTGCGATGCCAAGGAAAAAAAAAGTTTCCTGATCCTTTGCAGAAAATTTCAGTTCTCATTTTTTTTTCTTGTTGTCCCTTTGGAAGTGGAAACTAAATGAATTATGGTTCTGTCATGACAAACAAAACATTTTGTTTCTGAAAACTTAATCTGCAAATGTTCACGAGGCTTTTTCTGAACACATATTTCAAATCTCTACAGCAGTTCAACTTCACTGTGGTGAGAATGGAATAAGCACAGTACTTCTAAACTCTTTGCTGAGCTAACTGACTTAACCACCTCTAAAGTGAATGGGTGCTGACAAAACGATTTGGAAATGGAAATTCATTAGTAGATGCTATGAAATGTTCTGTAGAATGGATGGAATTCTACGAAGCCAAGAATGGAAGGAAATGCAGTATATTGCTGTTTATACATTTGTTTTCTTAAACTCTTATGTTAAACTGGTTTTTTAGATATGATTGGAAGATGACAAAGATTAATGTGCTTTGTATAATACAAAGCAGCTCTGATGTAGTTGTACCATGGCAAAGTTTCCTAAGCTTGAAGGAAACTGTGGATATTTACTACGTTAAAACAGGCTAAAGTTCTTAAATGCTACTTCTTGTAGACAGTTTGGATACTGTATTTGGTGGGTCTCAGCTAAGGATTCTGGATAACCCCTTAATAAAAAAAAAAAAAAAAAAAAACAAAAAAACCTAAAAAAAACCCCAACAAAACAAAAACCAACTAACCAAAAACAATCAAAAAGCTGTACTTCAGTCAATGTAACCTTTTGGGGCAGTTCTGTTTAAGGGTGATCATATTCTGTAAATTATTAGAAACCATGAATGGCTTGAAATTTAACAGAAAGTCTGTAAGGTTTCCTGTATATCCAGGAGATATGCAATGTAAGGGTCCTGTCCCTGAAAAACAGTTGTGAAGAGCCCAAGTGGTGGCTCTAACTAGTTCATCAACCAGCCTTTCTACTAGAGAGAGTGCTTTGGGAGTCAGTTTTATTTTGATAACAATCTGGGGAGAAGTTCTCTCCCACAATTCTTCCAATGTATGCAAGGGGGAAAGGGGTAGTACTTTTACTTAGGAGATATTTTTTAAGTAAAGGTAGAAATTATGAATTTACCCAAATCGCTCCCTTCAGCTTACTCTGTGTCCACAAATTAGAGTTAGTTTGTTGGCTCATATATTTTAAATTTAGAGTGGGGATGTTTGTGTGGGCAGAGGTATGTGTCAGTTGGTTGAGGGCTTTTTCCCCCTCCAGTATTTCATATAATGCTGCAGACCTTTTAACTGCAGACCTTTCTTCTTGACTAAAGTACTGGCTAGAAATTCAAAAATTGTCCTTGTTTCCTCCTTAACTGATGATGTAACAGCTGATATTGACCTAATGATTGATATCAGGTAGTATTCAAATACATTTCTATTTCCATACAGAATTGCCATTTTATGCTAATTTATCAGGTGATATTTCTGGACATGTATTGTGCTTTCATAAGAGTTCTATGTCAATTGCTATATAACTTCTTATATCACCTGTGCATACTTTCATTTCTGTAAGTGAGAATTCCCCTCTTCAAATTGCCTTTGTTATTGGCAGTGTGACTAAGTAAAGCTGAGACATTCAGAAGTTCAGTGTTCAGTATTCAATCCTTATAAAGTGTGCAAAATCCTGAACTGTCTCTAAAAATACTGAAAAGTTTAGCACAAAAACTGTTTCTCACTGGGACGACAACCTTCAGAGATTGTCTTTATAACCTTGTACTTCTCAACTGAAAAACAAGTAGATAAGTATACATATACATGTCCACACTGTAACATTTAATGGGCAAGATCCCCAGAATTACACTGAAAAGAACTTTATGTGACTTATTTAAATTAGATCAGTTATTCTCTGAATATATATGTTTTGTATTCAGAGAAGATTTTGTCTTCATTTAGTTTATATTGCTCATAAGCTAAAAGAGACACTGCAGAGCTGATCACATATCTTGTTACATGATGGACATTATATAAGAGTAATATATAAGAGTAATACATTCTCTCTGAGTGCTATGACTGGAATATTCTATGCGTACACCTTCAGATGATCTTGACTTTGCAGTATCTCTTCTTTAGCTGTCTGCTTGAGCTTTCCTCTGCTCTCATTTTTCCTTCATTTCTCCTGTGGCCACTTCTGTTTCCTATTGTCTGTCTTGCCATTTATAATTCTTTGTTTATGCAGAGATTATTATTGCAGTGAGAGTTTTTAAAAACGGCTTAGACAAAGATCCCTCTGGAGTGGCATATAAATATTTGATCTTTTCCTTGAAGATGGCTATTGTCCCTTCGAGTTCTGTATTTTTGTGATCCAAAGTCTTTTGTAGATTACTAGCTGTCACAGAATGAATACCCCACCCCAAGCCCTCCCAAGATAATCAAACTTACAGGTACAAGTAATTCGGGCTATAACATATCTACATGCAGGAATGCATGATGTGTTCTCATAGGGCAAGGATTCACCACTGCTCAGAGTGGATAAAATTTATTTTGTAGTCTGCTTCTGTATGTTTGGAAAACTAACATGAGAAAGAATGTAATGGAATAAATAAGTATTAAATGGGGAAAGGTAGTATATTGCAAAATCTTCAGTCATGTTTAGACAACAGTTTGGTTATTACCAGTTGGTTTTGCTGAACAAAACCAGGACGCCTATGCTGTCTTTCTACACACATTTAAAATATTCTGTCTTTAACAACTATTTTTTTAAATCTTGCAGCTAATTTGGCTTCAGAGGGATTGAAACTGAAGGATATTATTTTGGTTCATCTATATATGAAGAGCATGAAAGATTTCAGTGTTATAAACTCAGTTTATGTGACAGAATTTGATTCATGTCCACCAGCAAGGTAGGATTAGACTACAGCTATAGTATATTTATGATACACTGAATTATTGTTGCCATATTTGTGAACCATTTTACCAAATGTTTGTGTTTCACAGAAGATTTTGCTGCCTTTTGGAGTATTAACATCACAGTTGCTCATGTCAAAAACACTGGGATTAGAAATTCCTACTTTAATATATACCATAAGGTTTACAAATGCCCCCACATATGGACTTACAGAAGGATAATACATGGTTTGCAAGTCTTAGTTCTTTTTGACTTGATTGAACTGACAACTGTTTGTATTGCTGAGATTTTATTTGCTTTTCTTTTTTGTTTGCATCCCTTGACCTGTTGGCAGTGCTTCTCTGAATGCAACCCAGAGTATCATCAACCTTCTTTGCCACAAGGGCACATTGTTGGCTCATGTTCAAGTTGGTGTCCATCAGGAATCTCCAGTCCTCTGTAAAGCTGCTTTTGAGCCAGTGGGCTCACAGAATATACTGGAGCTAGGGTTTGTTTCTCCCCCAGGTGTAGGACTTGCAGCTTCTCCTTGCAGAACATCAAGTTCCTGTGTGCTTGTTTCTTCATCCAGTCAATATCCATGTGGATGGCAACTTGCCAAGGATACACTCTGCCCCATCATATAGATTATGAGTGAAGATGCTGGACAGGAGTAGAGCCAGCATAGGCTCCTGGTTGTTCACCTGTGAGACTTTGTGCCACTGATCCCACCCACTGGGCCTGGCTCTTCAGCCAGTTTTCACTTCACCTCACTCTCTGCTCATCTGGCTCATACATCAACAACTTCTCCATGACTGTGTTACATGAGAAAGTGTCAAAAGCATTACTGAAAACTTACTACCAATGTTGAGTCTTCCTGAAAGTGATGAGATCTGGAGCCTTCTAAGTCTTTGTGACAAATATTGCTCATGTTGTTCTATTTATTTTATTAAATACAAAAGTAAAATTATTATCTCAGCAGTTGCTTGGGATTCACATCATGAGATACTGACAGTTATTTCAAAACTATATTTAGGCTATTTCTTTTCTTCCCCTACCTTTATGCACTTGGCTCTGGTTGAAGACAAATACTGGATTAGACAGATCTTTGCTAGATCCAACCTGCTTGTTTTTAATGCCTTGTGTTTCCCTCAGATAATCACACTAGATGGATAGCTTAGCTGTGCCTCCCTGTTCAGTAAGGATTCAAGTATGAAAAGAAATTGCAGTGGTGATAACATTTTTATTCATAGATATAAAAAGCATAATTTTTTCAAAATCTGTTGCACAAAATCATGTAATTGCATCCAAGTCTACATCTGACATAATGCAACTGCTTGGTGGTTTAGATGTGCACTATGTGATTCCTGTGTTATTTGGGTATGGTGAGTTTGTTTTCTATTGGAAATTGGATAAAAAACACCTAGCCCATGAAATTTTTCTTTTTTAAAAAAGATATGTGTTAAAACTAATTTTCTGTTTGTATTTTTTATTACCCTTGTCAAAATAGCCTGTTTTACAGTAATTTGTAATTTTTACAGTAATTTCTTATGCTTCTGAGATAATATGCTGAGAATGCAGAACTGATACAGCTTGAAAAATTTCACTTGAATCATAGGTTAATACAGGTTGCAAGGCCTCTGAAGGTCATCTAGTCCAATCCTGCACTAAAAGCAGGGTCATACCTCTTCTCTTCTTCATATTTTTAAAACCAACCATTCAGCAATTTTCTAATGAAAAATCCTATATTTTAAAATCCTATTGCAGAATATGAAGTGTAATAGAGATTTGTGAATTTTAAGTATAGCAAGACAAATAGTTCAAAGACATTGTTAAGATAATCATCACATTCTGCTACACTGCCTGGGTGTCAGACCCAAAACAAGCAGAAGGAGACTTCTTCAAGACGCTGACTGTAGGCCAGGATTATTAAATCAGAGAGCAATAGGTGGATTGGCTGCATGTGCATTCAAAGGAGGGATCTAATCCTAGCTGTAAACACAAAATTATTCTCCACTCCTACAGGTTGTTGGTTCTCTTTATAATACTCAACTTCTCCCAATATAACTTTCATTTCTTATGCGTGCATGTTTTAGGCCTCCACATTTGCATAGCCAGCTACACAGCCTTCCATCAGTAAAATAACAAGGTAGAAAGATGAAATTTGCAGGGAAGTGGCTTTTTAGTTTTATTTTTATGGATCAAACAGTTTTCTGAGCATCATAGAATATACTGAGTAGGAAGGGACCCACAAGGATCAAGAAAGTCTAGCTTGTGATCCTGCACAGGACACCTTAAAAGTCACGCCATGTGCCTGAGAACATTTTCCAAATGCTCCTTGAGCTCTGCCAGGCTGGTGCTGTGACCACTTCTCTGGGGAGGGTGTTCCAGTGCCCAACCACCCTCTGGGTGTGGAACCTTTCCATAATATCCAACCTAAACCTCCCCTGATACAGCTCCATACCATTCCCTCAGGTCCTGCTGCTGATCACATTGTCTGCCCCTCCTCTTCCCCTCACAGGAAGCTGCAACTGCAGTGAGGTCTCCCCTGAATCTCCTCCAGGCTGAACAGACCAAATGACCTCAGCTGCCCCTCATATTGCTACCTGTCAAGGCCCTTCACCATCTTTTTTGCCCTCCTTTGGATACTCTCTAACAGTTTATATCTTTCTTATACTGGGCTCTGAGAACTGCCCCCAGCACTGGAGGTGAGGCTGCCCCAGTGCAGAGCAGAGCAGGACAATCCCCTCCCTTGCCCAGCTGGCAATGCTGTGCCTGATGCCCCCCAGGACAGGGTTGGTTCTCCTGCCTGCCAGGGCACTGCTGACTCATATCCAACTTGCCATTGACCAGGGCCCCCAGGTCCCTTTCCACAAAATTGCATTTATGTTGCATATTTGTCTATGTTGCATTTTGTCCTGAAGAAAAATTGTACAGCAGTTTGCATGGTTGCATCATTGCATTATGTACAGAGGCCTGGTTGTGGAAGTTCTCACAAGCAGTATGCTGGAAGCACTGACTTGGGTGTAGATCTGCAATAAATTTGCAAAATTGTCTTGAAAATTTATCAGGCCAAGCAGAAAATCCATTCATCCATGCTTATGATGATGATAATGAGGAAAATCTACTTTATTTACATGGGGGAGGTGAGAAGAAAAGTAGTTTTCTTGGAAGAAATAAGCAAAATGGGAGGAATTTTATACAGCTATGTTACATGATATGTAAAAAGAACAAGAATTTTTTTGTTGGATTCCTGCTGGGAGCTAAATGACTTTTCTATGCATGGACTGCAAATATAATTATTTTTCAGGCTTTGAAATGTTGATTTCTCCACACAGACGCCCAACCCCCCTGCTTTTTAACTGGCCACATGCAACACACGTCTGTCTGTTCATCAAGGCACTCTGTCTTCCTTGGAGGAAACAAAAGTGAACTTTATAAATGAATGCTTAAGTAGATTTTGAATCCTGTCAGATGTATGTATCTCTCATGCAACTTAAAGAATAGCAGAAAAATATGCTAGTATTACTGATAACCTGTGAGAAGGTTGTACAGGAATTATAAGCTTCTGCTTTTTAGAAAACTTTGACACTGTCTCTCTTGACATCTTCATAGGCAAACTCAGGAAGTGTGGACTGGGTGAGTGGTCAGAGAGGTGGATTGAGAACTGCCTGAATGGCAGATCACAGAGGGTCATAATCAATGGCACAGGGTCTACTTGGAGACTTGTCACTAACAGTGTGCCCCAAGGTTCAATATTGGGCCCAGTATTGTTTAATTTATTCATCAGTGGGTTGGATGAATGTGCAGATCCCTCCTCAGCACATTCACTGGTGGCACCAATCAGGGAGGAGTGGTCGATACCCCAGAGGGCTGTGCAGCCCAGCAGAAGGACCTCAACAGGCTGGAGAAATGGGCAGAGAGAAACCTTCTGAAATTCAACAAAGGCCAATGCAGGGTCCTGCACCTTGGGACAAATAACCCCATGCACTACAGGCTGGAGACTGAAGTGCTGAGAAGCAGCTCTACAAAGAAGGACCTGGGAGTCCTGGTGGAGAAGAAGCTCTGTGAGCCAGCAGTGTCCTTGATGAGATAACAGTGTTAATGCTAGCAGGTTATTGCAATACTCTAACTTTTGCTATATAATCCTGGCAAAATTTCCTAAGGTAATGTCCAGACAAAAAAATGTGGAGAATAAATGTTGAAAGTTGATTCAAGCAAACTTCTGTTTGAAAAAAATAATTATCTTGTGTTTTCAGAGTATGTGTGGAGACACTGTTACCTGATGGAGTGCTGTTTTGTATTGACTGCCTTGTACATAAGTATGACATGGCAACGGATGATGTAGTACATGATGAAAAGCTGGTCCTGCATGTACAGAGCTTTTCCCACTGGGCACCTGCCAGCATAGGACCTTACAGTCAGTCCATCAAGGTAGGAATTTTTGTTTTTCATGTGAAATATATCCCTCTTTACTGAATTGAATACAGCTATAAAGTCACTTTCTCTCTCTTCATTCTCTATGTGCAAAAGAAAATGTGTAAAAAAATAGCATTTTGAATTTATGGTTTTAAAACTTGTAGATGACTTACCTCTCATCAGTTCTTCATTTTGTGATAATAAAACTGGTTAAATTGTTCTTTTCAGAGAATCTCAAGAACAGCATACTTCTGTTGTATATTATAATTAGACAAAAAACCTGTCATACATATACTTTTATAATCTGCCTAGAATATAAACAATTTAGGGACAGCTGAGGATATTTCAGTTTCTTTTTTAAAGCTCAAACTTTTTTATAGGTAGAGTCAATCCTAAAATGCTTATTTAATTAAATCCTTTTTGAGGCTTGTGGTTTTGCTTAACCATTTAGAAGAACAACAAAGTTGAAGAACTGTTCTCTTTTTCAAAATAATAATGGAACAGAATATTACATACTGTTTAAAAGAATGATAAGAAGGCAGTAAAATACTGTGGAAAAGTGGACCAAAAATTTGCATTAAAAAAATTATTCTTATATGGTATTTTCTGTCCAGCTAGTACCATTCTGACAATTCATGAACTGTCTCAACCTTCTCCATTGCAAAAAATATATGTCTATCTTACCAATACTCTTCTCATGTAATACACTGTTAAGTGTTGTGCAGACTGATTTAAGCAAGACTTTATGACATCTGTTTAAATTGCCTGAAATGTTTTTGAGTCTGCAAACCTAGTACAATGGCCATGCAATTTTACTGTATTTTGTCTTTGTACTATTTTACAGAAAATTTCAGGAACTGTATTTTGTCTCAGAAGCTCATTTGGAATTTGTTTTGTTTTCAGGAAGAAATGCTGGTAGATTGCTACTGTATGAATTTTGGTCTTACAGGAGGGTGGGGTTTTATCATCTCTCTATATCCATTTTTCATGAGAAAGCAGGAAGTCAGTTTATTAAACTTTATTCAGTCTTACACATCAATAATCATAATTGTATCATATCGTGCATAATCCTTCAAAGATCAAAATTAATAGGCTTTGTATCTTTGTTATTTGGAGAAATTTCACTTACACTGCAACTGATCTCCATATCCTGGAACTACCATCAACTAAATTCAGAAAAGTGTGTCAACTGAAAATTGCTTCAGTAACACAGTGAAAAATCTCATGCTGCAATTGTCCATAAGCAGGTACTTCCAGATCTTCTGGTGGTATGGGACAGTCAGCATAGCCAAGGAAAAGTTCATATCTCTTCAAATATAGCGTAACCAGTAACACCGGTCAGCAATTCAAACATTAAGGAAATTTCCCACTGGTGTGTTTTGTTTTGCTTTATTTTTTTCTACCCTAAGAGGACATTTTAGTTAAGCAACATTATTTTCCCTTACAGTGTCAAGTAAGTTTTTTTACTTTTAAAAATAAGCACAGGAGTAAAGTAACAATTATGAAAAGCTGTACCTCTGCTATAAGATCACTCATTTGTTGTCCTTTACAGCTGTGTTCTGTCTCTAGTCCACAAACACCTGTAGGAGGAATTGGTAGTATATGTGGCAGCCATATTTTTATTTATCCTTTGCCAGATTCTGCCTTACTACTATACTACTAAATATACTACTATACAATATAACAATACATTTCATCTGAATATCAATATTTAACACTCTGGTTTTGTCTTGCTAAGAATTTTTGACTTTTGGTAACATTTCCATTTTGCAGAGCTTGATACAGTATATGTCAGATATACTAGAACAAATAAACATTCTAGTAAATATTTTTAATATTTAAATTTTTTTCTTTCTGAAATAAACATGAATTTTCCAAAATTACATTTTCTTTAAATGAGTTTTTAGAACTTCCTAAGGCTAGATATGGACAGGAATTAAGCTCTCAAGTTCACCAGCAGAAGTAAGCACTTCAATATATTTTCAAAATGGAATATATTTTCCAGAATGAATAAGGAAGGCACAAAAGTGAGATTTTAATCTTTGTAGTCAACAAAAATTATTTGAAATTATACAAATTTTATGATGATGAAATGTTTATTAGGCTTTTATGATTGAGGAACAGAAGCCAAATGATCTTAAAACAGTAAATATTTATTACCCTTATGTTGTATATATGTAGAGTTTGTTTATCTTTTCCTCAACAACAATTGGACAATTAAATTTTTGTCTTTTCAGTCCAATATGAAGTTTTGTGGACACTGGGGAATCAGCATGTATTTTTGCACGATGTTTTTGTGGAGTTCAGAATACACCATGGACTAATATTCAGGATATTGCAAGTTGGGATTGATGTGCCCTGGCATGTAGGAGCAGAGCTGGCAGCAGAAAGATGTAGGTAGTTCATGCAAACTATGGAATTCACACTTCAGGCTCAAAAATCACTCAGCAGAGCATCATTTCAATTCAGTAGGAATCTTTCAGGATGTTGCCAACAGTGCTATAAGGACAAAAAGTAAAGATTTGGAATTTACCACAAGAATGTCCTGACCTCAGTTTGATAGACACCAAGCAACAGTGGCAGAATGAAATTAGGATTTTCAAATGACTTATAGCAGAAGAATTCTTCTTTTGAATTAACAGTTTTTCTCTTCTGGGATTAACGTTCTATAGAAACAGCGTCAGTGTTTCTCTTTGTAAGAAGTAGACATAAACTGTTTAAAAATACAGTAAGACATAATGTATTTTGTATATATGCCAATGTGGTATATGTGTCTATGACTTGATTATGTCTGCTGAAACCTTTAGCTTGCCTCATGACCTTAGTTCTTTCCCTTTGACAGCTGCCAGATCCCAGTTTGAACCATCCTTCAGTCATCTTTTCCTCAATTTTTTTTGCACTATCTTAACCCAGTAGCTTCCTCCCCATATTTTCCTTCTGTGATGCAACAATTTATTATATTATACCATATCTATTGATATGAGGATAGAATACCTTCCAGTGGATGGGAAAAAAAAGTGATAGTCAACAGTACTGTTTCTAAATAATGTTCCTTTGGATTTGGTACTTTGGATGATATTCTTAGTGTTTTAGTCAACAACTTGGGCAATACCATACCTAGCAGGATTGTAGTAATTCAGGATTACAGTAATTCAGATAATGCTTGATGCATTGGAGGGCATGGCTGCCATTCTGAGGTACTTAGACATTGTAATTTTTTGTAGATGAAAACAAGCAAATTGTACGCCAGTGCCACTGGCATGCACACTCTTGTGTAAGAAATCTCATCACCAATATAAAAGCTATTGTTATTTCTTCTCTAGCCATTGCCGGAAAAAAAATGAATGTATAATGTTGACTTCTTGTTGACTTGTTGACTTCTAAATTATATGGAGA